>NW_004444033.1:10155194-10156714 GCF_000243295.1 Trichechus manatus latirostris
AATCAGCAAGCTGGAGGGACAGGCGTTGTGCCCGGCCATGTAGCAAGGACATCGATTATGCAGAAAATGGCTTGCTCTTCAGGAGGAAGAAGGAGGCCTTGATTCCTGGAGGGATTTGCTCATGAGTACACTTATTGAGCACTTACAGTTTACTGATTGTATAAGTTGCTGGGGGACGACTTTAAGAGACACAGACATGTCCCCTTCCCTCAAGGGACTCACTGACGGGTTAGTCAGTTACTGCTTTGTTTGGACCTTTCTGTACCTATCGAGTACGTTGTCTTCTCGGGAGTGAGCTACTCATTGTGTCCAGAGGAAAGCGTGATACCAATAATACTGCTGTGGCCTTAATTATAGTTTAAAAAAAAAAAAACCCCACTGTTGTCAAGTTGATGCTGACTCATAGCAACCCTACGGGACAGAGTAGAAGTGCTCCACAGGGTTTCCAGGGAGCGGCTGGTGGATTTGAACTGCTGACCTTTTGGTTACAAGCCAACTGCTTAACCACTGTGCCACCAGGGCTCCTCCCCGCTAACATTTAACCAGGGCAATTTGTGGGTAGTGACGGGTGAAGAGAGAGACTCTCGTCTCGGTGTGTCTTCTTTCTCTACTTCCTTTTGCTTTGACACAGATAACACCACCAGCCTCTTTCCAAAGGGGAACATTGTTTCTCTACTGGAATTTCCTGCCACGTACAGGGACGCCATTGAAGAGAGCTGCTGAAAGGGCATGGAAGTCATGAAAAAGAGTACTGATCGCCACGAGATCTCAGAAGAATTGACTTCTTGTGGAGGGAACTTAGGCCAACCACAGGAGAAAGGAGCTGCTGCTAGGTCTTGAGTTCTGGGTGAAGGTTACCCCCAAAGCGGAGGTGTCACTGGCTGCACCATCTCTGCATAAGTGGGGTGATTTGGATTTCTCCTTCGACTCCTAGAGAGGTGTTAAGAATAACAGAACCTAGTGTGGCCAGTGGGTCCCTGGGTGGCGCACGTGGTTTGCATTCAACTACTAACAAAAAAAGTTCATGGTTCGAACCCCCCCAGCATCTCCGTGGAAGAAAGGCCTGGCCATCTGCTACAGCAAAGAAAACTCTATGGAGAAGTTCACTCTGACGTACATGGGGTCGCCATGAGTCGGCATTGACTTGACAGCAACATGTTTGGTTTGGTTTAGTGAGGCCTGTCAGTCTGTGAGCCTTCGCCTTGGAGGGCAGCTAAGACTAAGGCTTTCTTCTCCTCCTGTGCTCAGAGAGGATCCACTGGTGAGACGAGACAGGCGGAGTGAGAAGGAAGGAGTGAGTAGGTTTTCCTGCGATGTGGTGGTAAGGCAGGGGGTGGGGAAGAAGACACTGATGTCCCAGTGTGAGTTCTAGTTGCTGGAGGATTCCTGCCTGCCACTCAAGGTGGAGACGGCGGCATCTTCTGCCAGGGAGGCCTCAGGCCTGGCTCGGGGTTACACTCCTGTTGATTCAGATTCTCCTGGGTGCTGGCAGCTCCTTGGCTGGGCAAGGCTGCCTGCTC
>NW_004444033.1:10158181-10170257 GCF_000243295.1 Trichechus manatus latirostris
GACGCAGGGCAGAGCCAGGGCCCCACGGAGGACTATGCACAGTAAGCCCAGCGGCGTGCTACCAGCAGCCACAGGCACATGGCCTGCAGCCAAAGCAAACCCATTGGCTGGCATGACTCGGAACGTTGCAAGGGAAAAATGGATGTGAGGACGTTGTTCCAAGCAAATGACTAGACTTGTCCTCTGTCTCCTGCTTTATGGCCCAAGCCCTGGACTTGTTCATCAACTGGCTCCCTGCGCCTTTGGTGTGGAGATGGAGGGCCACCATGTCTCCTAGCAAGTGAGAGGGGGCAGGATCTCAAGGAGCTAAATGAAGGTCCTTCAAGGGACCACATAGAGTGTGAACCTCCTCACTGAGCAGATGAGGAAACTGAAGCTGGGAACAGAATCCAGGACCGGCTCACTTTTTGTCATCTGGTGCCTCTGAAAATATCCTGTCCCTGGTCATTTGATTTCCATGTGAAAGGCCTGGGGCAGAAGAGGGCTGGGCCGAGCGTGGTATGAGCAGATTGAGGGTTATGCAGCAAGATATGAGGGGAGAGGGGTCTAACGAGACGTCCTTTCCCTGGAGTATACCAGATGCCTTAGTTGAGCGTTTGAATGGTGACAGGGTCTGAGTATCTGCGACCGGCCTCAAGCTCGTTCTTCCCTTCCTCCGCTGGACATTTACAAGACAGCTGAGGATGAGTTTGGACCCTAATGAACATAATGTTTCAGACCCCCAGCAAGGGTGGACGGGCCCTATTTCAGGCAGGCCCCAGTAACTGGTATCAGTGCTTTCTGCCTCCCCTCCCCCGTGAGCCCCAGTAATTGGTATCAGTGCTTTCCATCCTCCCCCACCCCCATCGGCCTTGGCTATTAGGAAGCACTGCGGTGAGTATAGATTGAGGAGTGGAGAGTGGACGTAGCCAACACTCAAATCAATGCAAAATGTCTCCTCAAAGCCACTCTTTGTGAGCCCAGTGAAAACAGAAAGGAGCTCTGGAGGCTTCCTTCTGCCATTGTTGCCTCGGGGTTCTTCCTTGGGGCAGAGCTAAACAGAAGGATCCTGTTTTCACCCTGTTGTTGTTAGGTGCAGTCAAGTCGGCTCTGACTCACAGCGACCCCATGATAACTGGGAAACTTTGCCCAGTCCTGCACAATGGTTGCTATGTTTGAGCCCACTGTTGGCAGTCACTGGGTCAATCCATCTCCTTGAGGGTCTGCCTCTTTTTTGCTGACCCTCTACTTTACCAAGCATGATGTCCTTCCCCGGGGACTGGTCCCTCACCCTAAGTTTATACAACTTCTCATACTTTATCCTCACTGGTCCATTGGAGAAACTGAGGCAGAGACTCCTGCAAGCTCACGCCTTCTGGAACTGGGCTATACCCTGCTCTGTCCTCATCTTATCTATCCATGTACCCAAACTTTAAAGGAGCCCTGGTGGTGCAGTGGTTAAGAGCTACAGCTGCTAACGAACAGGTCGGCAGTTCAAATCCACCAGCCACTCCTTGGAAACCCTATGGGGCAGTTCTACTCTGTCCTATAGAGTTGCTATGAGCTGGAAATTGGCTCGATGGCAACAGGTTTGGTTTTTTTTTTTTCTGGTGGTACAACTGTTAAGCTCTTGGTTGCTAACCAAAAGTTTTCGGTTCGAACTCACCTAGTGGTCCATGGTAGAAAGACCTAGCAATCTGATCCTGTAAAGACTGCAGTCTAGACAACCCTGTGGGGGCAGTTCCGCTGTGTCACAGGGGGTCGCTATGAGTCAGAATCGACTCGACGACACCCAACAACAACAGCCCATAGCTTCTTCAGATAAGGGCTGAGGAGAGCACATTCGTGGTGCGTAAGGACAAACTGGCCGCCTGGGTGGAGCAGACAGTTAAGCGCTTGATTACCAGCTGAAAGGCTGGTGGTTCAAACCCACCCAGAGGCGCCTCAGAAGCCAGGCCTGGCAGTCTGCTTCCAAAAGGTCACAGCCTTGAAAACCCTGTGCAGAAGTTCTACTCTGCACACATGGGGTGGCCATAAGTAGGAATCCATTTGATGTTAACTAAGAACAAGGAGAGATCAAAAACCCTTTTACTGACAGTTTGTTCCTTCTGCCACACTAGACGGAGTGCTGACAAACCAGAGGCAGTGCTAGAAAAGAACCGACTTGAGGAGAAGGCTGGGGCACCGCGCCTGTGCTCGCGCGGGCTGGGCCAGAAGAAAGTGAGCGTCCGCCACTCACCATGTCTTCCACTCACCATGTCTTTGATCTGGCAGTGCCCGTAGCTGAAGACGATGGCGTTGGGGGGGTTGCCCACGGGCAACATCACTGCAAAGGAGATGCACATGGTGACGGGGATCAGGGTGTAGAGCGGGTTAATGCGCAGCGTTTCGGACTGCGGGGAGAGAGAACGCACAGACGTCAGGCTGAGGTCCGACTCGGGGGGCCTTCAGTCCCCGAGCTCACACCATGTGCACGCTTCAGTGATGCCTGGGCGTGGGTGGGCCTCACTGCACCCTCACGCTGGGGTCATTGGGTCCCTGCCCGCACGGTGGCCCCGGTGGGTTGATGCTGAGCGCTCACTCCCATGGGGGCGTGAGCTCTGAGTTACCTCCTAGACGGGGTGTTTAATTTCTGGGTGCTGGTCTATGGAAGTGGTTTTCAAACTTTATTCTCCAGCTGAGAAATCCTTTCTCCAAACAAAAATCCCATGCATCAGCTGCACTGATGGAAGCAGGGATCCCTCCCCACTGGGGCGCAGAGCTAAGGTTTTCTTCTCGGTAAGATAATTGCTTGTAGGGCTGGAACCCACAGTCTGGCTTGTCAAGTTTTAACTGAGCGCCCACGCTTACACCAAGACAATGGGAGGGAGATGCTGGAGACGTCTGAGCACTGGGCAGAGACTGCCGGGGAACAGGGAAGTCTGGGGTTAGATGGAGCGGGAGGATGCGGTTTTGTTGGGTGAGGGTTGGGGAGAAGCCTTCATTCCTAGAGTGGGGAAGGGGCAGTGTGGGGTCAGGTGTATTACTTTGGGGTGGCTTAGCCACACAAGATCCGGCAGTTGTTCCCGCCCCTTTCCCAATAATAGCAAATCTGTCTGAGGCTGTGGGACAAGGCTGGTCTTGCTCCCAATTCTCAGAACCCCCTGGACAGTGAAATTGGGTGCAGGTGATGATGACGGTGGCAGCTGTGATCTCGGGCTTTGCAGCCGTGTGTGTTTCAGGGAGCATCTGGCCTCCATTTCTTGAGGCCACCTCTTTAGCTCCCCTGTAGGGTCTTATCTCTGGAGGGAAAGGTGGAGGCTGATTGTGGGGAATTGGGACCCCGGGGTTTTAAGGTTATTTTGTCCGCTCTTTTGTATCTTTTGTGCCCAGGGGAGCCCTCTGGAACCTTTGCTGGGGATGGATTGATTTAGACTACCCCTAACCTAAACCAGTCCTGGAGCCCTGGTGGCACAGTGGTTAAGAGCTCGGCTGCTAACCAAGAGGTCGGCAGTTCGAATCCACCAGTGGCTCCTTGGAAACCCTATGGGGCAGTTCTACTCTGTCCTACAGGGTAGCTATGAGTTGGAATTGACTCGATGGCACTGGGTTTTTTTTTTTTTTTTTTTTAAACCAATCCTAGTCTCTAGGAAAAGAGTTTCCAGAACTCTTGCTATGGTGAATTACTTTATCTGTTTATTTACCAGTTGCTATTTGAAAAACTTCATTTTTCAAACCATGGTTTGAACACCGATCGTGAAGGCGGGGGCAGTGGCCTAGGAGGGGGCAGGCGCAGAAGCTGCTCTGGGACCTGCCTGCAGCCCAGCACCACCTGGACCCCAGGGGGCCCGCCTGCTCACCAGGCTGCACAGGATGGGCAGGAAGATGGTGATGGTGGCCGGGTTGCTCACAAACTCGGTGATGATAGACACCAAGATGCACGCCAGCAGGGTGACTGCCCACGGAGGGAGGCTGCTCAGGGACAGCATCTGGTGCCCAATCCACGTGGAGAGGCCAGAGCTCTGCAGGAGGAGAAGGCCAGGCCGTGATGAGGAAGGAATTCTCAGGCCTCAGGGGCCGTCTGACTTGTCTCCCTGTCTTCCGCCGACTAAGCCAGAGCCCTCCCTGCTCTTTATGATGAGGTCGTGCCTGCAGCCCAGAACATTCTTCCCTAGGATTGTACAACATCCAATCCTGTAGGCACCTAGGCTGAGGGTTCCTAGTCAGGCGCTGTCACGGGCGTGGGGACCCATCCACCCTGACTGCAGCGGTCCTTCCTAGGACGTTGGCATGAGGCCTGGGGGGTGGGGTCCATAAGGCGATCGGCCCCCCACCTCCATCTCATCACTCTTCCCCAGCCTCTGCGCGTTGAACCAACATGCCCTGTGCCCTCTCCCAGACCGCCATGTGTCATCCTTAACTCTGCTTTTGAAATCCATTTCTCTTATTACCTGAGAAAGAGAAATGTATCAGCATCTTCGAATAGTAATCTTTCCCGTAGTTTTTTGGGGGGCATGAGCGGGCAGGGCTGAACACTGGAAGATTTACATGAGTAATGAAGGAGCAAGAAAGTAAGTCAATCTCCCTGACCTATGAGCAGTCAGCTGTTCGGCCTCCACCTGTTTTAGCTTCAGATCTCATCATGGCTGACACTGGGATCCACCATCTGCCAGTGGTTTTTGACAACGCAAGGCATGAAGGTGTATTGCCATTTCCAAACCCTTATACACATCCACTCGAATGAATGGTTATTCTCATCTGGAATAATTCACTTGGTTGGAAGATGTTCATTCACCAATGGTGAAGGCTGACCCCACCTCTAAAAATGAGTGCGCCGTTGAGTTTTTGAACTAAAAACCCCAGGATGGGATATGCATTCTCCCTCTCTCCTTCCCTCCTTGTCTGCCTTCTATGGTTGATATGCTCTGACTTTTTCTACGGTATCCTAAACCAAAAACCAAACCCACTGCCGTCGAGTTGATTCCAACTCATAGCGACCCTGAAGGACAGAGTAGAACTGCGCTATAGGGTTTCTAAGGCTGTAAATCTTTATGGAAGCAGACTGCCACATCTTTCTCCCGAGGAGCAGCTGGTGGGTTTCAACCGCTGACCTCTTGGTTAGCAGCCAAGTGCTTTAACCACTGTACCACCAGGGCTCCCTTACGGTATCCTAGAGACCACAAATTCCATACAGCAATGGGGAGTAGGGGCAGGAAGCAAGGTGAGACATTTATGTTAGGATTCCTCAAGCTACTCATGTTTTACTATTAAAGACAACCTTTACTACATCGTCAGCAGGCTACGTTGTCTCCTCTTTTCCAAATTCACCAGAAGCTCATTGGGCTCTACGGCAACCTGGCTGCCTCATGGCAAGTCACAGACAACCGAGGACCAGAGTCCTCCGGATTTCTCTGTTGGCAGCCAGTTCACCTGGCAGAGCTTTTCTTTCTCTGTCCTCAGGACTGACCACGAGCTGCAAACCCAGTATGTGTGGACTTGCACCAGTTAGCGGTTGGCACAGCACCAGAGCCCTGCACTGTTTCCCTTTGGTACCACATTAAACCTTGCTGACTGGACAAAGTCAGGGAGCAAGAGCAGTTGGCTGGGTGGGGCAGACATCCATCCTGTCTCGGCTGCTCCCTCCCTAGTCCTCTGGTGAACATTCACCTCTCCCCCCTCAGCTTCTTTGCCTCCTCCCTCTCGGAGCTATGAAGACTTAGTGGGTGAAGCTGCTGGAAAAGATTTGGCCCACAGAAAGAGAACACAAGCGGTACCTTGCTGCCTGAGGCCAGGGCGTAGCCCCCTCCCACCAGGATGACGATCTCCCAGGGCATGGTCTTCTGGAAGTCCTTCCATGTGATGATGGGCTCCGTCCCCAGTGAGGGCTCACGAGGCTCTCCTGCTCACAGGCGGACAGAGATGCAGAGCCAGTGACACCCCACGGGCGAGACTTGCGAGGCAAGGGCCCAAGGGACGGGCTGGACCATGGGGGAGGGGAGCTGCTCTGCTACTGGGGGTGGGGGTCTGAAGGGCCTCGGTGAGTGAGGGTCCTTCAGAGACCTTGATCTGGGAATCCTTCGACCTGAGCCAGCCCCAGCGTCCCCATGAACCTTCCCTCACCGTCATCCTTCTTTCCGAAGCACGGCTTCTTGGCTGGAATCAGGAAAAGCAGGAAGCCGAGGAAGACAGAGACCGTGGCGTCGGTGCGGTAGCCTTTCCTAGCAAAGAGACAAGCGTGGCTGGAGGAGGAGGGTCAGGAGCCTCCCTGGTAGCAGGTAAATGGAGGAACAGGTGTCTCAGGATGGACAGTCTGAAGACAACGCCCCTTTTTAGGACTTAGTGTAGAGGTGACACTTCCTCTGGCCAGTTGCCACCACACTCCCCCACGGTGGATTGAATGGGGCAATGGTTAATGTCCAGAGGCAGGGTCCAGCTAACGTGGATTGGTTGTTAGCTGTCGGCCAGTCGGCCCGTGACTCATGGCGGCCCATGCACAATGGAACAAAACACTGCCTGGTCCTGCACCATCCCCATGATCGCCTGCAGATCTGACCGTTGCGATCCATAGGGTTTTCACTGGCTGATTTTTGTAAGTAGATCACTAGGTCTTTCTTCCTAGTCTGTCTTAGTCTGGAAGCTCTGCTGAAACCTATTCAGCATCACAGCAACACACAAGCCTCCAATGACAGATGGGTCATGGCCATGCATGAGGTGCCCTGGCAGGGAATCAAACCTGAGTCTTCTGCATGAGAGGTGAGAATTCTACCATTGAGCCACCACTGCCCCCTTTCTCCAAAGACTGCAGCTTCCCTAAGAAAAGTGACCATCCCAAGGACCATAACGTCTCCTGGCTTCATGTCTACCCCAGGAGTCTATGAAGGGACACCGGTGGCTACTGCCTGACAGTGGCGTATCTAGGGTATTGTACCAGCCCTGGGTGTGTGGCGCCACTGAGCAGTTTCTACTAACCTGGTACAGCCCAACGTCCTTCCTCAAGCACGGTAATGTGTAAAATTAAGATTAACAAGCTTGACTTGTATATTTGAGCTGATATCATGGTAAAGCTATCTAGAAGAGGGGTGTCAGATGTTTGGAAAGGGGCACAATGTCAGTGCTTGCCACGGGCGCCATTTTCTGTAGACACACCGCTGGACATGCTGGGTTAATAGGAGCTGCTCAGTGGCGCCACGTGTCCAGGGTGGGTGCATTACTGGCCATACCCTAGTTATGCTTCAGAAGAGCTTGGGTGAGGGGCTTGTTCTTGAGGAAGAGATGACATTACTTACTTCTCAAAGAAGGAATCCCAGCCCGGGACAAAGCCAGGTTCCCTCGTGAACCACAGCACCGTCATCAGGATGAAGAAAAACCCAGTCACCATCTCAGGGTAGCTATCAAATGAAACAGAAAGACCCCTCTAGGACTGGGAAGTTCCTTTTCGCTTCCCATTTTGCTTCTGGGTGCTCCTATCCCTTGGGGTCCCTGATACTGGAGACACGACGTGCCATTCCTGCTCAAACCATTGTGAATGACTGAGAATGAACTGAGAAGAGGGCTGCGATAATGCCAGAAAAATACTAAAGTAGTCGTGCTCACTGGAGAAATGTAGGTGGGTAGGGAAGGCTAACACAGTACTGTAAACTTATCAAATAAAATACAGCCTAGGACGCAAGGAGAGTGCATGAGATGGGTGCCTGCCAACACCGGGCTTGGCGTGACCTTCATGAGGGATCTGAAGACAGGCATCAGGAGCCTGCAGAACGTGCATTCCCTTCATCCAAGGAACATAACCAGAAATGCACACAGATGCATTACTTATGAAAAAATGAAACAACCTAAACATCCAATGACGCTCCACGACATCGAGTATATTTTTGTATATAGCTATACGTTAAAACGAGACGCACCCATTAATAATCATGTTTACAAAGAAGAGTTAATGACATGAGAAAATAATAACTGTATAATGCTAAGTGGGAGCCCTGGTGGCACAGTGGTTAAAAGTTCGGCTGCTAACTAAAAGGTCGGCAGTTCGAATCCACCAGCTGCTCCTTGGAAACCCTATGGGGCAGTTCTACTCTGTTCTGTAGGGTTGCTATGAGTTGGAATCGACTCGACGGCAGTGGGTTTGGTTTTATTTTTAATGTTAAGTGAAAAAGGCAAGATATAAAACTATATTCAGTATGGACTGAATTTTACCAAAATGCATCTAATTGTGCACAAAAAACTGTGGAAAGGAAGTGCACAGTATTCGCAGGTAACACTGGGATACCAGCGACACAAGTAGTAAACGTCAATTTTTTTTTGTACTTTTCTATAGTTGTCAAAATTTCCTACAGTGAACGTGTATTTTATAAATGAAAGTTAAAAAAAAAATACAGTTGATACCTGAACCCTTTTGCCAAGACAAAGTTGCACATGCCGATTGCCATCATAAAGCCAATAACCAGTGGCTGTCAAGTTGATTCTGACTTATAGTGACCCCATGTGTGTCAGAGTAGAACTGTGCTCCACAGGGCTTTCAATGGCTGATTTTTTTGAAGTACATAACCAGGCCTTTCTACTGAGGTGCCTATGGGTGGACTCAAACCTCCAACCTTTTGGTTAGTGGCTGAGGGCCTTAACCATTTTCACTACCCAGGGACTCCACCAATTTCCAGAAAAGGAGAACTACCACTGGATAGGATGCTGGGTCACTATGGACAAGCTAATACAAATGGCAGAGGGTTGGTTAGTAATTTCTTGACTTTCTATCTTTAAGTCAGTATTTAATGCTGGCTTTGCCCTAAAAATAATACAAAGTCCCCTCTCTCACTAGGACTGACCACTGGACCATGGTGGGGGCCCATTCTGAGGAATGTGGGGAGTCTTTGACTTTTGAAAGGAATGCAGCATGTTCCAAGTCGGTGGAAAAGCTGCCCCTATGTACAACATTCCACCCACACACAAAGGCCATACCTTGGACTCAGAACCCAGAGAAAGGGAAGGGCGGCCACCTGACATCCAGGCCAGCTTGACTTTGGCATTCAACGGCATCTTCTAAATGGCTGGATTCATGGTTGTGGAAAACTACCCCCACCTGAGACCAGCAAGAACAAGGCTGCATCTGTGCTCACTCTACCTGCCACGTGCTCGCCCCCGGAGGACGAGAGAAGGCCAACGGCTGATTTTACCTGATGTCGCCCAGCTTTTCATACTCCTCTTGGATCCTCTTCTCTGACAACTCTTCCCTTTTGGTCTTCTTCTTCTTGCTCAGAGAGCAAGTCTCTTTAAAACTGAGAAGGGAGAATAAGCACAAGAAAAAAAAAAAACAAGCTTCTGTGGCTTGGAGGAGATCAACCACAAAGCAAACGCTAAACTCCCTGCTTGCTGGGATCACTTTTCTCCTCTTCATGCACACCCTCTGCCGCTCTGTCCCCCAACTTTATACACCTTTCATCGGCCAAGTTTCACAGCCTCGCATCAACCTTCTCCCTTGTCTCTTGTGTATGCCCACCTGGGGAAATCTCTGCTGTATCAGTGTGAGTCCCTGGGTGGTGCAAACAGTTAATGCACTCAGCAAAGTTTGGCAGTGTGAGTCCACCCAGAGGTGCCTTGGAAGAAAGGCCTGGCACAATCTACTTCTGAAAAAGCAGCCATTGAAAACCCCATGAAGCACAGTTCTACTCTTGACACACATGGGAGCACGCTGAGTCAGAGTTGATGGTAACTGGTTGGTTATCAACGTGAAGTTAACGTCTTATGGATTTTTGCAAGTGTACGTATATGGGGTTGTTTATATATACTTGTCTTTGTGTCCATAATAAAAACCAGTGTGATGTGGTATATGTGTGTAGATGTTTACATATTTGTGTGTTGCACACACACATGTATATGTGTGCCTGTGTTTGTCTAGAGACAAGGCTTGTCTAGGGCAAAAGTGGATGTTAGTTTTTTATGAGCAACACTGGAGTTATAGATGTGTACAGCCACCATTGATTTGATGACAGTCTCAGTAAAACATCAGCCACAGAACATTCCTTGACCAACTGGAGTGTTGAGGTCCATGGACCACTGACAAAGCATCATACATATCTTCCCTTTATGTGTTTGAAACTGATCAAATTTGGAGTAAACTGATAGAAAGCTTATCAAGTAGATTAATATTAGGAATATTTCTAGCAGAATGCCTAATTTACTTTGAGAGATGTGAACATATTCCATACAAACTACTATGTGTAAACCACTTGTGTCTATAAAAATTAAGCTTAAGGCTACTTCTGCTTGGAGTCATGTCTTTAGAAGTTAGTTGGAATTGCTCTATATATTTTGAAAGCATTAAACACTCTCCAATTTAGACTTTTTAGAAACCTGAGAGGCCCTCTAACCAATGAGTTGGAATGGAGATCAATTCACTGCAGAGCTTGCGGTGAAGAGCTGAGTTCATGTACGAGGCTATCGTGACGAGAACAGAGGGCTTGGTTCACTGCGTGCTCCCCGTCACCTCTGTGGTTGCTCTGCAGTGCCCCCTGAAGGAGAGTCCTCCATGGCCCGTGCATCTACAGCAGAGCCTCAGCTGCCTGCTGCTGGGCCCTGGAACTCACTTGCAGCCCAGGAACAGCCAATGCATCCAGAACCAGCTGACCACCAGCATGATGAGGGAGATGGGGAAGCTGAAGAGGAACCAGGTGCCGAAGTTGACCACCTCTGCGGCCGGATACTGGCTGGAGGGTAAAGAACCAGGTCAGTGATCAGAAAAGGGTGGGTTTCCACATGGCATTCTGGAGTAATAAGCTCAATATGCCTTAGGAAGACACACAGCAGAGCTAAGGGGTAGATATAACAGTAACAATATCTAGACATGATAAACATTATCTTGAACTCACTTATTTGACAGCTGCAACTCTACAGAGCCCCACAAGGAATCATGAATTAAGTTAAAAAAGGCATCAAAGTAATCAAAATTGATATCGATAAACTGTATATAAGGCACCCTGTTGGCACAAACAGTTAAGCACTTGGCTGCTAACCTAAAGGTTGGCGGTTTGAACCCACCCAGCGACTGTGGGAAAAAGACCTGGCAATCTGCTTCCATACAGATTAAACCCATTGCCGCCGAGTTGATCATGACTCAGTGACCCTATACGACTGAGCAGAACTGCCCCATAGGGTTTCCAAGGCCGTAACCTTTATGGAAGCAGATTGTCACGTCTTTCTCCCACAGAGCGGTTGGTGGGTTCAAACTGCCAACCTTTCTGTTAGCATCCAATTGCTTAACCACTGTGCAACAGGCCTCCCATAAAGATTGTTGTTGTTAGGTGCTGTCCAGTCAGTTCTGACTCATCGTGACCCTATGTACAACAGAACAAAACACTGCCCAATCCTGTGCCGTCCTCACAATCCTTGCTATGTTTGAGCCCACTGTTGCAGCCACTGTGTCAATCCACCTCCTTGAGGGTCTTCCTTTTTTTCGCTGACCCTCTACTTTACCAAGCATGATGTCCTTCTCCAGTGACCGGTCCCTCCTAATAACATGTCCAAAGTACTTGAGACGAAGTCTCCCCATCCTTGCTTCTAAGAAGCATTCTGGCTGTACTTCTTCCTAGACAGATTTGTTTGTTCTGGCAGTCCATGATATTTTCAATATTCTTCACCAACACCATGATTCAAATGCATCAAATCTTCGGTCTTCCTTATTCATTGTCCAGCTTTCGGCTGCATATGAGGCAACTGAAAATACCATGGCTTGGGTCAGGTGCACCTTAGTCCTCAAAGTGACAGTTTTGCTTTTTAAAACTTTAAAGAGGTATTTTGCAGCAGCTTTGCCCAATGAAATATGTTGTTTGATTTAAAAAATTTTTTTTATTGTTGTAGTTTAAATAAAGTTTATATTTCAGTATAGTCTTCCATACAAAAATTTAGACATACATTGTTATGTGACCCTAACTGCTCTCCCCATACTCCTCATTTCCACCCCTGATTCCCCATGTCCATTCAACCAGCTCCTAACCCTCTCTGCCTTCCCATCTCACCTTGGGACAGAAGCTGCCTGTTTAGTCTCTTGTATCTACTTGAGCTAAGAGGCACACTCCTCATGAGTATCACTTTATGTCCCACAGTCCAGTCCAATCCCTGTCTGAAG
>NW_004444033.1:10172682-10174514 GCF_000243295.1 Trichechus manatus latirostris
ATTTCTTCACCTCCAGCTTACTCCTCAATCATTGACATTTGGCTTCTTTTCCCACCACGTGACCAACCTGCTCTGGCCTACATCCCTGGTGGCCTCCTTGTCACCACATCTAATGGGTACATGTTAGTTCTTTTTTTGTTTGCTCATGTAATGGGTTTAAACACTGTGAATCACCCCTTCCTTCTAGAAACCTTTCTTCCCTTGGGTAGAATGACACTAGATTTTCCTGGATTTCATCTTTCCTGTCTGATGCTGTTTTATTCTCTTTTTTTGTAGTCTACTTTAAATGCTCGAGCTTAAAGTTTATGCCCACTGCTCTGCTTATTCTAAATATTCTCCCTGAGTCATCTCATCCAATCCTATGGCTTCAATGACTAGATGCAGGCCACCAGGACCAATGACCATCTAATTTGTGGAGCCCAGGGCAAAATGAAAACCTGGGGTTGCTTGTTCAAAAATGATTAAGAATTTCAAGACAGGTGCGGGGTGCTTTGGGGCACAGGGCCCTGTGTGACTGCATGGGTTGAACGCCCCGGAAGCCAGCCTAGCCTGCCACTGACTCCAAATCTATGCCTTCATCCCACGCCTCTTGAGATTCTGAGCTATATCGCAACCTGTAAGTCAACACCTTGTATTTGTCTTTCCCCTCAAACATGTTCCCCCTTCACTCAGGAAACAGGTAACTCGGTTCCTTCAGCTGCTGAAGCCGGAACCTGAGAGTCAGATTTCCTTTTCCCTCTCTCAGGCTCTTTCTAACCCTACTAAAGGCCATCAAGTCTACCTTTGAATATCTCCAACCATGTCCGAAATCCACTCATGTCTCCCGCCCCACCGCCACTGTCGTCCGGCCACAGTAGATGACCACTCCACTGGACATCTGCAGCCCTGAACTGTCTGCCTGCTTTCTCCTTTCCAATCAAGTCTTCACTTTCCCTTCCAGAATAAATTTCACAACTGCAAATCTGATCACCTCAATCCCTGCTTACAATTCTCCAAAGGCTTCTCTTTGCCTCTAAGGTGAAGTCCAAGTGCCCTCCTGTGAGGCCTCTGTGATCTGCCCGACTCCCTCCCGGGCCTCATCTTTTGCCCTCTATCATGTTCTCATATGCCTGTGCTCTCGTGCCTCCGACCCCTCCTAGACACTGTTTCTTTGTCTGGAAGATCTCCCCTCGTCTCGTTCTCTGGACTCATCCTTTAGGTCCCTCTCCAGGGCAGCACTTCCTCCTTCCAGACTGAGTGAGCGCCCCCTGCTGGGCTCTCCCAGTAGGCTCCTGTCCACTTACCTGTGATGACCTGTCTCTTCTCCCTCTGGATACAGAAACTGTCTCACCGTCTACTCTATCCCCAGTACCTGGTCCAGTTTTGACACAGGGCAGGTGTTTAATAAGGCTTGTCAACCGAGCGAAGGACTCACTTGTTGAAGTGTTCCAGGAAGATGAGGCTGGTGGAGGTGCCAATGATGGTTGTGAGGCCCCCGATGGTCGCGGCATAGGAGATGCTCAAGGACAGGCACTTGCAGATCATTTGGTCATGCTGGGATCTGTACTTCCTGCTCAGCTCCTGGTTCCTGGGGCTGCGGGTCAGGACCAGTGGCTTTTCCTATCAAAGGAAAACCAGCAAGTCTCTGCAACCCAGCCTGGCTTTCTGGTACACCAAAAGCCTGAGAAGCAGGAGGCACCATGGGGCAGTGGTATCAAAAGACAAATCCAATCCCAGTTCTACCATTTACCAATGGGGCATATCTCCCAGCCTCAGTTTCTTCTTCTGTAAAATGGGGAAAATATTTTCTTTGCTGGATTGTTATGAAGAACAAATGATGTAACAATAGACCA
>NW_004444033.1:10174756-10176577 GCF_000243295.1 Trichechus manatus latirostris
TTCCACCACCATTAACAGAAGTTCAGTGCCCTCTAAGCTAAGACTCCCCCTTCCCCCCGCCCCCCGGTAACCACTAATAACCTTCAGTCTCTATACATTTGACTATTTCATACAAGTGGGATCATACAATGTTTGTCCTTTTGGGACTGACTTATTTCACTCAGCCTAATGTTTCCAAGGTTCATCCATGTTGTAGCGTGTCAGGATTTCATTTCCCTTTATGGCTGAGTAATACTCCGTTGTGTGTATACTGTATTTTTACACAAATAACGCATGCCTTCTACGTTTGTTTGCCAACTGTGCCTCCCCCTGCCCCCCATGAGGTCCTTCATAAGCGCCGCTATGGCATGTTTTTTTACATGTTGCTATAAAAAAATTAGCATAGCGCGCTTATGAGAAAAACTCATGGGGGGAGGGCATGTTGGCAAACGTAGATGGCAACTGTTATTTTTGTAAAAATACAGTATGCCACATTTTGTTTATCCATTCATCTGCTGATGGACATTTCGGTTATTTCCACCTTTTGGCTTTTGTGAACAGTGCTGCAGTGAACACTGGTGTACAACCCTGATTCTTCATGAGACTAGGGGAGGCCTGGCATAGAGGTCAGTGGGCCAGGCCAGAGGAATACCATGGGGAAGAGGCCACCTTGCCATGCTTCTCAAAGCCCTGCACCTCTGCCCCATCATCTTAGGAAGGCCCGAGTAAGCAGAGGCTGGACCCTTCAAAACCTCCCTGAAGAGCTGGAAGAGAGTCACAGATTATCTGGTCCAGTGGTTTTTCTATGATCCTCTCCTGTCATGAAATTTCACATGGAACCCCAATATACAAAAGATAAAGGCCGCATTTAATTGGCATACATCTATTTTATAACAGGAAGTATATCATGGTGGTTAACTGCATGTACTCAGGGAGACTTGGATTTGAATTAAGGTGCTCAGAGGCCTGGGACACATGATTTCATCTCTGCCTCATCTGCAAAATGGAGCTCAAAATCACTAGCTCATTAAGTCAAGGGAAGACT
Source organism: Trichechus manatus latirostris (assembly GCF_000243295.1). Lineage (NCBI taxonomy): Eukaryota > Metazoa > Chordata > Mammalia > Sirenia > Trichechidae > Trichechus > Trichechus manatus. The sequence goes on from NW_004444033.1 coordinate 10,175,781, forward strand.
GAAGAGAAAATGCTTAGCATAGTGCTTGGTACCTAATAAGTTTTTGATAAATGGTGACATCCAAGTGATGGTGGATATTAAACCACTGAGATGGTTGGATGAACACAAAAATTGGAAATCAAGAGATGTAAGTGACAGTTGCAATCTTCTACCAGCCCCGACATCCATTGTCTCCATGTAGTTTTTGTCTCCGTGGCACCAAGCCAGTTGCCATCAAGTCGAGTCTGACTCATGGTGATCCCATGTGTTGTAGAGTGGAACTGTGTTTCACAGGGTTTTCAATGGCTGATTTTTTGGAAGTAGATCACCAGGCCTTTCTTCTGAGGTGCTTCTGGGCGGACTCAAACCTCCAACCTTTTGGTTAACAGCTAAGCATGTTAATCTTTTGCACCACCAGGGGCTCCTTCAGTGGTACAGTACCAGGAAATCTTTATTTGCACAAAAGTAGTTGTCCTACAGTCTCAGGATACTCAAATATTTGCAGTGTCCCTGAAGCACCTTTGAGGGACAGTTTGAAAACTCTGATCTAGACTATCCCTCAGCTTTAACAGTTGAAGAAACTAGGGCCCAGCAGGTAGAAGTGACATGCTGACGCCAACAGTGAGTTAGCTGTTTAACCTCCAGGACACACGCACGCCGGACATATACGTGGGTAAGGAGGACCCAGTTACAGCTCCCTCAGCCAGGTCTGACACCCTCCTCCCCACCTCAACACCAGGCCCTCGCAAAGCTCAAGGCCTCTCACGCAGGAGGCAGGAGACAGGGTCCGACATGCAGTTCTGTTACCTGGGAAGAGG
>NW_004444033.1:10177542-10178574 GCF_000243295.1 Trichechus manatus latirostris
CCCCCACACCTCAAATTCTTAACGTAGAAGCGACTCTTCTAGACTCCTGTTTTCTGGCCCAGAGAGAAGCCTGATTGCGCCGCCTCTCTAGCACTTTCCTGGGATTCAGAGGGACTGGGGGTGGCAGGGGCTGTCTCCTCAGGGCAGAGGCAACACTCTCCTCTGAAGTGACACTCACACTTTTATATCATGGGGACCTGGGCACTAAATGCGGGCCTTCATCCTGCCCCTGTTTACAGGACAGGAAGAGGCAGAGTCAGACGTGGTGGCCCCGACAGTAGCCTGACTGTCTGACTGAGGGACCTGGGCCCAGATCACCTTCTCAAAGAAGGAGAGGCATGGGAAGTGCTTCTCTCAGGAGACCAGAGGAGGGAAGGCCCGATTGTACAAGGTGAAAGGCAAGGGGAACGAGAAAATAAGAGAGAATTTCCAATTGTCAACTGCACCTCAGGGGGTGACAGACAGCTGCCCCCCCGCCGCATTGTTCCCCAACGTTTGCCTTGAGTACAGGGGAAGAAGAGAATTTGACTACCAGCATTACTGACTAACAATAAATGCTCAATGAATGTTTCCTGTTTGTCTTAGTCCTGACGAGAGTGGGTGTGAGGAGCCCACACGTCCTGAAGACAAGTGAGAGGGGTTAGACCTGAAGTCCTGTGGCCTTCACCCCCAATCCCAGACTTTATCAGGGAAGCATAACGAGCTGATGGGGCTCAGAGGGAAGCGTTCTTAGGAGAAAGTTCTCAGCCTGGGAGGAGAAGGCTTTTGTGATGTTTCCCCTCTCTCCTCCCCTGACCCCTCAGACTGTGTGGGAAGACCACCATCCTCATACACAGCAAATTGCCCCAACGCCTACAGTGTGAAGGGTGGTGAGAGTGCTCCAGGGAGAACTCGAGCTGCTTGCTTTGGAGTCTGGGGACACATAAGGCTGAGAGGCTGGCGTGAGGAGGAAAGGCCCATGGCAGTGGGATCAGTCATCTTGGAAGGGCAGAGGCACCCCCAGCACAAAGGGGCTGTGTGTGGGTGGGGGGC
>NW_004444033.1:10179713-10181042 GCF_000243295.1 Trichechus manatus latirostris
CCTCTCTGCCTTCCCCCTGAGTGAGCATTTCTTGATGAATGGATTAAACATGTTATTTCCCTAAGAAGGACATCAATTCTACTTGTTAGATTTATGGATAACTCATATATCCCCTCCCTCATCGTTGCAATATCCTGTGGTTCAGGGAGTCACCCTCAAGATCTTGGCCAGTGCCTCCCAGGTATGGGGAGTAAATACAGGGAGTGGTGGCATGGCAAGATGGAGAGCTTGGTCCATCCATCTAAAAGAGCCATTTATGGGTCTGGGCGCCATCTTTCCTGACCTCCCCAGTAGACCCCGAGAGACTCTGTCTGGGAGAGGGACAGTCATACTCACTCTTCATTGACAAAGATGAGTTCCAGAGAAGGTTGGCTGTTGTTTTCATCCAGACCTACCATAGCAAAGGGAAGCGAGAAGTGAGATAGGGAGGCTGAAGGTGACACTGAGTCAGAGAGAAGTTCTGGGGCTCAGGGCTGGGGGTGAATGGGAAACGGTGCGTGAAGACTCCCGCTGAGGGCTTACCGGATGACCACTCCCCTCCCCTCCACTCTGAAGGTGAACAGACAGGCCCCAGGGTTTTGTCATAACCCTTAAGCAGTGGTGGTTGCTGAGAAATGAAGGAGGGTGGAAGAGCTGGGAATGAGGGTCCAAAGGAGGCTTTGAGTTATAGGGCTGGTATGGGAAAGAGATAAGAGGGAAGATGAGGGGACAGGGGCACAGGTGAGGGGCTGTGGGCAGGAGACCACACGGGAGAGGGCAGCAGGGGGGCCCGGAGGAGGGTGGAGAGCAGAGGGCAGATGGACACGGCAGACGGTACTGATGGGCTCCGTTTCCTCAGTGCTGGCGCTCGCAGCCACGAGCTGCTCCTCCTCAGCGCCCACCAGCTCCTGCAGCACGGCCTCCACGATGGGCATCACCATGGCGGTGGTGGAGGTGTTGGACAGCCACATGGACAGCAGCGTGGTGCAGCACATGAAACAGAGCAGCAGCCTGGGGCAGAGGGCCAGGCAGGCCATGAGAGTGGGGAGTGGCCCTGGGCTTGGGGGACCTTCTACAAGCTGTCAGTGGGTCTACCTCATACGGGTGTCTGGGTCTGCACTGCTCCTTTTCCAGCTGCTGTCTCCCACCACCAGCCGGCCTTCTCACCAACTGTCCCCAAGTCCCCACCTTTCTGTCGCCTGGTTCTTTGCTGTATCTAAGACCACATCTAATATCTATAAAGTAGTTTGTGATTCTCCAAGAATCTCCAGTAACATCTATGTGCAAGCATTTTCCCATTTTCCCAGTATTATCCATATATCCATTTTCCAATATTATCACTATATTCCA
>NW_004444033.1:10181474-10184856 GCF_000243295.1 Trichechus manatus latirostris
GGGGGGATGGAGGACCACCACCCCATGGCTTTCTGGAAGCTGGGGGGATGGAACACCACCACCCCATGGCCCACTGGAAGTTTGGGAGATGGAAGACCATCACCCTGTGTCCCACTGGAAGCCGAGGAGATGGAGGACCACTGCCCCATGGCCTGCTGGAAGCTGAGGGGTTGGGGGACCACCGCCTCATTGCCTGCTGGAAACCAGGGGGATGGGGGAATCACCACCCTGTGGCCCGCTGGAAGCTAGGAGGTGGAGGACCACCATTCTCGTGTCCCACTGAAAGCTGGAGGCATGGAAGACCACCACGCTGTGGCCCGATGGGCGCCAGGGGAATGGGGGACTACTGCCCTGTGGCCTGCTGGCAGTTGGGAGGATGCAGAACCACTGCCCTGTGTCCCAGGGGAAGCTGGGGATGGAGGACCACCATTCCCATGGCCCACGGAAGCCAGGGGGGATGGCACCCCAGGTGTGACTTACATGCCCGGCTTGGCCCCGGCCATGATGACCATGCGCAGAGCAATGCGCTTGTGCAGATTCCACTTCTCCACGGCAGCTGCCACGCAGATGACACCCACCAGCAGCAGTGTTGTGTTCTTGAAGTACTCAGCCGCCACCTGCAGAGGCCAGTGCAATGTCAGCCACCACCCGGACCAACGCCAGCACCTTGGCGGCCTGGGCCTCGCCCAGGAACTCCTCCACCAAAGAGGCTGGGCGAGGGGAAGCAGGGAGCCAATGATTCCCAAGGCTCAGCAGACCTGAGCACCCGCCAGGACAGGCACTGTGCTAAGTGCTGTGCAAAGAGTGCTTCGTTTACGCCAACCAATAACCCCGAAAGCCAGATATTCTTCTTCTCCCCTTTTTTGAACATAAAAACACTCTGTATTTACAATATGAATATTACTAAAGAATAAACACATGCTTGTAATTTTACATTAATCCTCAAAAATTACTAAAACAACCCTGGGCTTGTCCCCAAATCTCATTTTTAATGTCTCTTTTTCTTTGATGCTTTAGAAAATTATTTTCATTTTTATTAGAAAATTAATACTATAGAAAACTTTAAAATATAGAAAAAGTTAAAGAAGAAATTAACCTTAATCCTACTGTTGTTAATATTTTGGTGTATGTTTTTTAAGTCTCTTTTTCTATGTCCATATAGATGCATAATTGGATTCATACAGTATGTACAGCTTTATATCCTGTTTTTTTGTTTTTAATTCAACATTGTACCCTAATCATTTTCTTATGAGACAAAAATTTATGGGGAACATTCATGTTAATGGTAGCATAATGTGTTATCATAGGGATAGATCAGAAATTATTTGGCTATTTCCCTTTTGTTGAATATTTAGGTTTATTCGTTTTTTTGGTCACTATAAACGGTGCAAAGAATAATTTTCTGCATAAATCTTTATCCTTATATAAATGTGATTACTTCCTTAGGATAGAGTTCTTGAAGATGTCAACTTACCTTAAATCTTTTTTTTTTCTTTAAATAATTACAAATAATTTTAAGGTTCCAAAAAGTTCCAAAAATGAATAGTACAAGGAACACCCATATACTATCTATGTGCATAATTTTTTTCTGAATCATTTGAGGGCCAGTTACATACATCACAACCTTTTATCCTTGAATACTTCAGTGTATATTTTTTAATGACAAGGAAATTGAGACATAGGCCTGTTAAAAAGATGTTACATAAGTTTGGGGTCCACAGACCAAGTCCTCTGTGGCACTTCTTTCTTGGAACATTCTCCTCTTATCTCTGCCTGTACATTCCCATCAGATTTCTAAGCCCAGTTCAGGCCTGGTGTCCTTTCTGTGACTCTAGCCTCTGAGTTCTGGAACATTCCCCATGGGAACTCTTAATCTGTACTTCACAGGGCACTTGGGACAATGCTTGGACTACTGTATATTTATTTATATTTTTATGTGTATCTCTCTTGTCTATCAACTAAATTTTATGCTGCTGAAGGCCAAGGATCATGTCTTATACTTCTTTCTATAATTCTTCAATCGCTTCTTATGCATCCAAAAGCTGGACAATGAATAAGGAAGGCCGAAGGAGAAGAATGCATTTGAATTATGGAGTTGGTGAAGAATATTGAATATACCATGGACTTACAGAAGAACAAACAAATCTGTCTTCGAAGAAGTACAGCAGAATGCTTTTTAGAAGGGAAGATGGTAAGACTTTTTCTCACGTACTTTGGACATGTTATCAGGAGGGACCAGTCCCTGGAGAAGGACATTATACTTGGTAAAGTAGAAGGTCACTGAAAAAGAGGAAGACCCTCAATGAGATGGACTTACACAGTGGCTGCAACAATGGGCTCAAACACAGTAGCGATAGTGAGGATGGCACAGGACCGCTACGAGCTGGAACCAACCCGAAGGCACCTAACAACATAACTCCTAGCACGTAGTAGGGTAATATGCAAAAGTGATACTCAATGAATATTTGTCACATACATGAGAATTGTTCCAGTCCAGAGGAGACAGGACAGAAAGTGAGAAGAAATAATATAGCAAAGTTTAATTTTAATCCGAAAACCTTGTTAAACTGAGGAAACAAGAACATTTTTAACTGCAGGAAAAAATAAAAGTTGAACAGGAAGGAAAATGTTAGTAACATCCTTGGCATTTGAAGTAAAAATATGTATGTAATCATACCAATGTTAAACTTTGATTACTGAATTCATAAAAATTGTGATATAGCTATGTTGGGAGGCTAGAAGGAGGGGAACTGAGGAACTTCAGGGAACAAAATCCTCATCTGCTTCCATAGGAAGTCAGTCAAGCATGTCTGAAAGTGATGACTCGAGAACTAATAGAAGAAAATCACATAGAAATACGGAGCTCAGTACCAGAAGAAGCAGTTGACCAAGTTAAAGTTATTGACTCTGGGGAGTGGGGCTGTGGTGGGGGTGGAATGGGGAGGGGTGGGGAAGAAGATAGCTGTTTCTCATTGTAAGCTTTTCAGTATTATTTGATTTTTAGACTCTTTGCATTTAGTACTTCAGTAACATAAAAGCCAAAATCAAGGCTCCGTTTCCCTCTTCTCGATTTGCCCCATGGTAGTTGCCTTGTGTCCAGTGGACGAGGTTTGTGGAGGAGAACTCCTGCCCCCTCTGTGACACTTTCCTGGAGGAGCCCTGTGCTTCTGATTAACTTACTTCTTGTCCTCAAGCTCATCCCTGAGCTGACAATGGTTTCTAAACCCCAATGAGGGCAGAGAAGGACCCTGCCCTGGAAGGATCCTCTAGGTGGGACATCAGGAAGGCCTCTGAACAGGGTTCCTGGGTGAGGATCTGCCCCCTGGTGGGAGGTGGGGGCACTACAGGGATGCCCAAGGGTTGTGGCCCAGCTGGGGGTCTA
>NW_004444033.1:10186748-10228700 GCF_000243295.1 Trichechus manatus latirostris
CCCTTCCCTAATGGTGTTTGTTAAGCTTCCTAGCCCACTGATTTTTCTTTTACAATAAAACCTTGGGTATTCAGAAACCCCTAGGGAACGCCAGAGTTCCAGGCTTCTTATGCGTTTATTTTAACCTTTTTCTAAAATGTGTTTCACGTTTCCTGCCCTTGTTAACACAGCCCCCACATGGTCCTCCAGCTTCTTGCCCAGATATGGGCCACTCTCCCTGGCTCACAGTGCACTGGGTCCTGCCCCCCTTTCTTGCCTCCAGCGGCCCCAGGCTGCTGGCGGTTCAGAATCCCCTCATGTGCATTTTATAGGTTTTCTGTCTTAGGCTGTTGCTGCTCTCTGTTGTCAGCGTGCTTGCGCTAGCAGCCCCCCTCCCCACTTTCTAATTTCCGACTCTCATGTCCTGTGAGTTGGAAAGCCAGATAATGAAGCTTGCTAGAATAAATGTGTAAGGAGAAATGAGATGCTAAATGAGGGCGCCTCCCGTGCGCAGGTGCATGGATTTTGTGACATTTGCGGGGGTGGTTTTAGGGCCTCTTCTGAGCTGTGGTTTTTCTCAGGATGCCAAAGCACTGAGCTTGGAGTGTAGAGGTATTTCTGGTCTGTGTTCTAGAAGACATGGGCTCCAGACAGCTGCTTCTAAAAGGTGCAGCCAAGTAGAATCCACGTAAGAGCTTGGGCTCTGGGTTCCGACTACCTGAATCTAAATCCTTGCTCCCCTGCAGATTAGATGTATGCTATTGGAGTCCCGGGGTGGTGCAAATGGGTAATGCACTCAGCTGCTAACCGAAAGGCTGGAGGTTCAAGTCCACCCAGAGGCACCTCAAAAGAAAGGCCTGGCAATCTACTCCTGAAAAATCGGCCATTAAAAACCCTGTGGAGCACAGTTCCACCCTGACACACATGGGGTCTCCATGAGTCAGAACTGACTTGACAGCAACTGGTTTCCATGGCATGGGAAACATTCTTTTTTTTGTTTATTTAAGTTTTTTAAAAAGGGGAGGAAGGAGCTTTGTGGCTCTATTCCTAGAAGCTTGAGGAGAATAGAAGTCTGGGGGTTTCTCCCTGCTCAGTGTTCTCTCATGGAGGACGTATGACTAACTCCCTGGGGCCAACCCCACAGAGGGGAGAGAGAACAGGCTCGCTCTCCTGCAGGGCCTGGAAAGCTGGCCCTGGGAGAGGTGTGTTCACACACCCCTAGTCTGAAGTCCCACAACTCTCCAGGAGGCAGGTATTTTTATTATTTGCATTTTTCAGATAAGTAAATGGCAGTTTAGAGAGGTAGCAACTTGCTAAGGGTTAGTGGGTGAGGAAACTGGATCCAAATTCAGTTCTACCCTACTGCACACTTGGCTCCTGACCCTTCCCAGGTTGTGGTGGAGGTGGGGCCTCCTTCTCTTCTCTGAGAGACATTGACAGGACGTGGATACCTGACTGTACTCACTTCCCTGACGTGGGCTCCACTGTCCCGACGTGGGCGCCTGGGAGCGCCCTCAGAGACACAGCCCTGTATACCCACTGTCCTGACGTGGGCGCCTGGGAGTGCCCTCAGAGGCCCAGCCCTGTATACCCACTGTCCCGACGTGGGCACCTGGGAGCGCCCTCAGAGACACAGCCCTGTATATCCGCTGTCCCGACGTGGGCGCCTGGGAGCGCCCTCAGAGGCCCAGCCCTGTATATCCACTGTCCCGACGTGGGCGCCTGGGAGCGCCCTCAGAGGCACAGCCCTGTATGTCCACTCTCCTGATGTGGGCCCCTGGGGGATCCCCTGAGAGAGGTACAGCTCAGCAGGGCCCTGCACCATGGGCATGTCGAGCCCCTCAGGGCCCAGTGCTGGCCTCTGGCGATGGACCTCGCTGGGGGCTCTCTGGTTCACTGAACATGTGGCAGTGAATTCCTCAGTCTCCAGGGCAAAGCCTGGGCGGGACCCCTCTCCACTCCATGCTGAGCCCCATCAGAGAGGCCAGCACATGACCCCGGTCCAGCCTCTGTCCACGCTGAGCAGCCAAGTCCAGCTGGGTCTGGGACACCTCAACCCCCGATGTCCATTCCCATTCAAACCACACTCACTTCTTCAGAAGACTTCAGGGCCCGCTGTGAGGAGTGGGCAGCCATGAGGCACAGGGAGGAGTGGCCCCCCATTCCCACATCCTGTAGGACTTGCCCTTCCCCTGGTTTATATACTGGGTCTCCTAAGATTTGGTTTCGCCACCCATCTGTCAGTCTGTCCTACTGTGGTGACTTGCGTGTTGTGATGCTGGAAGCTACGCCACTGGTATTTCAAATACCAGCTGGGTCACCCAGGGTGGACGGATTTCAGTGGAGCTTCCAGACTAAGACAGAATAGGAAGAAAGGCCTGGTGATCTACTTCCAAAAATTGGCCAATGAAAACCCTATGGAATCACAACAGAATACAGTGCTGGGAGACGAGCCCCTTAGGTTGGAAGGCATTCAAAATACACAGCGGCTGCCACAGGGACTCGAGCAGACCAACGACCATGAAGATGGCGCGGGACCGGGCAACGTTCTGTTCTAAGCGGGGTCACCAAGTCTGATGGCAACTAACAACAAAGACTGGGTTTAAATAAAAGATTTTGTTGCTTTTAAAAAAGGAAATTTTTTGCAAACCCTGCCTCAGAGAGGTGTAGAGCAGAGACTCAGGTCGGGGCTGACCTGGCCCGGAAGCCGACCCAGCTCCAGGAATGCTGGAGACCTGATTTGTAGAGCCGTTTCCACCATGCCCCCTTCCCAGGCTCTTGGGGACCATGTGAATTGCCTGGGTGGGAGGATGGTGAGGCAGGGGCCAGCTCCAAGCCCAGGGCGAAGGGGCTGCTGAAGGTAAGGGAAGGGCTTGGTGGGGGTAGCTCTTTCCACAGAAACATTAGCTTGTCCTCAAAGGCTGCAGGGGCTGGAGGTTCCCAGTTGGGGTACAGGCCCCCTTAGGTCCAGGCATGGTGCTCAGCTCTGAGCTGTGTCTTGGGTGGTGGGGGTGCCGTGGGTGGTGGGCAGCCTGGCTCGGGCAGGCGGCCAGGCAGATCAGTGTCTGAGGGCTGCGCCGACACCGCCCTGGGCCTGCATGTGGAGAAGCGGGGCGGGGGGGGGGGACCAGCTTTCACGAACAGAGGCCAGAAAGGCAGAGTGGAAGGTGGTAGGTGAAATGCCCTGGCTGAACTAATAGAGGAGTCAGCTCTGGGCAGTGGTCTGGAATCCAGGGTTCAGAAAGGCCAGGAGCCAACAGGGAAGAGGTCCCTGACGTCAGAATCACGCGTCACTTGACTGCAGAGGCTGTTGTGTTATCCCAGCAGGGTGGCCTCTACTCCCCTCTGCCCTGGCGGGGGGGCTATAATCAGAGCAAGCCCTGCTGGAGGCCCGCAGTGCAGAGCCAAAACGACTGGTGAATGAGGGAGTGTGTGTGTGTGTGAGAGAGCGTGTGCATTCGTGCATGTGTGCATGCATGAGTATGAGCGTGCAAGTGTGTACATGAATGTGTGCATGTACACATGTGCACACGTGAGTGTCCCTGTGCATGTGTGTGTGTGCATACATGCATGCGTGTGTGCATACGTTTGTGTGACTGTGCATGCATGCACATGCTTGCATGCACGTTTGTACCTGAGGTCCAGGAGTGCACTTGTGTGAGCATGTGTGTATACGTGTGTGAGTGTGACTGCATCTGTGTGTGTGTGTGTGTGTGTGTGTGTGTGTGTGTGTGTGTGTGTGTGTTGGGGAAGGGGTAGAGTTGGAGAGTAGATGTAATTGCGATCAGAAGCTCAGAGTTCCTGACTCTCAGGGCATCCCAGGTAGCTGTCACCAAGCTCCAGCATCCAAACCCTGCTTTTGACTCCACCAGAGAGCTCCTTGGCCCCCACCTCCGCAACTTCTCCTGTAAATGGTAAATCTTAGCTAACTGGATGTTTGGGGGTATTGTGCCCTGGCTATAAACTTTGGGAGCAGCCCACTGGAAGGGGTTTAGAGGACTTGAAACCAAAACCAAACCAGTTGCTGTTGAGCCAATTCCGAGTCATGGAGACCCCACGTGTGCAGAGTAGAGCTGCTCCATAGAGTTTTCAAGGCTGTGACCTTTCAGAAGCAGATCTCCAGGCCTGTCTCCAGAGGTGCCTCTGGGTGGGTTGGAACGGACAACCTTTCAGTTAGTAGGCGAGTGTTTAACGTTTCCTCCTAGAGAACTTTACAGGCAGATAGAATGCCGGTAGTAAGAGTAACAAGGGAGGCAAAACAAGAGCAAAAAACAAACCTAAAATACAGGCCCAAGCTCTGTGCTGCACCAGAGGGGAGGGGTGGCTGGTGCTCATAAGAAGACTGAAGAAGCCTAAAGTGACAGGGACCTCAGAGTCCATCTCTAACATCCCTGATGTGGTCCTCTAGCCCGAGCTTCCAGGGGCAGGAACGCCGTGACCCCACTGGGCAGCCCGTTGTTCGGTCTTCCCTCACACCCAGTGGGGACCCACCACAAGGGGGTCCCCACTTCTGCTCTGATGCTTTGAGCCTGGCGTGTTGAGCTACAGAACTCACCCGCCCTGTTAAGTCTCTTCGTCATTCCTCATGTGACTCAGTTTCCAGATTTTCTGACATCCTGGCCACCCACCTCTGAGTGAGCTCCTTATCCAGAATTTGGTTCTCTGGAGACACAGGTTCATTAATTCAGCAGACTTTGGTACATATTGCCCAGGGGTTCAGAGTACAAGCTCTGGAGTCATGCACTCCTGGGTTCAAGTCCTGGCTCCATGACTTACTAGCTGTATAATCTTTGGTAAATTTCTTAACCTCTCTGAACTTCAGTTTCCTCCACTGTATAGTGAAGATGAAGAATAACAGGTACTTCACAGAGGAGTAAATGATACAGTGCATGAAAAGGACCTCCAACTGAGCCCCCTCCCCCCCAAAAAAACCAAACCCCTTGCCGTTGAGTTGATTCAGACTCATAGCGACCCTATAGGACAGAGTAGAACTGCCCCATAGAGTTTCCAAGGGGCACCTGGTAGATTTGAACTGCTGACCTTTTGGCTAGCAGCCCCAGCACTTAACCACCATGCCACCAGGGTTTCCCAACTGAGCCTAGCATATGGTAAATGCTCAAAATTTTGGCAGCCCCTTGGACTAAGATGACTGAGCTGGTACTGGGCTGAGTGTCAAGGGTCTCTCCGTATGAACTGCTGACACTGATCCTTAATAAACTTCTGCCTGTCAATTTCAGTCCACTTTGATTCTGTCGCCACCTATCAGTCAGCCTATCCAGCTACTTTGCCATTCTGCTAACCTGCGTTTTCTATTTTCATCCAAGCTCTCCCTCCTGTCCAACACCAATATGTCTGTGATGGTGAATCGTATGGGTCAACTTGGCCGGACTACGGGGCTCAGCTGTCTGGTCAAACCCTAGTCTAGATGTTGCTGTGAAGCTATTTACACGTGATTAACATTTACAGTCAGTTATCTATAAGTAAAGCAGATTACTGTCGCTAATGAGGGTAGGCCTCATCCAATCAGAGGAAGGCCTTAAGAGCAAAAACTGAGGTTTCTTTAAGAAGAAGAAATTCTACCTACAGGCTGTAACATAGAAATCCTGCCTGGGTTCCCAGTCTGCTGGTCTTCCCTGTAGATTTCAGACTTAAGACAGTGGCATCAACTCTTTCCTGAGTTTTTAGCCTGTTGGCCTGACCGACAGATTTTGGACTTGGCCATTGTCATGATTGTGTGAATCAATGCCTTAAAATCAGTCAATGTCTGTCGGCCTGTCTCTCTCTGTCTGGCATATATATCCTATAAGTTCTGCTTCTCTGGAGAACCCTGACTGATACAATGCTACTCAAGATTCTTTAGGTTCGGCTATCCAGCCAGCACTCAAAGTACTCAATTGTTGTATCATTAGCTCATGTTGATGCCTCTGAGTGAGACTCTCTTTTCCTGGAGATTTTGATGATACCAAGGAAAAAGTTAATTTGTGTTCAATAACTTGTTTAAAAGGCCAGGGAAATTAGAAAGCCTTCTAGAAAGATTTCAGTCAAAATTGGGCAGCATAAAATTTGGGCACTCAACAGGGTAAACTTCATCTGTCTGGAAAATTCTCTTGTAGAAAACCAAAAAAATCTATTGCTGTCAAATCGATTCCGACTCATAGCGACCCTATAGGACAGAAAAGACCCGCCCCATAGGGTTTCCAAGGGGCAGCTGGTGGATTCGAACTGCTGATGTTTTGGTAAGCAGCTGTAGCTCTTAACCACTGTACCACCAGGGGTCCCTTGTAAGGAATTGTGTAAATCCTCCACAGTGCCAGAAAATGAGGCATTACTGAATAGGGGCTTCTGTATTTTTCCGTGTAGTTTAACTTTCTCTCTGCTAGAACAGACACTTCCTAAGGTCAAGAGCCATCTCTATGATTCCGTATCTCTTCTCAGCCTGAGTTCCACTGAGAGGAGGCTGTCCAAACTCACTACCAACTCTTAATACCTGCTGGCTGAAAAGTCATGGCCATAATAAAAATCAACCACTTATATGTACACATCCAGCTGGTAGTGAGGAACTCAGCAGGGTCATCTATGAGCATCAAGAGGGCAGAAATCATGTTTTAGTAATTCTTGTCATTCTTAGGTTACCGGTAACATCCATATCGCACGTGGTGGATATCTTTCTGAATGTTTAGTGAATAATTACCAGGGACAAAAGCCACAGTCTCCAGAGTCATACTGATCTTATTTGCAGGACTTCCTTCATATGCAGATTAAACTGTTGACACACTGTCAAGAAATATGTCAATCAAGAAACATTCGCCGGGTTTGCACTTGGCTGGGAACCGAAAGGTTGGTGGTTTGAACCCACTCAGCAGCGCCACTGAAGAAAAGCCATGATGATTTGCTTCCATAAAGATTACAGCCAAGAAAACTCTATGGAGCAGTTCTACTCAGTAACACATGGGTTCGCCATGAGTTGGAATCAGCTCAATGGTACAAGACAAAAACAACAGATGCAGGGAGAAGCACTGGTGGTTCAATGGTAGAACTCTCGCCTCCATGCAGAAGACCTGGGTTTGTTCCCAGCCAATGCACCTCATGCACAGCCACCACCCACCTTTCAGTGGAAGCCTGTGTGTTGCTCTAACGTTGAAGAGGTTTCAGCAGAGCTTCTTGACGAAGACAGACTAGAAAGAAGGGCCTGGTGATCTACTTCTGAAAATCAGCCAGTGAAAACCTTATGGATCACAGTGGAACATTTTCTGATCTGCAACCGATCATAGGGATGGCACAGGACCGGGCAGCATTTCATTCCATCGTGCATGGGATTTCCATGCGTCAGGGCCGACTCAATGGCAACTACCAATGACAATAGATGCAAGGATGGCCCTGTGCTGGATCTAGGGCACAAGACATTAAATTGTAGAAGGTATGGATCTTGGTGGAGAGAGAACATGTCCCCAAAAAGTTTGTAACTGGTATATCTGGTATACCATTTAAATGCCCCAGTTAAAGGATCAAGACGTCAAAGAAGCTCAAAAGAAGAGAAAAACACTTATACCTGAGCTCTATGGGAAGGCTTCGCCAAAGAGGGTAATGGAGTAGGATTTTAAAAGTCGAAGGAAATGGCGGAACTTTCCAAGGTGGAAGAAGGGCCTGAGTTGAGGAGGGGGGTGGGCAAGCACCAGGTGGGCTTGGGGAGTGACAACAGATGATCTGTTTGGCCTAGGTTTCCCCTGAGAGCCACGGCCCAGGCTGGAGCAACCACAGGGTAGGGGTGTAGGTGGTGGCTGTGGAACAGATATTTTGTCCCAAAGTTAACTGGCTCACAAAGGGATATAACCCATGCCCCTGAACTTACTGGCATTTTCCCCTCATCTGAGCTAACAAGGCCAGCTAAGCAGGCTATATTTAGATTAAGCTGCTTCCTGTGGCACAAATGTGAAATATCATCACCAGCCAAAGGCACCTTATCAGAGAGATGGATTAGGATTTTTCACCTCAACTAATAAAACACGCCCTCTGGTTCCTCCAATCATTTTCCCTCTCCAGCCCCCCCAAAATAACAACATCTATTCCCAAACTGGACAGTCTTCTTTGTCTCCTCATAAAGTCCTGTTACTGTCTCAAACTACTTCCTCCCTAGACCCTCCTTAGGGTTGGCCTTCCTGGCTGTGCGAAGGGGCAGGCTCTTTGAGAACCGTTGCCTAGCAACATTTCCCCTGTGCATAAAGGCCAAGAGGTCTGGAGAGATTCCCACACAGGCAGCACTTAGACAAACACACAGAGACTTCATCTACTTTAAAGGCTAAGGCTTGCTATTGACTTTTGGGCTGCCTGTAGTGAAATCCAAAGATGTAGCTCTCTTAATTAATTGTTGTCTCACTTTAAAATGTTACTTATGAGTCAGTTCTTTTAAAAACATCACTTTTTTCTTCTACCCTTTAATATCACCCCCTGCCCCACTGGTGTCTGCTTTCACAATTTTACAGAGAACCCTGCACAAACAGTTCATATGCCTCCCTTAAGAAAACTCATGGTTAAGGCTGATTTTTCTTTTAAGCATGCTCACAAACCCAAACTACCTATTCTTCCATAAAGGAATTTGGGAAACTGGGGTGACTGCCTGGTAATTCAGGTTGCAGACAAGCTCTTAAGTGGGTCCTACGATATCAGTGTTGTACACACCTCCAGGAATACAAGCACTGCTCAGGGTTCTCAGGATCCTATTCTTTTTGGAAAGCCTAAGGCTATGGCTACTCAATGCCACCAAAACAAACAAAACCACCACCAACAAAAACAAAACCAGAAAATCAAACCAAACAACAAAAAAACCCACCAAAACCCAAAACCAAAATACTAAAGCTGGCCGGTTGAGTCCACAAAGAAGAAAGACAAACTGTTCACATACGGTCAAGTACAACTATTAGGGGATTGCCTCATTCTATCTTTGGACTTTCAAAAAAGTTCTGTTATCTACTGCCAAGGCATTCTATAGGCCCAGCTTCATTCTTCTGTCCTTATATCACAAAGACGAAAAGACCCACAGCTCTTGGTGAAAACTCACCATGAAGCCACATGATACTTTATGGAGTGTTTTTTGATGGCATACTAAGCAAGGGGATAGACTTTATAATCGGATAGATGTGGGTCTGAATCCAGCACTGCCATTTCCTTCTTTGTGATCTTGGGTAAATTTCTTAATTCTCTGGGCCTGTTTCCTCATCTGCAGAATGGAGATATTAACACCCACCTTGTAGAGATCTGGTGAGTATTAAACAATAAATGTAGCACTTCTGGGATACTGCCTGGTTCTTAGTAGGCATTCAAACATTAGTTTCCCTTCCTCTTCCTTCGGTGCCTCTGTCCCTAACCTCACTCCCACCTCTACCATTCAATCTTCTTCAGCAGAAACTCTAGGAAAACAGGAAAGGAGACCAGGTGCTGTAATCAGAGTGCCCAAATGGAACCAGGTATGGAAAGCCCTATGGAGCACAGCTCTACTCCGACTCACGTGGGTCGCCGTGAGTTGGACTCGACTCGAAGACAATTGGTTTGGTGTATTCACGAATGAGGACCATCACTGATTTTGCCCTGGTTCTGGCTCTTCTCCTTCTTCCCTAATTTCGATAGGCTTAAGTGTTTCCCCTGAAATCTGGCCACAACCTGGGCTTCATGTTGACAATTTCTGTTTGACGTTTTGAGAATGCCACAGAACAAGAGTGAACCAGAGAGGGCAGATTCCAGGCAGAGCACAGCCAAGGAAGGGACGTGCGGTCACCTTGATTTGGGGCAGAAGGAACAGAAATGTCTTCTAGAGAGGTAAATGAAAATATTGTCAGAAATCAGGGAAACATGGTAAGTCTTTCTGTCAACAAACATTTATTGAGCACCTACTGTATATGTGCTCAGCTTTCTAATGAGATTCAAAAGAAAGGGAGGCCCAATTCTTGCCTTTCCTTTGAGTACTTAGTCTAGACATACAAAAGACTGAAGATCAACAGCAGCCTAGTCATAAATACCAGTCCTATATTTCCTGCAGGGTCTCAGACTAAAGGGGCAATTGGATGGATGAGACTAATCAAAGAAGTCTTCCTGAAAGAGGCTCATTTTGAGCCAGTTTGAGGGGGATGGGGCTCACGGATGGGAGGAGAGGCACTCGGGGGTCCGGAGCAGTAGATATACAGGCTAAGTGCTAAGGGGTTGTTAAAAGGGTGCTCCGTGAGTGCCCCTTCACCGTGCGTCCTCCTCCTCTGGCCCGCCAGGGACCACCAGGGGGCTGGGCCACAGTGCTCTAACCTCGCTGGACCGGAGGACTCCGAAGAACGGGTAGAGGAAGGCGGGCACCAGGGCTGCAGCTCCGAGAGGCACGGCCTCGGACACCCAGTACACGGCGGTGACGATCAGCACGTAAGCACACGCGGCCTCCTGCAAAACGAGAGGAAAGAGGAGGTTAGGGGCAGGGCAGCCACTGCCAGGAGAACCCATCCTGGGAGCAGAGCAGAGGAAGGCCCCCTGCTGGCCGGACCGGGGAGTGCGGCGAGCACGTGTGGGCCCCACCCTGGTGCGTGAATCACGCACGGCTGCGTCCTGGGTGGACGAGGCCTGGCACTCGGCTTGCGATGGCGTGCAGCTCTGCTGGACCCGGAAACCGGGGCGGGCGGGGACTGAACGCCAACCGCAGCATCCAGGCCCAGAGCATACACCATGAAGATGGAGTTCAAAGCCGGGCATAACATTTTGTTGTCACGTTGATCTGAAACCAAAGCGTTTCAGCATAGTTGCAGGTGTTTCAGAGGTACCTGAGTGGAGCAAACGGTTTGCACGTGAGTACTAACCTGAAGGTTGGCAGTTCAAAACCACCCATTGGTGCCGGAAAGATTACAGCCAAGAAAACCCTATAGAGCAGGTGTACTCTGTAATACCTGGGGTCCCCCTGAGTCGGAATCGACTCAGTGACAGTGGGTTTGGTTTTTGGAAGGTGCTTCAAGATTGCGGGGATCGATGTGTGTGGTTGGTTGAGCTAAGCCATCCTGAGTTCAACAGTGTGTGTAAAATATGGAGGCTGTGGGGGCATTTGGGTGTGTGCCCTATCGGAGAGACACAGGTCATAGGAGGTGAGATTCTTGGATTACAAATATTCCAAAAGGTGCTCTTGTAGCCCTGGGATTGGGGAGGGGGAGGGGGTCGCAGGAACATTGCAGGGGATGGAAGGAGCCCAGTAGGACCTCGAATCCAGCCCCCTTCTCCAGCCTCACCCCAACCAGGGAACCTCTGCTGTCATTTGATTTACACTGAATTACACACAAGATTTTGTTTTAAAAAAAAGGGGCTCCACTGCTTCAAAAATGAACAAATAAAGTGTAAATACCTCAGCTTTAGACGATTGCTCAGAACAGCTCAATACAGCAGTAAATTGTAATGAAATACTTTGTTAGGCATCGTGCAAATGCAAGACCTGGTTGGCTCACTATTTCCCCTTCATTCTTCAATCTGAGGTTCTATCATTTTGTAGGAGCATCTAGAGGTCCTCCCTGAAGAGTCTGTAATGAGCTGGAGAGGAGGGGATGGGAGGGGCGGGGAGGGGAGAGGGCAGGAGGTTGGGGTGGAGAGGCCGGCAGTAATCCACATAATGGGTGATCTCTTTGGATGAGGAAAAGGAACGAATCCCTAACTTGGAGTTTTCTCACCATCAGCACTATTGATATTTTGGGCCAGATAACTCTTTGTTGTGGGGGCTGTCCTGTGCATTGTAGGATACATAGCAGCATCCCCGGTCTCTATCAGTAGAGACAAGGAGCACCACCCCACCTTGCTGTGGCAGACAAACATGTCTCCAGACATGGCCCAATGTCCCTTGGGGGGCAAAAGAGCCCTAGCTGAGAAGCACGGCCCTAACCAACGCCTGGCTCTCACTGCTCTGGTGTCCATCCATTCCACCTCTATCTGATGCACGGGAACTAGCCTCTTACAAAGGGACTCCACACTGCTGTCTACCTTGGAGGGAAGGTCTGGAGATTTATCATGTCCCCCCAGGCCGCTCACCTTCCTGGCTGCACAACCTAGAGGTTCACAGAGCAAATACATACACCATTTTTTAATAAAAATTGGCCCTCCTTAACCTTAGCCCCAGTAATGCTGACTGTCCTGAATGGGGCTGATTAGTGATGTTGGGTGAGGTCACTCACTGTCCCAGGGCCTCAATGATGGTAATGTTGCCAAACCCCGGGACTCTGAGGGCCAATGTGTAGAAAACCCAAGCTGGCTATGGGTTCCTCCATCTTTAAACCCATTACCACAGAGTTGATCCTGACTCATGGTGACCTCATGTATTACAGAGTAGAACTGCTCCATGGGGTTTTCTTAGCTGTAATTTTTATGAAGGCAGATCACCAGGCCTTTCTTCTGAGGTGCCACTGGGTGGGCTCAAACCACCAACCTTTAGGGTAGTGTTGTTGTTGTTGGTTGCCATTGAGTTGATTCCAACTCATAGCAATCCTACAGGACAGTGTAGAACTGCCCCGTAGGGCTCCCTAAGCTGTAGTCTTTATAGGAGCAGATTTTCCTATGGAGGAAAATCTTCTCCCTCAAGGAGCTGCAGGTGGGTTCGAATTGCCAACCTTTCAGCTAGCAGCCAACACTTAACCACGGCGCCACCAGGGCTCCTTTTTCACTAGACGAGTACAAACCATTCGTGCCACCCAAGGACCTTCGGCGGTTCTGACTTAGTTCTGAAATCTCCGAGCTTAGGTCTGACCTGCCTGGAGGCTGGCTGCTGACCAAGGCACCTGACAAATCTTGTTCTGGTTACACCCTCTTGGGTTCAGCACAAGCGTCCTCCAACTCTTGCACCAAAGATACAAAAGGTCACTGCAGTCAGCAAGGAGCTGCAGGAGTGATTGACCTGGCTCGGCTGGATGGGACTGTGTTCCCTCCTGCTTCCCATGGATTATCGGGTTGGGGTTTGAGAAATGGGAACCGGGCCCAACAACTGTTGACTGTAGCTCCCACTGAGACTTGCTTGGGGCCGCAAGATCAGAGGGAAGTTAAAACATTTGGAAGCGCTGCTTAGACAGCAGAATCAACAGTGAAATCAGAATGGCTCCTTTTGGAAAAGAACGCAGTTTAGAGAAGTGCCCTCATTGTCACAGAAATAAAACTCCTTGAAGGAGTTCAAAGCTCTCCGCCCCACCTGAGCCCACTCACTCCCATCTTTTTTCTGGGAAAGAGGCAGAATGCAGAGAAAGGGGTTGGAATGTCCCTGCAGTCCACAAGCCGTGGACGCTGACTGGGAGCTCTGAGGTAGACAGTATCTATTTCCCTATGCAGTGGCTCTTACCTGGGGAGGATTTTGCCCCCAGAGAGCACCTGTCAAAGTCTGGAGGCATTTTTGGTTGTCACAATTGCCCATAATTATCGGGCCTCAAATGTCAACAGTGCCCCTGCTGAGAGACCCAAGGGTGAAACTCAGGTTGAGAGAAGTTGCAAGGTCAGAAACAACACTGTCTCTTGGCCTCAGTACAGGCTTAAATGTCGCAACAGTTTTCCATACCTATACAGAGGAGACGCTTTCCTTTTCCCTCCATTTTTTTCCCCTCCCACAATACCTCTCTGCCCTCAAACTTATAATTTTTCTTACTTCAATTGTATTCCTTCCCGTGGATTCTTCTCAGCAGTCATCCATAACTAAGACATTCAAGGGGCCCCAGAACGAAATGGAGGGAAACACTATACCCCAAAGTCATGGTCCCCCAAAGTGGGGCTGACTTGGGGGGAGGCAGGGGCTCCTGATGCTGCCACGGAGAGAAGGACGATTGTGTCTCTCGTGCACGCCCCCTGAAATCAGTCTGACGTTGAGTAAGACTGGACGGCCAGAACTCAGGCGCATTGGAGGAAGCAGCCGGACTCGTGGAAAGCCAGAACTGTCAGCCGCTAGGCGCAGCCCGGTTTTAATCAGCGTCTCCCTGGCACTCTGGGGTGTTTATTCTACTAAAGATTTCAGCCAGTTTTTTTTTTTTTTTTCCTGAGGAGCCATCCTAATCCCCTCTATTTAAATTTTTAATCTAATCTTGGTTACCAAGTCACTCGGGAGGCTAAGGGAAAGCCAGCCTCTCCTCCCACAAACACTTAGCTTACTTTTCCTAAAAACCCAGGGTGGTGCCGGGTGGGGGAAGGGGTGAGGCCACAGGCAGGGAGACAAGAACAGAGAAAGGAAGGAAATGGAGGCGAGGGATGGGTCTGAGAAGCCAGCTGAATGCAGAGCCAAAGCTCCGGCTCCTGGGCGCCCACACAGCCCCTGATAAAGACTAGCTTACAGCCTAGAGCGTGAGGCTCTGACTTGTGTGTGAATGTACCATTTTATGTCTCTCCTGAAGAGCACAGAGCAGAAACTGCTGAGGACACAGGGACTCAAAGGGCCTTAAGCACGGGGCCAGGGCAGCAAGCCAAGCTCCGTTTTCCACTTAGCATTCACAGGAATGAGGAGCTGTGCCTTCGGGTTACCAGCGCCCACCACGGCCCGACCCCAGACCGGGGACAGGTGCCCAAGGGTCCTCGCTGAGAACAGACCTGCCCCTGCCCCGTCCTGCTCCTTCGGGCCATTATTGGGAGGTCTTCCTAGGTCTCCAGCTGCTCCCAGATAAAGATGGTCACATGTTGGCTCCCAAGGAATTCAGACTCAGCAGCATGTCCTTCTCTTTATGGCTGCCTGGTCGCGGCTGGGGCAGGCTGGCCCACAGACCAGTCATTCCAGACAAGGTACCTACTCTAATCTGGTTGGGGACCTTGGGGCTGGGGGCCTGGGAGTGGGAAAGAGGGACGAGAATGGCAGTTTTTAGGAAGAAGGTATCTTAGCATCCTCCAGAAAGACATCCCCAAGTCTTCCCACAAACAAAGGAGCGTTTTTCAGGTGCTGCAGAAGCACCGGGTCCCTCAGCCCCTTCCCTCCCAGCCCCCCGACCCGAGCCCACGCCAGGCAGGGGGACAGGTCGTACTTACACTGCTGGGGTGCAGGGTGGGCAGAGGCAGCAGCAGCAGAGGGACCAGGATGACCAGCAGCAGGTTGCGGGCTCCGAGCAGGCCGCTCAGCAGGCCCATGGTGGACCTGTCCCTGCCCTCTCCTGCCCTGCTGGGGAAGGCCTTTGGGCCTCACTAGGCGCTCCCTGTCCAGAAAGACTTCTGGAACCTCCTTGGCGTCTTTCTCTGGAGACTCTTCTTCTGTCTCGGGGGCTGAGCAGGAGGCAGGTACACCTCTGGGTCCCCAAAAGCCTGGGTCCTTGGCTTCTGTTTTAGGTAGGGTTAATGAGCATGGTTTTATGGCCAGCAAAAAGGAACTGGGAGAGGATTATAAACGCGGACATAGTGGGGTCCCTCTGGGCTTGCTTAGCGGTCGAGCAACTTCATTCTCCAAGTCAGCCAGGTCCTCTTAGCCAGTCACAAGTACACCTTGGCTGCTGCTGTGGGACCCTGAAGGGCTCATTTACAGGCCCTCCACCCTCGTTCCTCCCTTGGAAGGTCTGTTTTGGAGGAGCACCAGTTTCAGCTCCTACCTGTGCTGCTGTTGGTAAAATGCTACGACCCCTTTCCCTTAAAACAAGCCCCTGAGTTTGCTAGAGGCCCATGCGGACTTCAGGTAGGGCTGGTCTTTCCTCCCAGGACCTGCCACTTCACTCCTTCCAAATATCTTTCCTTCAGATGGCTTCACACTTATGATCTTCCTTGAGCTTGGGCTTCCAGAACAGAAAAAGCCCAGAAGACATTCCTTTTTGTCCCAGGACAAACACTTGTTATCGGCCCACCTTTGACTTCAGTTCACCTATGGCAGGCCAGGATGGAGCAAGCAGCCCCGCCTATCCCTCCCAGCCAATCAGCAAGTTGGAAAGAACAGCCCAGCCCTCTGCCCAAAGCGGCTCCTGACTGGCCACAGCAGGAGCCTGCTGAGCCTGCGGAACCAAGTCAGCTTGCAAAGCTTATTTTTCAGTTTCTCCAACAAACAACCCGGGGGCTCAGAGATGACCATCCTCGTCAACACGATTCCACCGCTCCAAGCACTGCTATTGTTGGGGACATAGGCCTGGGAGGGCCAGTTGCTGACCCAGTCCTTAGGGAGATGAAGTGTTTGGTGGCAGGGAGAAAACGGAATATTAATTCTGGAGAAACTTGCCCCAGAGCGTCCAGCTGTAAGCCTTTCAGATTTCCCTGCTGGCAGAGATCATTTGCTTCAGCACCTGGGTGAAAAACAGTTTACGCCAGCCAAGCCTGTTAGCCTGTAAGAAAGAACACAGACCCTTCTTAGGGAGAAAGGAAGGGTAGCTGCCTCTCTGGAAACGTCCAGAAGCCAGTCTCACGTGGAGGCCCTTTGAGCCCAGAGGAGTTCCTGGGTGGTGCAGATGGTTAAGGTTGCAAATGAAAGGTTGAAGGTTCAAGTCTACCCAGAGGTGCCTTGAAGAAAGGCCTGGTGGTCTACTTCCAAAGGCCACAGCCATTGAAAACCCTGTGGAGCAGTTCTCTGACACACATGGGGTTGCCATGAGTCAGAATTGACCCAACAGCAGCTGGTTTGGTTTGGGTGTTTTTGGCTGGTTCAAATGATTAAGCCTTTGGCTGCTAACCAAAAGGTTAATGGGTTAAGTCCACTCAGAGTTACCTTGGGAGAAAGGCCTGGTGATCTACTTGCCAAAAATCAGCCATTGAAAACCCGATGGGGAAGACGAGAAGATATGGGGAGAGGGAAACTAGAGTATTGGAAATGCAACAACCAGAATGCAATTAAAGAGAATGTTGATACATTGTGAAAAATGTAATTAAATGTCACTGAACAATTTGTAAAGAAATTGTCAAATGGGAACCTAATTTACTGTGTAAACTTTCACCAAAAATACAATAGAATGTGATTAAAAAACCAGAAAAAAAAAAACAAAACAAAAAGAAAACCCTATGAGCAGTTCTACTCTGACACAGAGGGGGTCGTCTTGAGTCAGAAGTGACTTGATGGCAACTGGGCTTTTTGAGCCCAGATGGCTGTGTCCTTTCTGGCTCAAGGGATGCTCCAGTGCTCCTCTATGAGGCTCTTTCCCAAGAAGGAAGCAGAAGGCATCCACAAGGAGAAAAGAGAAGATAGCTGGTATACAAGGAAGGGCTGAAAGGGCAGGGAAGAAGTTGACAAGTTCAGGGACAGGGCCTTAGCAGCAGCTGGATTCTGGAATTTCTCCTGTCTACAGAACAGGAGAAACTGTTAGCATCTTTTCTCAGTAAGGATATGTGGATCTGGGGAGAGGAAGACAAAAAAAAAAAACAAAAAAAACGAGAAAAAAAGAAAACCCCAAACCTTCTAGAAGTGGTGATCTTAGGCAGTATTGCCTTGATCTGGGAGAAGCTGAACTGGCTCAAGGGGTTACAAAGCCTACATTCTCTTGAAGAGAACGCAGGGAATGGTGTTCCAAGACCTGCATCTCTACCAGTTGGAAATGATCCCCAGGCTAAAGGTAAAGTGGCCGGGAAATGACTCCAGAAAACCAGTTCTTCTTGACTTTGAGAACAGTGCAGCCCTGACCAGCTGCGGTCCCCTCTGAAATTATCTTGCCATTGTAGAATGGGCTGGGATGACTCACTTCTTTAAATGCATGTTAAGAACTGGCTACTGTATTTACTACATTCTGGCCTCATTTTTGAAATGATTTTGAAACTCCAAATGAACAGTACCATATGTACGATGTTTTGGTTGCAAATATTAAAGAGACTGGATAATAATGAACAGCTGGAGACACAGCGGCCGCATGCTGGGGTCCTGAGGCAGCTGTGGAAGTCAACAACTGCTGTTCAACCCCTGAATGACTCTAGATTCCTGTGAGTGAGATAATCTGAGATAACAAAGACTCTGGTGACCTTAAAAAATGGGCCATAGCATTTTTTATTATACCATAAATGAAGATCTGTTAAATAAAATTAGGTAAGGTGAGCCACACAGTAAGACCGGCAGCTCTCCCTCAGAAGTCTTTCCATTTTTTCAGATGAAGACAACCTTGTCCAGCATAATGCTGAAGAAATGCAAGACGTTAAAATGGGTTACAAAAATAAGGGCGCCCTTCACTTGTATCTTATCTGTGGAAATAGCTCCTGACTGAATTACCACATATGGAATTCCCTTTCAGTTCACTACAAGTGGAGAAAACGGAGCCAAGAAAAACATCTGTATACAGATGCTTGTCAGTGTCTCTTGAGTGACCTCAGAGATGGTCGTGTGGATGCCAATGAGAGAGAAAACTTATAGAATTTTTCAATTCTAAAATTTCCCAGCAGTACAGAAATGATTCCGTAAGTCACAGGCATGTTTTCCACTCCCCAGATGATTCTAGGAGTAAACATGACCAAAATGTGACCTGACTGTGATTGTGTACAGCATGGAATTCGAGAGGCAGAATGGCAGCATCTGGTCCATTTCTGCTCAGTCTAGTACTTCAGTGTTCGTTGGGCGAAGGGGAGAATTTTTGAGTGGGGGTTGTGAGCATATTATTTAATTTTGCTTGTAAATGAGGTCATCATTGTAAAACTTCTTGTAGGGAGAAAATTAATTTGTATTCGAAAAAAATTAAGTCCCTAGTTATGGAAAATGAAAAGTTTTCCTTTGTCTCTATAAAGGACATTACCCTTATTTTTTCAACCGTTGATTGCCACATAAATTCAGGCCCCGATTTATGAATATAAAGTGCCTTTAGTTTTTTGGGTGAATGAGCTACCGCTGATATCAGTGGTCCAGGGATCTTTTCCCAGTCGCACCTCCTACCCCTGGGAGCAGCCATCGACCCCATAACTTGATGGGCAAGGACTCCAGGCATGGGTCTGTCTACCTGGTGATTCCAACTGCCAGGGAGCTCTTGGATCCATTCTGATGGGGGAGAAGGATCTCAAGGTGGGATGCAAGAATGTTGTAATTTTATGATCTATATATCTTTCTTCTTCTTTCTTGAAGGCTGGTCCAACACAGAAGGGCAACATGAAGGGGCCCATAGAAACGCTACCAGTCCAAACAGTCACTCCTCGTCCTTTGAACAGAGAAACCAAGCTACTGGTTGTCAGAATATTGTACTGTGTCCGGGGATAAAGGCCATTACTTCCCACCTACCCTGACCTCCATGTCCAGGAAAGTGCATATAGTGAAGGCGGGCTGTGAGGCTGATGGCTGATCAACCCCGCCTGCACACTAACCTTTGTTTTATTCAGACAATGACCCCCAAAGGAGACAGAGGACAGCAAGGGTCAGAGCAGGGGCAGGCAGAGATGTTGTTGTTGTTAGTTGCTGTCAAGTGAGCTTCAACTCATGGTGACCTTGTGTATTACAGAGCAAAACGCTGCCAGGCCATGCGCCACCTCCATGACCATTGGTACATTTGAGCCCATTGTTGAGGCTATGGTGTCAGTCCATCTCACGAAGAGTTTTCCTCATTTTTACTGACCCTCTACCAAACGTGATGTCCTTTTCTAGCGATTGAATGGGCAGGCAGAGATAGAGAGCACCAAAGGCAACTGGAAGAGACGTGTCGCTGTATCCAGAAATGGATATGAAGATAATCATATTGGCCCTAAGACAGAGCCGCAGAGACACCAGCTAAAATAAGGAGAGATGAGCATAGTGACCACAGCAAGGAGAACATAATACCAGCAAAAGCAGGCTTGAACAATAAGCATATATGAGAGTTTGCATTTGAGAGAAGTAGAAAGAGCAGTCTAACCGGGGAATGAGAAAGAGACAGAGACGGACAGCGAGGAGTCTTCCGAGCCTGAGAACATCAGGGTGCAGAGTTGTGCTTCTCTCTGATGATGAAGACCTTCTTTCTGCATCCTTGTATTTCTCCAAAAGACCATGCAGCTGCGCCAGTAGGCAAAGCTCATTTGTTCAAAAATTTTAAAGAAGTCCAGATCAGCTTTCATCATCATTAAATGGCCATGACTGTTGTTAAATACATTTTGGACTCAAATTTAGCCCAGTATATCCTCAGTCATTATAAGATTAGACTTCTTGCAGACTAAGCCTCTAGAACCCAGCTGTGAACCTAGGTGGAGTCAGAAAGGTCTGAACTGGTGAGGAACCCTTATTAGACCCCAGGCACTTTACTCCTAGCAGAGGCCTTCACTATTAACCGTTATTTAATACGGAATCGTAATCAGCCTATTTGTCTTAGTTTTTAGGCAACAACAGACAAAAAGAACAAACTCAAAAGAGCGTGTTTTGTTGGTAACAAAGAAACGTGATTGGCAACCAATGTCACAAGACAATCCGTGTATTCATTGTTTAATGAGAAAATAATCTGCTCTGTAAAATTTCGACTAATGCACAATTAAAAAAAAAAATTGGAATCTGGAAAAAAAAGAAAAGCTAATAGCCTGGTAGTGACAGAAAAACTCAGAACTGGACAGAGGGACAGAGTTACCAAAGCTTGGGGCCTTTCAGAGGAGGCCCTGGGTGGTGCAAACAGTTAAGTGCTAGACTACTAACCCAAGGTTGATGGTTTGAACCCACCCAGAGGCACCTTGGAAGAACGGCCTGACAATCTACTTCCAAAAAAAAAAATCAGCTACTGAAAACCCAATGCCCCTGAAGTCTTCTTAAAACCGAACAATAGTTTAGCTTCACTAGTAACGAACGTCGGCCTTGAGCATTATGCTCTTTTAACATCCATCTATATGGGATCAAATTAACAACGGCAACTGGAAAGATTAGATGGGAAACATAGGGGGCAGTGAGTTTATGTTAATAGCAGGGGGAACAACTCAGAAGGGGAGGGGGAAAATGGCTGCACAACTTGAAGAATGTAATCAATGTCACTGAATTCTACAGGTAGAAACTGTTGAATTGGTGTATGTTCTGCTCTGCATATTCTCAACAACAAAATAAAATAAATTTTATATAGGTATATTATATATATATGTATATAAATACATAAAATAAAACCCAGTGGAGCACAGTTGTACTCTCTGCGACATACAGCATTGCCATGAATCAGAATTGACTTGACGGCAACTGGTGTGGCTTTCACTTTGGTTTGGGACCTTTCAGAGTCGGTGCAAACGGGTCAACAGACATTTAAGATTGATCCACATGTCCTCTGTAGTATCTCACAGTTGGTTAAATAAATGTAGAAATTCTAGGACTATGAGGAAACTTGGAGATGATCTTATCCAATTCCTTCATTAGAATGTGTCAAGTGATTATCTTAAATCTTAAGGTACTAAATTAAAGCTTAAAAAAAAAAAAAAAAACCTGTTGCCATTGAGTTGATTCTGACTCATAGCGACCCTACAGGACAGTAGAACTGCCCCATAGGGTTTCCAAGGAGTGTCTGTGGATTTGAACCACTGACCTTTTGGTTAACAGGCAAAGGCTTTTAACCACTGTGCCACCCGGGCCCCAAATGAAAGATTAGAATGTTTCATATATGTAGTTTAATGAAGATATGAAGTCAATAGTGCTAAAAATGAGTTTTGGCATTTGAAGGGGTGGAATTCTGTCTTCTGGAGATCATTTCCATTGGAAGCTGTAATTCTCAGGTGATGCTGAAGAATTTGAACATAAGGACAGACAGGCATGGGTGTTGGTGCCATCTCTCCCATTAGGGTGACCCTCTCCGCAGTAGCTCAGCTTCTCTGTTCAAAGATGAGAGTAACCATTTGGACTGGTAGCATTTCTACAGGCCCCTTCACGTTGCCCCTCTGTGTTAGACCAGCCTTCCAGAAAGAAGAGCCAAGACATACAGGTCATACAATTAGTGATTTTCTAATTGAATCTTCATGATGGCTTTTGGAGAAGTTGAGAAATATATCCTTGGCTAATGTTGTGTTTATTTGAGTATAGCTCTCATTTCTTTAATCCTGCTAACAGAAACTTTGGAAAAGATGGCTTTTCAAACCTGCACTTTGGTCCCTTAGGAAGAAACAAATCTGTCCCCCATCTCCCCAGCCTTCCTTAAATCTCTTCTCACTTTTGGGTATTGTGACAATTGCTCAACGTTGAAGCAGATCTTAGATTTCTGCGTGGGATTAGAGAAACCCTTCCTCCTCTGGAGGTATCTGGAAGAACCCTGTCTTCCAGCCCAGACCACCTTAGGGCATGACTCAGATTAGTTTTTCAGGAAGCTACAAGGGGTAGCAGGATTTTATCTGCTGCCGGTCTCCATAATGGAGTAGAGGATAAAGGACTTCTGGATTACTGTGTGTGTTGGTCCTTGCTCTGCGGCCCTGTGTGGGCCAGTCTCTCAGAGTGACCCTTTGGGGCCCGAGGACCGCATCAGGTCGTGCCTCAGGACCTGGAATAGGCTAAGCAAGGCCTCGGCCCAGACGTCCTTCTGATGCCCTTGGGCCAGGGCCGTGCGGTAGGCTGTGTAGGCCAGGGTCAGCGCTGTCCTTTCAAAGTCTTCCTTCTTGAGGATGCCAGGGTAGCTGGAGAGGCTGGCGCTCAGCCGGCGGATATCTGGGATGCTTTTGGGGATCACGTCATTGCAGATGGTGCGGAAGTCAGAGGCCTTCCGCAAGGAGGAGAGCTCCTCGTCCTTAATGGAGATCTCCAGGTCTGGGCTGATCTCGAGTTCAGCAAGGAGGAACTGGCGAGAAATACGGGACGTGGAAAGACATGAGCTGGGCATTGTTGTGAATAAAGTTTTATTCATTAGCGCACACATTCATTTCGGGAGCCAAGGAGACCTGGGCTCCAGCTGACTGCCCCCTTTACTATGCAACCTTGGATGGGTTACTTAACTTCTCTGAGCCTCAATTTCCTCCTCTTTAAAATGATTAGTAGCAACTTCTATGAGTCTCTGGGTGATGCAAATGGTTAAGCACTCAGCTACTAACTGAAAGCCTGGTAGTTTGAACCCACCCAGAGGGGCCTTGGAAAACAGCCTGGTGATCTGCTTCTGAAAGGTCATAGCCTTGAAAACCCTATGGAGCAGTTCTACTCTGCACACATGGGCTCGCCATGAGTCAGAATCTACTTGATGGCAATTTTTAATAACATCTATGTCACTTGGATATTGTGTGAGGTAAATCAGGTAAATGTGGACAACATCTAACACGGTGCTGGTACATAGCCACTATTTAAGTGACCAATTATTATTTCTAGTGTCCAAGATCAATCCCTTCCTCCTTTTTCCCTTCTCACCTACCAAAGTTCTTCTAAAGCATAAACTGACTATTTTGGATAATTATTAAGCATAAACTGAGAAATTAAAAAAAAAAAAGAAAACAAAAAAACCAAACCCATTGCCATCGAGTTGATTCTGACTCATAGCAATCCTACAGAACAGAATAGAATTACCCTGTAGGGTTTCCAAGGAGCAGCTGGTGGATTCAAACTGCTGACCTTTTGGTTAGCAGCCAAACTCTTAATTACTGTGCCGCCAGGGCTCCTGAGAATTCAAAGGATGCAGAGAATTGTGCAGGAATTAATTGGGATACAGAGATATGTCCTCTTCTCTCACTTGTTCTCTAAGAGTAGGGACAGGTCTTTCATATACCCTGTTTCACCCCCTGCACAGTGCCAGGTCCATAGTTGGAACCAGTAACCACTTTTCAGATGGAATGACTCAGAATTCTAACAAGTCTTCCTGCCTCCATCTTCCCCCTGCTCCAATCCATCTTCCACACTCTGTCTGCTGTCTTTCTCATAGATCAGCTCATACGACACCCACATTCAAGACTTGGCAAAGGCTTCATATTTCCAGTGTGCTCCCCAAGGCAGGATTTGAAATCCCTCCTGGGCTTACCTGTTTGGCTACAGCAGGCTGTCTCTTTCTTACCTGGTCAGCTGTAGCGCATGGAGTCAGAACATGTCCAAGCTGCAGGGGAATTCCAGAGCTCCTTGTCCAATCCCCTCATTTAACAGTGGAGGGGACTCAGGCCCAGAGGAGAATGGTGACTTGTGCAAGGACACGCAGTTGGTGGGTGGTGGAACCAGGACTAGAACTCAGCTCCTGAGCTTGGGCTCTTACCACTGCACCAGGCTGCTTCAGGTAGTTTACTCCCCAGTTTGGAGGAGGATGGGCCACAGGGATGGGGTGTGGGAGGAGAGGAGAGCCTACGGGGTGGCCCAGGCTTTCAGAAACAATGCAGGGCTAGCAGGGTAGCCAGAAGTGGCATTGCCCTCACACAGCTTCACTCAGACAATGAGCTTGGCATTGCCTTGCATGACAGGGGAGTCCTGCCTGGGATTATCGCCACACACATGGTGCTGGGTGCCAATAGTGACACCCATGGCCCAAACTTAAATCTCTAATTCTGCCCTGACTGGATTCCTAGTGCCATTATTCCCTGTTACAGCGTGTAGGAAAGGAGAGGAGGTAAGAGGAATACCTTACTTTAACATGGGCAGGATTAGACAACCTCCTCAACTGAGTCTAGGCCAGGCCCTGCCATAGCGGAGACTACTAATTCTCAGGGACTCAGGCCACTTCTTCTCCAAAAGTGAGAGAGATGATGCAGTGCCTTTTGGCCCCCTCTGCCTACCTCATGGAGCCCTGGTGGCACAGTGATTAAGCGCTTGGCTATTAACTGAAAGCTTGGCAGTTCAAACCCACCAGTGGCTCTTCGGGAGAAAAATGTGGCAGTCTGCTTCTGTAAAGATTAACCCACTGCTGTCAAGTCAGTCATGACTCATAGCAACCCCATATGGTTTCCAAGGCTGTAAGTCTCTACAGAAGGAGACAGCCACATCTTTCTCCTGTGGAGCTGCTAGTGGTTTCAAACCACTGACCTTTCAGCTAGTGGTCAACCACTTTAACCACTGCACCATCAGGGCTCCTTCTGTAAAGATTACAGCCTTGGAAATCCTATGGGGCAGTTCTACTCTGTCCTACAGGGTCATTATGAGTCCGATCAACTTGACAGCAGTGGGTTTTGTTTTTTTGGTATAGACCTTATCTAAGGAGTCTTAGTGGTGCAGTGGTTAAGTGCTTAGCTGCTAACTGAAAGGTCGGTGATTCTAACCCACCAGTGGTTCCGTGGGAGAAAGATGTGGCAGATTGCTTCTGTAAAGATTGCAGCCTTGGAAACCCTATGGGGGCAGTTCTACTCTGTCCTATAGGGTCACTGTGAGTTGGAGTTGACTCAACCGCAACGGGTTTTTTTTTTTTGCCTACCTCATAGAGCAGTTCTACTTCCTCCAGGGAAGTCTGCAAGACTGGGTTCAGCAGGATGGATGAGGGCCTTTTCGGCCGGTGGGCAGCAGGGAAGAGCACAGCTGGAAGAGACAAAGAGTGAGCTCAGCGGGCTTCTGTGTGCACACTGCCTTCTGTGCGCACACTGCCTTCTGTGCGCACACTGCCTTCTTCTCCAGGCTAATTCTTCACGTAGACTGCGTTCTCCCCCAGGCTAACCTTGAGGTTAGCCAGTAGGTCTTGAAGGTGACTGACTCTGACATGGAGGTGCACATAAAGGAGAGAGAGGTGACAGACTCTGTGGTAGGTTCCAGAAAGTTCCCAGGCATGTCAGATGTGAATGTTTCAGGCCAGTGGTTTCAACCCTGGCTGCTCACCAAGATCATTTGAGGAAGTTCTGAAAAAATATGTATGCCTGGGTCCCACCCCTAGAGAGTCTGTATTAAAACAAAGCACAACAAAATGAAACAAAACAGAAGCAGGCAAACAAACTAAAAGCCCAAAGCTCCACAAGTGAGTTCCCTAATAATACTGGTCCCTAGTACAACCACCCTCGTGGCACAGTGGTTAAGAGCTCAGCTGCCAACCAAAAGGTCCTCAGTTTGAATCCACCAGCTGCTCCTTGGAAACCCTATGGGGCAGTTCTACTCTGTCGTACTCGGAATCAACTCGACAGTAATGGGTTTGGGTTTTTTTTTTTTTTTGGTTAATAGTACTGCACACTTTAGCACTTTGTTTTATCAGAATGAAGTTGTCTAGTTATCTACTGCTGCTATGACAGAAATGCCACAAGTGGATGGCTTTAACAAAGACAAATTTATTCTCTCACAGTCTAGGAGGTAAAAGTCCAAATTCAGGGTGCCAGCTCCAGGGGAAGTCTTTCTTTCTCTGTTGGCTCTGGGGGAAGGTCCTTGTCATCAATCTTCCCCGGTCGAGGAGCTTCTCAGCACAGGGATCCTGGGTCCAATGGACATGCTCTTGTTTCTTGGTGGTATGAGGTCCCCATGTCTCTCTGCTCACTTCTCTCTTTTATATCACAAAAGAGATTGTCTTAAGACACAACCTAATCTTGTAGATTGAGTCTTGATTTATTAACGTAACTGCCTCTAATCCTGCCTCATTAACATCATAGAGGTAGCATTTTCAACACATAGGAAAATCACATTAGATGACAAAATGGTGGACAATCACACACTACTGGGAATCATGGCCTAGCCAAATTGACAGATATTTTTGGGGGACACAATTCAATCCATGACAGAAGTGTTCATGTATATTCAGTCATTCACAACGCATTTAAAATGTTAGTTTATGTATTTCCTCCCAGTCTTGTGCTGGGCACACACTCTTTCTTCCAAGTTCATGGATGACTCTGTGAACTGTCTACCCGGCATTTCACTTTGCATCTGTCCCTCACCGTTCAATCTCATCATTGATGTCTGTTTCGATGACGCTATTCCATGTCGTGACTCTCCCCACATTGAGGTAAACAGTTCCCTGTTGGGGGATGTTGTTGCCTTTTTGCAGTTATAAATGATGCTGCGTGTTATGGATTGAATTGTGTCCCCAAAATACATGTTGTAAATCCTAACTCAATAATCCCATTTAGGGATGGATTTTCTTTGTTATGTTAATGAGGCAGTATTAGTGTGGGGTGTGTTTTAAGTCAATTTCCTTTTGAGATATAAGGCAGCAAGATTAAGCAAACAGATGAGCAAGCAACTGAGCAAGCAAGCAGAGATGGAGGAAGATAGATCATCAAGGAACCAAGGAACAAGGACCTTCCTCCAGAGCCAACAGAGAGAGAAAGCCTTCTCCTAGAGCCAGTGCCTCCTAAACTGTGAGAAAATAAATATCTGTTTGTTAAAGCCACCCGCTTGTTGTGTTTCTGTTATAGCAGCACTAGGAAACTGAGACCCTGCTGTTGACTTCTGAGCCCACAGCACTGGCTCTGCCCCTCTGAGTATTTCTCCAGGACAGGTGACAAGAAGGGCCATCCCTGGGTTAATGCAGGACTCATCTTGTCCTGTGATCTCCAGAATCAAACTCACAACTCTTGTAATCAAAGGACCAGACTTTGGCTACTCCAGCCACCCGTGTATAGCGGCCAGGAATCCGAACATAAGTAACTACCTAAAGGAAGAGAGCTGTCACGAAATCCTGACACAAGACTTGTGGGGAGGAGCGTGGCGCCAACCTCGGGGCTTCCCCTAAACGTGGGCTGATTTGGAAATGCATTTAATGCCAAGTCAATGACCTGACAACGGTGTTCTTCAGTGGTTGCATCTAGGATGGGAGCTTGAAGGAGATGGGTGGACTGCTAGAGGTATGTGTTCGCAAGAATTGGGGACTAACTGAAGACAAGTGAAGGAGAGGTCAGACTAATACTGTAAGGAGAAGGAATAATCATAAATTGCAGTTCTCTGGGGCCATGTAAGGCTAGGAGTAAATACATGCATCCACCTCAACAACCCCTCTGTGTATCAGGGCATGGTGCAGAAATGGTTGGCAACCCAACTGCCAGCTGATAGGAAAAGGTGCAGCTCCAGAAGACTGTGGAAACAGCTGTAAAAATCCATGATGACTACAAGGGGAGTGGTGCCCCCTGGAGTTGCGCAAACCGTAAATGACAGCTGTGCTAGTTGGTGATAATGATGTCCTTGAGCCACCAAGAAAAGGTCCATTTATGTTTGGTGTGCTCTGTTAAGGAAGGCAGGAAATGATGTAAAGCATTTTAGAAGGATTTTCAGCAAAAGTGATTAACATGAAAAGTCTTCAGGTTAAAGGAAATTTCCTGAAAACTCACTGGTACAAATTTCCCACTTCCTGGAAAAATCTGGAATCCACCCAGCCACCAAAACCCCATGGTTACAGCCACCAAAACCCCATGGAGCACAATTCTGCTCTGACACACGTAGGGTCTCCGTGAGTCCAAGTCAACTCAGTGGCACCTTTTTTTTTTTTAATGGGAGAGGGTGCAAATGGAGCGTTAAGATTTTAAAGCCTTTCCATTGAGAACTACTGTCCTAACGGAGGGAGGATGAAGCTGGGGTTGGATCGAAGCAACTATCCACAGCTGTGTGGCCATTCTCATGATAGCCCGCTGGTTCTCAACCTTGACTGCGCATTCAAATCACCTGGGAACCTTTACAAACCCAAATGCCCAAAGTCACACCCTGGACCAACTTATGGGCATCTCTGGGGGTAGAACTGAGCATTGGTACAGAAGCTTTCCAGGGGTTCCAATGGGCAGCCAGAGCTGGTAACCATTGAGTTATCCTGCTCCACAGCCAAGTGCTCAGTGCCTTTTCCATAACGCAATTCAACGGTCACTCCCGTCACATGAGGTCTTCCAGGGTTGTCTGAAGAGATCAAGGGCATCATGTTCTTGTGGTAAGGAGCAGAGGCACAAAGCATGCCCTTTGCCTCTGCCTTCTCTTCAGCAGGAGATGAACCAGGACCAACCCCCTGGGGCAAGGTGTGACCTGTTTCTTTCTGTTCCCTCTTCCGTTACTTCCCACTATGGTTTGGGCTGATGAAACCCTCCTCTCAGGATAGGATCTAAGAGGGACTTTGATTCTTCCCCCAGAACTTCCCTCCTATTGAGATATTACAGATATTTTTCCTTTTCAAATTCACACCGGTCTTTGTTTCCTAGGGCCATCATCTCAAAGTACCACCAACTGGGTGGCTTAAAACAACAAAAGTTTATTGTCTCTCAGTTCTGAAGGCCAGAGGTTTGAAAACAACGCGTTGGCAGGGCCGTGCTCTCCCTGAAGGCTCTAGGGGAAGATCCTTCCTTGCCTCTTAGCTTCTGGTGGTTGCTGGCCATCCTTGGTGTTCCTTGACTTGTAACTGCATCACTCCAATCTCTGCCTCGTCTTCCCTCTGTGTCTCTGTGTCCTGCCTTCTTTTCTTATAAGGACACCACTCAGATGGGATCAGGGCCCATCTACTCCAGTATGACCTCATGTTAACCTAACTGATAGCCTCGTCAAAGACCCTATTTCCAAACAAGGTCACATTCACAGGTACGAGGGGTTAGGAGTTCAACATATCTTTTTTGGGATACAATTCAACCCATAACAACACCCCAGGGTAAAGGGGATGGGGGGGGCCTGTCATGGGCAGGGACCCTTCTGTTCCCAGCATTCATAGTCCTGGAAGGCTGCCTCCCAAGAAGTCCCCTACAGCTAAATGGGGGTGTCAGAGCCCTAGACCTGGACTTTCTCCATTCAATTATTTCCCTGTGGACAGCAACATCCCTTTAACATGTACACCCCAGGTGGATCCCTAGTTCTCAAAAGAGCTGAGAAGGAAACTTCCTGAATCAAAGGTGGGCTTAGTAATGGAAACTTTTTCATTTCCAATAACCCTTGTTAATCATACCATCTCAAATAATAACACAATTTAGTGAAGATTGTTAGAAATAGCTTCAGCCTCTAGACTAGGGGGGCCATCATCTCTTCAGAAAGGACGTGTGGAGAGCCCAGGAATTTTAGAGATGGAGCCCTGTCCTCTTCCCCTGCCCCCCACCATTCCACTGCCTTCTGGGGCCCTGCACCTCCCGTGTGTGTAACTGCTTTGACGTGTGCCCCGGGCAGGGGGGCTTTTATCCCCCTTCAGCAGCTGACATGCAGCAGCTCTAGGTCGGCCATCTCAGTGGCTCAGCAGCCACCTCATCTGGCTCCCTGTGATTGAGAGGAAGCCTAGAAAGGATTAACTCATCTCCATGGGGGTGCCCGAGGGGGTGGGCAGGAAAGAAGCAATGTGTAGTGAATATTCAAACAGGTCCTCGGCTGCTAATTGACTGGTTGGTAGTTCGAGCCCACCCAGAGGTGCCTTGGAAGAAAGGCCTGGCAATCTGATTCCAAAAGTTCATAGCCTTGAAAACCCTATGGAGCAGTTCTACTCTGCACACATGGGATCACCATGAGTCAAAACTGACTCAATGGCAACTGGTTTTTTTAAGTCAATGTCAGATGGGGGTAGTGGTGGTTCCGTGGTAGTATTTCCCCCTTCCATGCAAGAGACCTGGGTTCGATTCCCAGACAATGCACCCCATACACAGCCGCCATCTGTCAGTGAAGACTTGTGTGTTACTATGATGCTGAACAGGTTTCAGTGGAGCTTCCGGACTAAGATAGACTAGGAAGAAAGGCCTAGTGATCGACGTCCAGAAACCAGCCAATGAAAAAACTCTATGGCTCACCAGAGTCTGACCCCATTGTGCCTGGGGTTGCCATGAGTCGCGGTTGACTCTACAACAGCTAATGACAACAACACTTGCCCCTAAACGCCGCTCTTTTTCAAACAGTACTTTATGAAAGCCTCATTCTAACAGGGTGACTCTAGAACTTATTTGCAGTTCCTGTTTTTGGCTAATTATCAGAAAGCAGATGTTGACTCTCGCCTCCACCCTCCCTTTATCTCTGAGAGGCCCTGTTCCAGCCTGGGAGAGACTACTTTGAGTTTCTCTCAGTATAGGCGGCCGCCTGTCTTTCCTAAGCCCGAGTCCCTCCAAGCCTTCTCGCCTAGACATACAGCAGAACACGCCCCAGACGGAGGAGCCTGTTTTTGCTTGCAGCACGAACTTCTCTTCAACTTTTCATATTCTGGGGTAAGAATCCCCCAGTATGTTCAGTCTGACAGAAGAGCTCTCCGACTGACCGTGGTTTCCACTGAGCCACGCCGACCACGCGTACCCGACACTTGTTGGGAAGGCGGTAAGGGGCAGACCATGTCAAATTTTACAGCTGTGTTTTTAATGAATCCATCGAAACAACCCCATAGAAATGAGAGTGAGTGTGGAAAGGAAAAGCTCTTGTTTATAAAAGGTCTTTTGCCAGATCCTACTGATGTCATTTACAGATCTGCTCCTGGGCCAGCCCCTGAACCCACAGTGCTATTCTGAGCGAGCTGGGGGCTTGGCCGCGTGTGGGTCCTCTGGGGGTGTGCAGAGCAATGGGAAGCTTCTGGAAGGGCTGCTGCCTGTCAGCTCCTTTTGGGCTGACACCCGCCACACAGTGAGGGATCTTGTGGGGCTGGGAGGTGGGGAACGCCCTAGAGAGGATGAAGAAAGAGTGAAGAGGGGATGAACGATCAGCGAGACCCTGACTGACGTCAGAGGGCCTGAGGTCAAGGCCGGCTGGGCCCTTCTAGCTGGGTGACGTTGGGCCCTGGTCAGATGTGGCCTGCCTTGAGCAGGTACTGCGGGTGAATGAGGGCCCTGCTCCCGGTAATGCTGGGTCAGC
The DNA here is from genome assembly GCF_000243295.1 of Trichechus manatus latirostris. Lineage (NCBI taxonomy): Eukaryota > Metazoa > Chordata > Mammalia > Sirenia > Trichechidae > Trichechus > Trichechus manatus. The sequence continues at coordinate 10,218,112 of NW_004444033.1, forward strand.
TAGCTGGCCGCTCGGTCTGTACAGACCTCGACTGTGTCCTTCCCTCCCGGGACGTTCCCGACCGAATGCGCTCACAGCACTGGAACGGGCGTCTGAAATGACACACACGCTGTCCTTCTCCTTCCTGAGCTACTTTAAAAAGGGATCTTTCATATGCATTTAATAAACATAGGTACTGATATTATTAATGTAGATTAATAAGTATATATATATTTAAAAGTCTGCCTAGTTACCCTTCTCCCTCCGCCCCCAAGTGGTGTTCTCCAGGACCTGGCGGTGCCAGGTTTGGGCTGTGTGTGTGACAGTGTGTGTGAGCGTGTGTGTGAGTGTGTGTGACAGTGTAAGTGTGAGTATGTGTATGAGTGTGTGTGTCTGGGTGTGTGTGTCTGTGTCTGCGTGTCTCTGTGAGAGTGCGTCTGTGTGTCTCTGTGTGTGTGTGTCTGTGTACGTGTGTCTGCACGTCTGTGTGTGAGTGTGTGTGTATGATGTGTGATGTGTCTTCTCTGTGTGTGAGTGTGTGTGAGTGTGAGTGTGTGTGTGGCCATCTGGCGGTCCTGGGCTGGCCGCGCTAACCACAGGTGAGTCATTTGGTCTCCATCAGGCTGTGGGGCTGGCCCGGCTCTCCTGGTGCGGACAGCTACCTCCCCAGGGCGGAATCCTAGAAGCACTTCTTAGGGGCAGGCTGGGAGGACAGCAGAGAAGGGATGTCCTGAGGGCAGGTGAATTCCCTTTGGGGTTATTGCTACATCTCTACCTGCGGGAGCATGGGGGAGGGGCGGTGGTGGAGGCGGCAGTGAGGGGGTGGGGAGTGGGTGGAGGAGGAGGAGCTTGGAGAGAGGCTGCCCTCAGAATGTCTCCACCGGGAATTCTTGCCTCGGATGAAGGGTGGAGCAGGTTGGGGGTTGGGGCTGACACAAGAATGCAGGTGAAAGGAACAATAAATTTGGGAAACTGTTATTCATTTGGCTGTGTCTTCTATTCCATCTTAAACAAATGGCAAGAACAGTGTATTCCTTTTAGAATTAGAAAAAAATGTTACAAATGAAGAAGCAACTGCGTGGATGACTTTTGACGATGGGTGGAGGGACCTGTGTGGCTTGTTGACTCCGAGCCCTGACTGACCCACCATCTGGCACCAACATCAGCTGCCCCGCCATGGCTCTGCTCCAGGTCTCCATGCATGCTGTGACTGTCCTGGGGGCCGACCTTCCCCAGTGACGAGGAGGTGGGCCACAGCAATTCGTCCCAGGATGCTGCTATAGAACCCTGTTGAAAACCTTCAACTTTCTTTCCTGAAAAATTTTTGTCTTTTTTTTTTTAATGGTAGGTAATAGTTAACATGTAGTCCTTGAGGGGTGCCAACTGTTAACACACTTGACTGCTACCCAAAGGCATCTTGGAAGAAAGGTCTGGTGATCTACTTCTGAAAAATCAACCATTGAAAATTCTATGGAGTGCAGTTCTACTCTGACACCCATGAGATCGCAGTGAACCAGAATCGATTCACGACAGCTGGTAACAGGTAATACCAACCAACCAGTTGCTGTCCAATTGATTCCTACTCATGGCAACCCTATGTGTTTCAGAGTAGAACTGTGCTCTGTAGGGTCTTCATGGCTATGACCTTTTGGAAGTAGATCACCAGGCCGTTCTTCCAAGGACCTCTGGGTGAGTTTGAACCACCGGTCTTTGGGTTAGTAGTCAAGCACTTAGCCCTTTGCACCACCGACGTTTATATAGTACTTTATCCTTTACAAAGCATTTTTATTTGCATATGACCCTCACAACAACCCAGTGAGGTTAAGTCTGGTTATTGTTACTATTTCCTGTTAGTGAGCTAAAGCTCAGAGAGGTTAAGAGACTTGCCAGTTATTACACAGCTGACGAGAGGCAGAACTTAAATCATATGAGACCCTTGCAGGGTAGCTCATGATATTGCTACCAAGTTTATAAGCCAAGGAGGAGCCCTGGTGGCACAGTGGTTAAAGTGCTTGACTGCTAACCAGAAGGTTGGTGGTTCAAAACCACCAGCAGCTCTGTGGGAGAAAGATGTGGCAGTGTGCTTCCATAGAGACAGTGGGTTTGGTATTTTTGGGTTATTACAAGCCAGAACTTCTCATCTGGTGTTCTAAGATCCTGTGCCTCAGGAAGAATGGATATCATCGCCCCTTCTTACTGGGCAAGTGAACTGTACCCCAGTGTCACACGGGGTGAGTGGCAGAACACAACTCCAAGGCCTCTTGGCTCTCTGCTTTCAAGGGCTGCACCAAGGTTTGTGCACGTCGTAAGCAGTGAGGGATGTGTGTAATATTGTTCCCCTCAAAGAAGGACAAAATAAAACAAAACACAAAGTCCAACCCGCTGCCGTCGAGCCGGTTCCAACTCACGGCGACCCTATAGGACCGAGCAGAACTGCCCAATGGGGTTTCCAGAGCTATAAATCTTTATGGAAGCAGCCTGCCACAGCTTTCTCCCGAGGAGGAGCAGCTAGTGGTTTTGAATCTCAGACCTTTTGGTTAGCAGCCGAGCACTGAACCACTGGCCTCAAGGAAATGCTGCATTAACTATTTACCTCTGGGCAGCAATCACTTCACAGCTCAGCTCAGAGGATGCCTAACACGAGGGAGTAAAAAGCAAAATAAGGACAACTGGCTCCTGCTTTTCCACTTTAGATCCCTCTGCTCTGCGCCGCTCTGTTCCCATACCGGCCGCTCCTTCCTTTCCCTGTCCTTTGTCCGCGGGTAATGGCCCGCTTCCTCCTCTTTCAGATCTCTACAAACACCTCTGGCTCTGACTCCAAGAAGCCCGCTCTTCCTCCCTCCAGCCTTTCCGGGGGACAGACCTCCAGTGACATCAGGCGGCAGGAAGATTTGCATTCAGACGGGCAAGCAGTGGTCGTCACGATTGCCCCTCATTTCCCAACGGTGATAAACCCTAAGTGGTTTACCTCGAGTGCCAGCGTCCACCGAGGGGAGATGGCCACAGGGCACAGAACAAAGATGCCACTGCCGCTCTGAGTACTTCCCTTCCAGGGGAAGGAGGCCAGTGATTCGCAAAAAGCCTTGCCGGGGCTAGGCCGGGCCGGCAAGCAGACAGGCACGCCTGATGCTGGGGTCGCCTTGCTTTGCTTGCCTGGGGACAGCTCCATCTAACCGGAAAGATGATCCATTTCTGGCGGGAGGCAGCATCGAGACCACATCAGGGTGGCCCTCACCCGCTGCCTCCTGTGCTGGATCCCAGGTGGCAGGCCTTCTGCACCCCAGCTCCCAACCACCCTCATTTCAGCACCTGCTCTCCAGATGGCCAGCCAGCTGCAGCAGCCCCAGGGGATGCAGGGACGCTGGCCACATTTTATGGAGCCAAGATGAGTTTGTTCTGGCCTGCCAGAGAGCGATGCCCTCTGGTTCTCGACCTTGACCCAGCCCTTTCAGCTGCTTTCACCTTTTTTAGAGCCATTCCCATCACCGATTCCCAGGGGGAAGACAGCAAGAAGCAGGAAGCAGTTGGCAGAGACGAGGTGAAAGTGGGCACAGGGCTTCTAACTTCCTTCTGCCACTTACTCCCCAATCCTTGGTTTTAGTCAAGAACAAACAATAAGCATCAAGCCAACAAAGACATAAAGACCAACGCACCTCTGCTCCACCTGTGGGGCACGGTCGCCTGAGCATTGTAATACACCAGCAGAAGCAGCACTGTCTTCCACGACATCTTCTCCTCCCGGGAGAGCAGGAGCCGACCCTCAAACCCAGTGGGCCCGCACTGGCACAGGTATGCCCGCCCTGCTCCTCCCGGAGAGAAGACAGTCCTCACCACTCTTCCCTTTAATGAAGGGCCTCCCGCTCCTCTGAAGGGCGGAGGCTGAGGCTGGCCCCTGGGTGGGACCGGAGCCACCACCTCTCTGGACCCAACTCTTCCCGGGATTGGGACTGGGCTTCCACAGATAGCCTCTGTTTTGAGCACATCTGGAGTGACTCATGGGGCATGTGATCTCCTTGGCAGTGGGGTGGAGAAATAGAATTTCTGTGCTTGAGTTTCATGTGTTGGATGCCCCCACTGGAATTTTTCTTTAGCAAACAGACTCACGGAACTTGTTGGAGAGAGAGAGCCCGGGAAGAGCTGGCTGCTCTCTGCTGTCCACAAGGACCGCACCCAGGCCGGGGCGCGGCCTGAGGGGTGTAAGGAGGCTTGCCCGGCAAATGCTGGCGCCCATGGAGCCCAGAGTGGCCTTCAGGCCAGCAAATTCGTTATAGGGCCCAGGCTGAACGTCACTGTTGACCCTGGAATATCGGTGCCCACAGCCATCTCCACGAGCCTTCCAGATTCAGGATTCGCAGGCTGGGGGTGGGGTGGGGGGAGTGAGGGGGTGACGTGGTGCGTAGGTGCTGGGGCTGTGCACGTGTGTGGGTAATGAGTGAGGGTTGTAGGTAACATTCATGGTGCCTCCCCCTCCTGGCCTTTGCTTGCACCTGGAGCCAAACCACATTGTGTCTCCCAAGTACAGTGTTTTCTACGATCATTTAAAAAAATATTGCTCTAGACATCTTGATTTTATCCAATACCATTTCCTCACCTTCTCTGGAGTTACAGACATGTAATCCTAAAGGTGGAGCCCTGGTGGCGCAGTGGTTAAGAGCTCGGCTGCTAACCAAAAGATTGGCAGTTTGAATCCCCCAGCTGCCCCTTGGAACTCCTACGGAGCAGCTCTGCCCGGTCCTATAGGGTCGCTGTGAGGCCTGCTAAAGGTAAAGGTGAGTGAAAGTGAGGGAAGTCTTCTCTGAGATGGGCCACACAGTGGCCGCAATGATGGGCTCAAACATACCAACGATCAGGAAGATGGCGCAGGACCGGGCAATGTTTCTTTCTGTTATACATAAGGTCGCCATGAGTCGGAGTAGACTCAGGGGCATCTAACAACAACAAGCAATACTAAAGTTGAAGGACATTTCAAGAATATCTAACGTTGTGGGTTTCCAACCTGTGGAGGCGGTGCCAGAGTGAATGGGTCGCTGGAGAGGAAATCCCAAGTGTCTCCTCTGTTTAATCAGAACGCCTCTTTTCTTTGTTATAAGAATTGTTTGAAAAAAAAAAATACCCCGTAACTACAAAATTTGAAAGCCACTGATCTCACTAATATTAATAATAGCTACCAGTTGCCATCAGATCGATTCCAACTCATGGAGACCCCACGTGTGACGGAGTAAACTGTGCTCCACAGGGGTTTCAATGGCTGATTTTTCAGAAATTGCCAGGCTTTTCTTCCGAGGTATCCTCTGGGTGGGTTTGAACTGCCAAATATCTGGTTAGCAGCCAAACGCTTAACTGTTTATGCCACTGAGGGACTCCTAATAATCACCGTTGGTGTTACATTTGTCCCTGGCAGCTCCTTGCATGAACTGACTGAATGCTCGCACTAAGCTGTGAGGCCAGTACTGATCAGCAGTCTCCCGTAGAAATGCAAAGCAAGCCACAAATGTAATTTAAAAACTTCCAGTAGTCGCATTAAAAAAGTAAAAAGAAACAGGTGAAATCGATTGTAATAACATGTTTTATTTAACCCAACATATGCCAAACCGTGTCATTTCTACTTGTAATCAATATCACAATTATTAGCAAGACAGTTTATATTCTTTTTAAGAAAATACCAAGTCTTTGAAATTCAGTGTGTATTTTACACTTACAGCACATTTCAGTTCAGACTAACCCTATCTCAAGGGCTCAATAGCCGCAGGTGACTGACTGGTGGTTGTGTCCTGGACAGTGCAGGGCTAGAAGATAAGAGGGCAGGTTCTGGCGCCAGACTACCGGTCTTTGAATCCTAACTCTACCATCTCCTAGCTGTATGATCTTGGCTGAGTTTCCTAATCACTCTGTGCCTCAGTTTTCCTCATCCATAAAATGGGCATAACAATGGTTTCTTCTTCATAGGGTTGTGAGGAATAAATACATCAGTATGTACATAGTGCTGAGAACAATACTTAGCCCATATTAAGCATTCAGTACATAGTTGCTATTATTAGTGTACACATGAAGAAATAGGCTCAGGAGGGTTAAGCGATTTGCTCAAGGTCACCCAGCAGGAAGCGACGGAACCGGGATTTTAACCCAGGTCTGTGTGGTTCCATAGCCGCCATGTAAGACAACGGCCCTAGCCTGCCTTAAAAAAACAAACAAACCTGTTGCTGTCGAATCGATTCAGATTCATAGCGACCTTATAGGATGCTGTAGAATGGCCCCATAGAGTTTCCAAGGAGCAGCTAGTGGATTCCAACTGCTGACCTTTTGGTTAGCGGCCAAGCTCTTAACCACTGCACCACCAGGGCTCCGATTCCAAGCTCTCAATGGTTGGTTTGATAGCACCCCCACCAGAGACCGTCGAGTCAACTCTGACTCAAGGTGACCCCACGTGTGTCAGAGTAGAACTGTGCTGCATATGGTTTTCTTTTTAATAACGTATTTTATTTTTTGTTATTGTTGAAAATATACACAGCAAAACATACAGCAATTGAATAATTCCTACATCATGTACAATTCAGTGGCATTGATTACATTCTTCGAGATGTGCAACCACTCTCACCCTCCCTTTCTGAATTATTCCTCCGCTGTTAACATAAACTCACTCACTGTCCCCAAAGTTTCCTGTCTAAACTGTCGAGCTGCTGTTGTCAATTTGAGCCCATATAGATAGTTCTTAAAAGAGCACAATGCTCAAGGCAGACATTCTTTACTAGTTAAACTAAAGTATTGTTTGGTTTTAAGAAGACTTCAGAGGATATTTTTGGCTTAAGGTTTAAAGATGATCTCAGGGCATCCAGCCTCCATGGCCCCAGAAAATCCAGACTCCATAGGGTTTTCAATGGCTGATCTTTCGGAAGTAGATTGCCTTTCTTCCGAGGGACTTCTAGCTGAGCACATTAACTCTTTGCACCTCCCAGGGACTCCGAGGCCCAGGTAGAAGGATGTAACTATTGCCAGCTGTGACCCAGCAGGGAGGGGGCAGAGGCATGAATACCCTGACCTTTCTCCTCTCCCACTTTCTTATCTTCTTCTTTGCCTCCCATTAGCCCAACTGTCTGGCAGCCAGAGGGCACAGGAGCCTGGTGACGTGGTCCATAGGAGTCAGCATCCCAGATGAGAGCCAGTGGCCAAGGAGGATTGTGATACGGAGGGCGAGGAGGGGTAGGTGGTCCCGTAGGTAAGTTACATGTTGAATGGGTGAATGAGGGAGTGAGTGTGTGATGGAGACAGAGCTCCAAGTTAACGCGGTTGTTTCTAGTCCGGAAGCAGATCCTGTTGTGGCACTGCTCTATGGCCATCAAGAGGAGGGAGGAAGGAGTCATCGCCCCATCACTTTGTAACAGTTGGGACCTTTGTGTGTAGTCTCAAGCCCGCCTCCTGGCTCCTTACCAGGTTCCCCGACTCGAGAAGCCTCCCTCTTTGTCTGCGCAGCCAACACCTTTAGGCTGGTGTCTATTTTAGGGCCATTGAGAGGTAATCTGCAATGACAACAGAAGCACATCTGTAATTATGAAGTGCCAGCCTCATGGCAGAAAAGTCACCCAGTGCTCCGGGGCTGCCAGCACAAGTGACTTGGGGGGAAGTGCACGCTAGGGCCAGGCTGGCCAGGACGTCCCCCACCGCGGAGGGTCCTCTCTGAACAGGGCGTCCTCTGCCCGGTAAAAGCAGCATCCAGTAATTCAGCTCTTGTGTCTATGTGTGGTGTGGACACCCTGTGGCTGCAGCGAGCCCTGCTAGCCAGTGCAGTCATTCTGGAGAGTAGCGGTCAGCCCTTGCATCACGGGCCAATTTAATAAAATGGGGCAGGGCTCCCTTTGCATGGAAATGCTGTCAAAACCAGACGGCTTTGGTGAGGCCTCTGAAACTGTGTTTACGTGTTACTAAAATATCTGAAATGCAATCAGCTTGGCCACATGGCTTCGTGTGGACTTGAAGACAGTGTATAACCTCCGTTCCAAAGGTAGGTACCTGATCAGGTACAGGCCAGAGAGATGAAGAGATGGCGTTTTGGGTTGACCTGACCAGTCTGGGAATTTTGTATGTCTCAGTTTAAAAATAACCACTTACAACCCTTTGCTTCTAGGGCTTTATTTTATTATTGGTGGGGGTTGTTCACTGCCATTGAGTCAGCCCCTGACCCATGGTGATCCCATGCCCAACGGAACAAAATGCCAGCTGGTCCTGCACTATCTGCATGATCGGTTGTGGATCAGACCATTGTGATCCATAGGTTCTCACGGGCTAATTTCTGGAAGTAGATTGCCAGGCCTTTCTTCCTAGTCTGCCTTAGACTGGAAGCTCCATTGAAGCCTGTTTAGCATCACAGCAACACACAAGCCTCCACTGACAGACGGATGGTGGCTGAACATGAGGTGCATTGGCCTGGAATTGAACCTGGGTCTCCCACATGGAAGGCGAGAATTTTACCACTGAACCAGGCTAGGCTAGCTGCTTCTATATGAAACGTTACTGGTCATCGTGGCAGAGGGAAAGAGTCTTGGCAAACCAAGTGCTGGCTCTTGGAATTGCTGCTCAGATGTGACGCGGGTCTCACATTTCTGTTCCTCCCACATTTCATTGGCTAAAGGAAGTCCCGGGGCAACACCTGAGTTCAGCAGGAAAGGAATGGGTGGAAAAATGGAATATTTGGTGAACAGTAATAAACTCTACCACACGTATTTACCCTTCTCCCCTGACATTGAGGGTTAGGCAGATCTATCTATTGGGGTGGAGTCCCTGGGTGGTGCAAACAGTTAATGCGCTCAACTGCTAACCAAAAGGTTGGTGGTTGAAGTCCACCCGGAGGTGCCTCGGAAGAAAGGCCTGGAGATCTACTCCTGAAAAATCATTGAAAACCCTGTGGAGCACAGTTCTACTCTGACACACATGGGGTTGCATGAATAGGAATTGACTCCACAGCAACTGGTTTGGTTTATGTGTGGCAAGGTGGAGAGGGAATAGGGTTTGGCGAGGAAGGCAGGTGACGGTGGGGATTTCAGAAGGAATTTCCCCAAATGGAAATCTCTCTGGGTGGGCATATTAGCCACTCTTTGGCTGGATTCCATGGAAGGAGAAGACATCATGGAGCCTTTATGGAGTAAGTGGTTGGTGTCTCTGCAAATTTAATCCCATCTTCTCCTCTGAATGCCCAGCTAGAATGGAGTTGATGATGGATGGATGTGAAGCTGTAATTTACAGTAAGTGGCTGGTCAGCTGAGCTCAGAGTCAGGGTGTGTCTGGGCTGGGGACCCAGGAGAATAGCCAGGGAGGAGCCAGAGGCTTGTTGTCCCAGCAGGCTTCAGGAGGAGAGGCTAGTTATGCCGGGAATTTCCTGCCATTTCGATCCTTAGTGCCAATAACCACAGTTTAGCAATTTCACCTCCTGGCCACTTCTGGTGAATTTTTACAAAATTCCTCAGAAGCTCTTTTAGGTTTGTCCTTAAAATTAAAATCCAGTCCAGTACTGGTTCACTTCTGAATCAGATTTTGGGTCAATTAACCGACAGCGCGGTTGTTTTCATTAACTATCGAGGTGGAAGAAACCCCACCCCCTACCTTTTTCTTTTCCTCTTAATTTAGAAGTGCTGGGGAAAGAATTTGTTTCTTGAAAGAACAAGAGGTGGATGGAGGGTGGAGCTCCATGGATGGCGTCAACAGAGCTCCTGTGGCCAGGGGCTGGGATGGGGCTGGTTGGGGTGGGAAGAGGCTGTCAGGATGTCAGGGGTGGATTATATACAGTGTTGTCATTTTAAGGAAGGGGTGAGAACTGTTTAGGGAAAGGAGTGAGGAGTCAAGTACCAGACTAGCTCCAGCCGTGCCTGTGGTGAGGAGGAGAGAGACGTGGATTTGGGGACCTCCACCCACTCTTTGGAATCACAGGGCACAGCTCCACTCCTGACCTTGAAAAGCAAAGTGAGTGGGATGTAGGAGGTTCTTGTCTGGATTATAAGGAGCTGGGGAAAACAGAGGCACGTGTAGTCCGCTGGGTCAGATAAGGGCTTCGTCGGGTGTATGCTAGGTAATTGAGGGAGAAACAGTCCCTACAGGAGGCATGTAAGAATCTGAGTGGTTGTGTAGTTGCATCATCTGCAGCTGGCCATCCTCTTCCCTTTTCTTGTGAACCATGAAGAGCTGAGATCCGTAGAGAGGAGAGACTAACAAGGAGAACAGAAGAGAAGAGACGTGGAGCAGAAGAGAGATCAAGGCCGAGCCAGGAGCGGTGAAAAGAGACAGAGTGGGAATGGGATGAAACTGGTGTCCCCCCAGTGCTCTGCCCATGGGATGTTTTGTCCCGTCTTAGGTGTGAGGAGGAAGGACTTCAGTAGGTGTTTGGCTGGTACCTGTGATAGACTTGTCTCCCCCAAAATTATGTTGTTACATTAGCTGCTGTTGAGTTGGTTCTGACTCATAGTGACCCTATGTACAACAGAACGAAACTACTGCCTGGTCCTGTGCCATCCTCACAGTCATCGCTATGCCTGAGCCCATTGTTGCAGCCACTGTGTCAATCCATCTTGTTGAGGGTCTTCCTCTTTTTTGCTGACCCTCTACTTTACCAAGCATGATGTCCTTCT
>NW_004444033.1:10228800-10245831 GCF_000243295.1 Trichechus manatus latirostris
AGGGTCTTCCTCTTTTTTGCTGACCCTCTACTTTACCAAGCATGATGTCCTTCTCCAGGGACTGGTTCCTCCTGATAACATGTCCAAAGTACATAAGATGAAGCCTCACCCTCCTTGCTTCCAAGGAGCCATTCCAGCTGTACTTCTTCCAGGACAGATTTCTTCATTCTTCTGGCAGTCCATGGTATACTTAATATTCTTCTCCAACACCATAATTCAAAGGTGTCAATTCTTCTTTGGTCTTCCTTATTCATATTCAGCTTCGGCATGCATATGAGGCAATCGAAAATACCATGGGTTGGGTCAGGTGCACCTTAGTCCTCAAAGCGGCATCTTTGCTTTTGAATACTTTAAAGAGATCTTTTGCAGAGATTTGCCCAAAACAATACGGCGTTTGATTTCTTGAGTGCTGCTTCCATGGGCGTTAAATGTGGATCCAAGTAAAATGAAATCCTTGACAACTTTAATATTTTCTCCATTTATCATGATGTCGCTTATTGGTCTAGTTGTAAGGACTTTTGTTTTCTTTATGTTGAAGTGCAATGCATACTGAAGGCCGTAGTCTTTGATCTTCATTGGTAAGTGCTTCAAGTCCTCTTCACTTTTAGCAAGCAAGGTTGTATCTTCTGCATATCACAGGTTGTTAATATATACTGAAGTCTTAATCCCTGAGTCTTGGATGTGACCCTGTAGAGAAATAGGGTTTTTCTCTTGTTATGTTAATGAGGTCATACCTGAGTAGGGTAGGTCCTAAACCTAATCCCTTCTAAGCGGTGCCTTATAAAAAGGGAAGACAGACACAGAGAGACACACAAGTGGGAAGAGCATGTGAAGAACTGTCTACAAGCTAAGGGATGCCAAGGAATGCCAAGTGGCACCGACAAGGAGGGACCTTCCCCTAGAGCGGAGGCCCAGATTTGGACTTCTAGCCTCTAAAACTGTGAGACAATTTCTGTTCTTTAAAGCTACCCATTTGTGGCATTTTTGTTACAGTAGCTCTAGGAAACCACATCAGTACCCATACAGGATGCCAACCACAGTGTGTACCATTGGAAGTTCGTTGAGAGTCTGATGCTACCATTCAGGCCAACGGGGGTTCAAGTCCTTTGGTGCAATGAATTTGTTGAATAAATCTTAAGGCAAAGGTTTTTTTTTTTTTTTGTGTGTGTGTGTGTGTGTCATCCAAATGATTATCCCCAATCTTTTCTTTGCATGTCCAGGGAGAGTATTAAAAAATCCTTTCTCTGGTTAAATAGATGCTGAACTTGATGGAGTGAGACTGTGCACTACAGTTAGACTCATAAGGCCCAGTATGGGTCCGTCAGAGTCAAGATTATATTTAAAAACATCAGAAAGAATGAGAGTGAGTGGTAGAAATTCATTTAAGCATCTGTACACGCTGTTTGGTAGAAATGCTTGAAGGCCTGGTAACTAGTCCCACTGTGGACCTTACTCATTCCAACATATCTCAAGGGAGACACAGCTGTGACTTTCCACGGAGGACAGACAGTTGGCTGAAGTAGATGTATTTCATTACTTCCCACCATTTCTGCTGGCCTCTCTCAAGTTGCTTCCAGTGGGTAGAACAGGTGAGGATCTTTCCTTCGGGAAAAGATGTCATGTGGTGAAGAGAAATGGCTGTACTTGTACTTGAATTAAATCTTCAGTCTTTGTTGGTGAATTTGTAAGTGTGGAAGTCACCTCTCTACTTATGGGGAAATACTCGCTCTCCACATGGCTGTTCAGAGAAAACATTGTTGTAACACTGTGTATAAGTAGGTGCTTGATGGCAACTGTTACAGAAGAGGGTGAATCAGAGGGTCTCATGGCTCAAAGACCCTTGAAGGTCATCTAGCTCCTCTTTTGAACTCATAGTAGGACCTTGAAGGGTGATTTTTATCAGAGTTTGCTTGAATGGTGAATTAAAATAGGCACATGTTTTGAGACGAATTAACAACAACAACAAAAAATTATCCCCCCGAAATTGATATCTGTAGGGCAAATGAACATAATAGTAAAAAACTGAAAGCAACCTAAATATCCTTCAGTAGGAGAATGGAGAAATGAAATGTGTGTATTCCTACAATGGGATAGTGCCCAGCAATCTAAAAGAACAGATTACTGACTCAACATGGATGAGCCTCAAAAACACTGTACTGAGCAAAGAATATCAAGTTGATACGAAGTTGAAGAATAGGCAAAACTAAACTATGGTGATAGAAGTAAAAAAAAAAAAGTGGTTACTTTTTTTGGGGGGTGGCTATCGACTGGAACACAGCATGAGGGAACTTTCTGGAATGATGGAGATGTGTTTATATTTTGATCCGGGTGCCTGTTACATTTGTGTATACAAATGGAAAGGTCATTGAGCTATATACTTAAGATTTGCATGTGAATTATACCAACAGAACAAAATAAAAAACAAAACAAAACAACCCCAAAACACAAACAATGGATACATACAGAATGAGAACTATGTAGCTAACTGACTCAGGAACCTTTATTGTTGGTAAGCTCAATAAAGCACATTTGACAGAAGTGCTCCCTTGCCTAGCAGTTCAGACAACTTAAGCAAGTTACTTAATGTGTCTGGATTTCAGTTCTTCTATTAAAAAAGAAAAGAAAGAGGGTTCCCATGTTCACTCCACACAGAAGTGGCCGCATCAGATGACACTGGCCTGGCCCCGTCGGGGTCAGGGTGCAAAGCTGCTCCAGGTGCAGACCTTGCTGCCGTTCTGGGTCCAGCGAGCTCAGCACACAGACAGTCCCGTGCGGACCTTCCGGCTCGCTTTCTAGCCTTTCCGGTTTTGCTGGCCCCGCAGGCTCACTGAAAGGCCCCTGTGTCCAGGTCTGGAGTGCCTCTCTTGCCTCCATTGTCCTTGCTTTGCCTCTGCTCCCGGCTGCTCTTCTCCCAGCCTCTGGCCTGAATGCCTCTTTCTGTCTGGAAATGTGTTTAAAGCCACCGTCTGAGGACACCTGACTCACACCCAGTCCCAGCACCTAAAATATGCGGCCAAGAATCCTAGCCTAACTTCTCCTCAGGGAGATAAACATCAAAGGTCTGGCTTGAGCCAGTTTCAAAAACATGTAGAGATGACAACACCACCCCAGCTCAGCTCACACCCCAAGTTGTCTGAGCAATGACTCCCCAACCCCTTCATTGCCTCAGGCCCCTGAAAGGGAGAAAACTAGTCCATGTGGGTAATTTTCCATCTTGCTTCATTGACTCAATCCTTTCCTCCCGACATATAGGTCCTTGGGTGCTGCAAATGATTTGCACATGGCTGACTACTAACCTGAAGGTTGGTAGTTCAAACCCACCTAGTGGCTCCGTGAAAGAAAAGACTGGTGATCCACTTCGATAAAGATTACAACCAAGAAAACCCTATGATTCTGCTCGGACACACATGGGGTTGCCATGAGTTGGAACTGACTCCAAGGCAGCAGGTTTGGTTTGGTTTTCCTCCTGATGCAGGAGGCAGACAGGTTCAGAGGCTTTTATTTGCCGACTGGAAAATTTAGGCTTCAAAGATAGTAGCTTCCTATTTTGAGGCCCTAGGGCAGAGGTCCACCTCCTCCTCCCTGATTTACTTAGGATCCATACAGGAAATCAGTTTATCTCCTTACCCAGAGCTGAGGAAACAGGCCTTGCCCAAGGCCTTCTCCTGTCAGGGTTCAGTGAAGGCACAAATATTGGCCACATAAAATCATAGATCCATAGACCAGAGGGATTTAGAGGCAGGGCCTCAAACTGGTTCTTCCCAGTTAAGTCATGGCCGAGGAAGTGAAACCAGAACAGATCCAAATTTTCAAAATTTGGGTAAAGCTGAATGATAACTGGAATGGGAAAAATTATGGTCGAAAAATTAAATCTTCCCCTCTGGAAACTTAATCTCCCTCTTAGAAAACAAGGGCAGCGTGCATGTTGCCTAGCAACCAAATCTCTTACCCACTGGATTTTGAGCAGAATCGAAAACAGCGGTGCCCTGCTCAAAGATGGTGACTGACCACGATGATCTGAAAGTGTGTCACTCTCCACAGTCCTGCCAATAATCCAATCTCACGCATCAGGCTCCCGAAAGGGTTCACTGCGCCTTTTCTACAGGCTTCGACCTATAATTTTTCCCCTTCTTGTTCTCCTTCCACATCACCCAAATTTTAAACATTCAGGTCTGTTCCAGTTTCACTTCATCGGCCGTGTTTAGAGGTTCGAAGCCCTGTTTAGAGGCCAGAGACTTCAACCTGAAATATAGGTAGAGAGAGGTGAGGTCCCTTGCTTAGGGGCAAAGTCCCCAGTGACGGGACCAGGAGCAGTACACGAGGGGCTGTGTGGACCTAACTTCCCGAGCTGACAAGACAGAACTGACCACACCACACTTTGTCCCGCTAGACCTGCTCAACCTCGGCACTACTGACATTTGGGGCTGGATAATTCTGTGTTGTGGGGGCTGTCCTGTGCATCGTAGGGTATTTAGCAGCATCCCTGGCCTCCATCCACTAGATGCCAGTAACAGCCTTTCCCTAGTTGTGACATCAAAAATGTCTCCAGACATGGCCAAATGTCCTGTCAGGGGCAAAACAGCCCAGGTGAGACCCTGTTCTTTTAGTTCAACACCTAGATAAAAATGCATTTTGATGCACTTATTTGTGTATCTGTCTGATGCATTTGTCCCTAAGTTCCTCATAGGGTCTTTGTCCATAAAACCCGGACAGGGTCTTTCTTATTCACCTCGTATTTCAGTGTCTTACACTACTTCAGCGTCATGCTTACAATACTGGGCATGGAAGAGATATGCAGTAAATGATTTTGAATGCATGAATGAGTGAATGAATGAATTCATCAGGAGACCCCAGAACATAAACTTCCACTCACTGGATAACTAGTATTATACAAAACATTGAAGCCCCTAGGTGGTGCAAACGGTTAATGCAGTTGGCTGCTAACCAAGAGGTTGGAGGTGCGAGTCCACCCAGAGGCACCTCAGAAGAAAGGCCTGGCAATTTATTTGCAAAAAAACCCTATGAAGCACAATTCTGCTCTGACACACATGGGGTTGCCATGAGTCAGAGTCGACTTGATGGCAACTTTTTTTTTTTTAAATTCATGTCAGCCTAGTATTAGACTCGTAAGTTGGCAAGAGAGGCAGGAGATGGATGAGCTTGACCTTCTCCTGTGGGCTGCGGGGGACTCTTCACGGCTTCGTTGTCCGGTATCGCAGCCCTGCAGAAGGCATCGTCTCCTTCAGCTCCTTTCCTGATACTGCAGTCTTAATTATGTGGCTTCTTTTCATTCTTACAAAGCAATAGAAAGAGATGCTAAACCGAAGAGCTTTTTCTCACTGGGGACACAGCCAGCATTCTGGAATGTTAAGCCTTGAGATTCACACAGTCTCACAATGAGAAGTAAACAGCCCCAGAATACTGCCACTTGCAGCCACAAGAGCCAGGGAAGAATGTTTGCCACAGAATCATTAATTTTTGGCCTTGGGAAAAGTCACAAGTGAAATAGAAAAGGAAAAATCTCCACCACAACATTCTATTTTATTGCTTTTCTTAATCCCAGCTATCTTCACCAACATTGACTCTGGCGAAGTGACTTAACCCTTCTATTTCTGTTTCCCAAACAGTAAAGGGCGTAGGAGGGTAGAGCTCTGTTTTGTAAGGAATAAAAAAAGAAAAGAAAAGAAAAAGAAGGTGCCTTCTGTCGGTATTATCATCTTGAGAGGAACTTATATGTTAAGTTACAATATATAAGTTCCGGTGTATTTTGAAGGGTGAGTTTACTTAGTGCAGAATAAAAATGGAAGAGACTTAGTGAAAGAAAGTACAGACTATTGGTCAGGTAGATCTTACGGGGGGCAGTGATGGCTTAGTGATAGAATTCTCGCCTTCCATGCAGAAAACCCAGGTTCGAGTCCCAGCAAGTGCACATCATACACAGCTACCACTCGTCTGTCAGTGGAGGCATGCGTGTTGCTTATTTCAGTGGCGCTTCCAGACTAAGATGGGCTAGGAAGAAAGGCCTGGCGATCTACAATAGTTCAATCTTCAACCGATCATGGGGATGGCACACGACTGGGCAACATTTCATTCTGTTCTGTTGTGCGTGGGGTCACCGTGAGTTGAAGGCTGGCTCAATTGCAGCTAGCAACAACACAGAGAAATCAATAGAAAGAAAAAAGATTGACTGACCATTTCATGGACTTTACTGATTCAATTAATTCAAATGGACAAACTGAGTTGAATGTGAACAGTGAAAGAGAGTGCAGTTAAAACAGAAATAAGGATGGAAGAGGGACTAACGTCATGGCAAAGAGAGGAAAGAATGATTATGTTAGAGGAGTGATCAGGCAGTGTTGGGTTAGTATTGGGTTAAAAGTGAATTTTACCAGACTATCGAAGTGTATTATGGACTCCACCATAAAGCCCTCATTGCTTTGGAATTGATGTGATTGCTTTTCAGCTTAAATTTGTGTAAGTGACTATTTATCAGGAATAACGACTATAGCTTATTACTGACTGGTTGCTCTTTGGGAGGTAAGAGATAAACCAGGGCCGGTGGGAGATCCAGAGGGCTTGGGGTCCTAACTCAAATGATGGCCCCGTCACGGGTTGAATTGTGTCCCCCCCAAAAGATACGTTGAAGTCCTAGCCTCCAGTACCAGTGACCGTGAACTTGTTTGGAAAGAGGGTCTTTGAAGATGTTATCAGTTAGGTTAACATGAGGTCATAGTGGAGTAGGTGGGTCCTAATCCAATATGAATGGTGTCCTTATAAAAAGAAGAGACACAGACACAGAGGCACACAGTGGGAAGATGGCCGTGCGAAGACAGAGGCGGAGACTGGAGTGATGCTGCCACAAGCCAAGGAATGCCAAGGATCACTGGCCATCACCAGAAGCTAGAAGAGAGCAGGGACCAGATTCTCCCTCAGAGCTCTCGGAAGGAATCAACATGGCTGACACCCTGATCTTGGACTTCCAGCCTCCAGAAATGTGAGACAATAGCTTTCTGTTGTTTTTAGTCACCCAATTTGTGGCACTTTGTCACAGCAGCCACAGGACACTAATAAAACCCCCAAACAGGACCCATACTCTGGATGGGAGGGAGGGATTAGAAAGCTGGCAAGCAGCAGACATTTCAGGAAGAGTTAGGAAGCAGTTTGCTGGTGGGACCACCAGAGAGAGAAGGAGCCAAGCAGGAGCCGGGCCTGAGGTGTTCTGCAGGTGAGCAGGCCTGGGCAGCCTCACAGAGAGGGAGACTCTGGACGTCCCTGTAAGCCAGGGCTGCACAGACACACAGAATTTAGAGCAGGAAGGGCCTTCGGAATCCCGTCTAAGCCTCACAATTTCCAGATGAGGCCCAGCGAGATGGACACTTCCGTGTATGCAAGCGGAGTGTCCCTCATAACTTTCACATGTCCTGTGTCCTCTGAGAGCTTAGATCATCTACTGGCTTTCAGGTGTTTGACGTGACCTCAGGTGGGCGGGTCTGAAGCAGCCAAAAATGAGATTTATCTCTGAAACTGTTCAAAGACAAACACGGGTCTACACGGTTCCTATGTGTCCCTGGTGTGTACCCTCATAAATACTCGTCCAGCCTGGGCTGTGTGGGAGCCAGAGCTGGCTATGGAGGAGGTACAGGAGATGAGGGAGAGATAGGATGTGACAGGGTTGCCAGAGTTAGCACAAAAAAAGACAGAGCACCTGTCTTAGTTATCTAGTGCTGCTATAACAGAAATACCGCACGTGGGTGGCTTTAACAAACAGAAGTTTATTCTCTCATGGTTAAGGAGGCTAGAAGTCCAAATTTAGGGTGCCAGCTCCAGGGGAAGGCTTTCTTTCTCTGTTGGTTCTGGGGGAAGCTCCTTGTCATCAATCTTCCCCTGGTCTAGGAGCTTCTCAGCACAGGCACCCTGGGTCCAAAGGACACGCTCTGCTCCTGGTTCTTCTTGCTTGGTGGTACTGAGGTCTCCATCTCTCTCTGCTCACTTTCTCTTTTATATCTCAAAAGAGATTGACTCAAGATACAACTTAATCCTGTAGATTGTGTCCTGCCTCATTGATAAAACTGCCTCTAATCCTACCTGATTAACATCATGGAGGTTAAGATTTATAACACATAGGATAATTACATCAGATCACGAAATGGAGGACAACCACACAATAATGGGAATCATAGCCTAGCCAAATTGACACACATTTTGGGGGGACACAATTCAACCCATAACAACACCTGCTTAAATTTGAATGTCAGATAAACAATGAATGATTTTTAGCATAAGTATAGCCCAAATATTGCATGGGATATACTTATACACTAAAACATTTATTCATTGTTTATCAGACATTCAAATTTAAGTGGGTGCCCTGTGTTTTATCTGGCAGCGTGTTCTAGAGACTCTCAAGCCAGCATCCTTGGCAATGGTGGTGAAGGTGAGGGCGTTGTAACCTTGTTTCAGGTGGAGGATGACTGCCCCGTCCTCCTGCTCCTACCTTCTCTGGGAGGGGCTCTGCCTGGGGTTTCTAGAAGAGACAGGAAATGCAATGCTGTGGGGAAGTCCAGACAGTAGAGGAAGGAGAGAGAAGCTTTCGGAGGTCATTAGAACAACACGTTTCTTTCTCCAGTCCCCCTTTGTCCAGCTCCAGCCAGAGGAACAGCAGGGGCCTTTAAGGATTTGGGCACAGAAGGAAGCATGGTAGATAGGTAGATAAAGCAGCCACATTGGCTGTGTCCTGGGGAGATAATAGCTATGAACCTTCGAAAATGAATGGCCTGCTTTGTTCTGGAATAATAATCAGTTGGCAGTTGGTGAGGGGATTCTGATTCAGAGCGGAAGGAGAAGGGGTGGCCTGTGGCTGGGCTGGCCATACTGGACATGGGGAGGTACAGGCGGCCCCATGTGGTGACAAAGCTCCTTGCTGCAAAGCACTTCCCCACTGCCCTGTCTTAATGCCTGGCCTTCCCCTCAAAAATGCAAATACCCCTGAGAAACACAACATATGAAACTATTATTCCTTTACAGTGAGTTAGTTCTGTAGAGTCATCCTAACCACACATTAAGGTCCCGGGTGGCGCAAAGAGTTTCCACTTGGCTGCTAATGGAAAGGCTGGTGGTTTGAACCCACCCAGCAGTGCTGCGAAAGAGGAGCCTGGCGATCTGTTTCTGTAAAGACTGCAGCCCAGAAAACCCTATGGAGCACAGTTCTACTCTGTAACACATGGGGTCACTATAAGTTGGAATTGATTTGGTGGCAGTGGGTTTGGTTTTTATTCTAACGCCACATTTGGCTGAAAGTGGGGACTTGGGGGTATTGGATATTGGATTATAGGACAGGCGTTCTTATGGGGACTGACCGATGGAGAGGTTGATCACGTAGAGAAGGAACATGAAGACAGCCCAGCAATTAAAGGGTGTGGGCAATTCAGGAGCCTAGGGAAGGTGAGGGCAGGGGAGGAATGAGAGGAGAGGTGGGAGCAAGAGAGGAGGTGCGTGGGGTGAAGCTTCTACCTTACCTGCCACCGTCTCTGCCGGGGCTCCCGTGAGTAGACCTGTCCCCAACTGGTCCAGACAAATTGGGGCTGAGCCTAGCTGAGGTAAAAAAACAGCATTAAAAAAACCCCAAAACTATTGCCGTCGAGCCATTCTGACTCATAGCCACCCTATAGGACAGAGTAGAACTGCCCCATGGGGTTTCCAGGGCTGGCTATAAAACTTTACTGAAGCAGATTGCCACATCTTTCTCCTGTGGAGCCTCTGGTGGGTTTGAACCACCAACCTTTCAGTTAGCAGCCTAGCGCTTAACCACTGTGCCACTAGCAATCCTTGGCTGAGGTCAAGGCACCTGAATTCCTGGCCTGATCTTTTGTGTGAGTTGGAGTCAGTCACTTCTGCTCAGTTCTGCTATTCCCTCCCCAGCATGCCAGAAGGACAAATGAGAACACACAGAGAAATGCTCTGCAAATCTACAACTGGTAGGAATGCATTAGGCTGCAAGTAAGAGAAAAGCACATAAGGGACTTAAACCTACAGGGTTATTTTTCTCATGGAACAGCAGGTCCAGAGGGGGCACGCAGTGCAGCCTGGCTGACCCAGCACTCCAGCATGTCATCTGGGACATAGACAACATCTGCTTTCCTACAGTAGAGGAAGACAGGGGTAAGGGCTTGGAATCAGCATTAAGTAAGCTACAGAGCCCCACAGGAGACTGCTAGAAAATATCGAAGATAGCCCTTCATTCTGGGCCTGTCTCTTAGCCACCTGAAGAAAAGTCCACCCTTCCAATGGTGTGGTTTCCAGCACCATTCATCTGGATAAGTGACTGAATATTCATTTTCCCTAGAGATATTTGGAGTATCTTGGTGGTATAGGGGTCCCTGGTGGGGCAGTGGTTAAGTGCTCTGGTTGCTAATCGAAAGATCAGCGATTTGAACCCACCAGCCTCTCTGCGGGAGAAAAATGTGGCATTCTGCTTCCATAAAGATTTACAGCCTTGGAAACCCTATGGGGCAGTTCTACTCTGTCCCATAGGGCCGCTATGAGTTGGAATCGACTTGACGGCAGTGGGTTCGGTTTGGTTTTGGTCTTAGTGGTACAAATAATTAATGTGCTCAGCTGCTAACCAAAAGGTTGGAGGTTAGAGTCCACCCAGAGGCACCTTGGAAGAAAGGCCTGGCAACCTACTTCTGAAAAATCAGCCTTTGAAAACTCTACGGGGCACCTTTCTACTCTGACACACAGGTTGTCACCAGGAGTCAGAGTCAACTCGATGGCCACTGGTAACTGGTAGACTCCACCTGTGGCTTACCCTCTGCTGGGAGGGCACCAGGAGCTGAGGGGTCCCATTTGGTGCCTGGACCTCGTTAGATTCTCTGGGCACATGGATGACATTTTCTCTAAGCCTCTACCAAAATCTACTTTACAGGAGAGCAGGGGCCGGAGCTCTGTTCCCCACATAAAGAGTTCCTACGCCAGGGTTGGTTCACTTTCATTTGATTCCTGAAGACACAGGTCTGAGAAAAGATACAGTATGTGGCTAGTTGGCCCAGTGCATGCAATTCTCCACGGAGAACAAATCATGCCACCTCCCTCTTCCCCAAGAAGGCTCTAAGTCTAGAGATTTCTCACCACTTGGTCTTGGCAGGCTGACTGAACATTTCTAATTCAGGTAGCAGCAGAATTCAGAGTGTGATGAAGCCAGCTGTAAAATTCTCTCCTTGCGTGGAGACATCACAGCACTGAGGTCTCATAGCTTGTTCCCCAGCTCTGACCAGTTGTCCTGGAAGGGTGACCTTTAAGTTTCAAAGCATAAGGAATGTGCAGTGTACCCTTCCATGAGACAGAAGCCGCCTGATGTAGTGATAAGAGCTTTGGAATCAGGGTGCCTGGGGCCAAGTCCTGGTGTCTTATCTGGTCTAGTTGATGACCTTGTACCAGTACATGTAAACCCGTGAGAGCCAGAACTTGACGGGACTGACTTGTTTTTCTGGGTCTCGAAAGTTTTCCGCCTTTGACAGGGTGCAGTCTTACCACTTTTCTGTCATTTGCTTTAGTGGAAAATATTTGGATTTTCCTTCTCTGACAGGTTTCCACTTTATACAGGTTCCAGCTTTCACAGATTCTACTGTACTTTAACCCTCAGAGACTGTTTCCTCTGCTGTAAAATTGGGATAAATACCCTGGATTGCCTCTTTCATGGGGGGTGATGGACAAGGATACAGATTTCAAAGGCTGAGCCATCACACTTGTCTTAGCTATCTAGTGCCGCTCTAACAGAAATACCCCAAGTGGGTGGCTTTAACAAACAGAAATTGGTTTTCTCAGTTTAGGAGACTAGAAGTCTGAATTCAGGGTGCCGGCTCTAGGGTAAAACTTTCTCTGTGTCGTGTCTGGGGGAAGATCCTTGTCTCAGCTTCTGTTTCTGGTTCCTTGGAGATCTCCAGCTGGCTTGGTATCTATCTCCCCATCTCTGCTTCCTTCATCTGCTCCTTTTATATCTTCTAAGAGATTGACTCAAGACACAGCCTACACTAATCCTGCCTCATTAACACAACAAAGACAACCCATTCCCAAATGGGATTATAACCATAGACATAGAGGTTAGGATTTACAGCACATATTTTGGGGGGGACACAATTCAGTCCATAACAACACCACTGTAAGAAGGTGTCGTTTGTTGACTGTGATCACGATTGGGGATGAGGAACATCAACTTAATCATCAAGGGCAGTCTGTTCGATGACTCTGTCTCTGTTGTCCCTGGATAAGACAGTGGTTTCTAATGCAGAGCCTTGAGCATACTTTGTGCTAATCGAAGTCAAAGTGACGTGGATCAGTCCAAGAGAGCAAATGGCGAAGGCTTCTCTCAGCGTCGCTTCAGTTCACCCTAGGATTTGGGGTGCTGGGGTCCAGCCACGCTGTCCGTGTTACTGTGCTGGGACTGCCCTAACAAAATACCGCAAACAGGGTGGCTTAAAACAACAGAGATTCATTCGCTCACAGCTCTGGAGGCCAGAAGTCCAAATTCAGGGTGTCAGCAGGGCCCTGCTCTCTCCGAGGGCTCTAGGGGAAGATCTTCACTTACAGCTTCTGGTGGCCCCACCAATCCTTGGCATTCCTTGACTTGTAGGCACAGCACTCCAATCTCTGCCTCTGTCTTCACGTGGCCTTCTCCCCTGTGTGTCTTCTCTGTTCTCTGTCTAAACCTCCTCGCCTCTCTCTTATAAAGACACCAGTCACTGGACTTAGGATCCACCCTAATCCAGAATGACTTCATCCTAACTTGATGACGTATGCAAAGACTCTATTTCCAAACAAGGTCACCTTCATAGGTACCAGAGGTTAGGACTTGAACTTATATTTTTAGAGGACACAATTCAACCCACTACACTGTCCAAAGGGATTACACATTCTGGGACATCACACATCACTAAATGTGCCCATGAGCATAGGCTGGGAACAAATAAGGCAAAGTTCCATTGAACAAGTCCCTTCTGCTGAAAGGACACGGGAGCCTGCCTTCTGTTGGACACCATTGCGACGCTCTCGGTCTTGTCTTCCCCAGGAATTCATCTTTACCACTATAGAGTATCTGTTCTTCTTTTTCTTTTAATACTAGCATAAAAAGTCATTGGCCATCTCTGAAATGACCAGTGAAGGCAATCATCTAGATGATTCGGGTAAAAATTCTTGGTGGATTCAGGTATTCTACGGGGGATATAAACAGAGAGAAAAGCAATGGCTAATATTCATTAAGTAGCTTCTGTATGCCAGACCTTGTATTAAGTGTTTAAACATATTGCATTTAATTCTCACAATGACCCAAGGTGGTAGGTACTACTATTCCACCCACTTTTCAGATGAGGAATCTGAAGTTCAGGGAGATCAAGGGACGTGTCTGCACAGCTAGGGAGCTGCAGGGCTGGGACTTAAACCCAGAACGGTTGGATTCCACAGCCCATGCTGTTCACCACCATGCAATTATGTGCCTCTTTGCTTTATTTTTCTCCCCAACTTGTAATTTCCAATCAGCCTACCAGAAGGCATATCCCTTTTGCCCTCAAACTATCGGGATCTCTTTTCTTTATTGGGCAGCCCTGGGTTAAATCCCATAGCGAGGCTCTGCCACTCAGGAAGGGAGAACAGGGCTTGTGTTTGAGCTTGGGCACAGGCAGGCTTTGATGCTGTCAGCAGCCTGGGCGCCCTCTGACAACGATGATTCCCCAGCACTGAGGGAGTGCAGGTGTACAGGGCACTCCTTGGGTGGGTGGGTGGGGGGGTCAGGGACAGGATACTCTGTCACTATGGGGCCCCTCCTTTAAGCTGGCAGGGTCATGCCTCAACTTACCAGCACCATCCCCTCAGCCCCAACCCCACCCAGGGCAGAGCTGATGCCTCTCTTCTCAGTTTCTCCAGCTTTGAAATGGGCATAATGATGGGAGAACAAGGGACAAAAGACGGTAAGATGTATTTTGCCAATTTTTTAAATTCATAAACTTTATTTTCTAGAGCAGTTTTACATTTACAGAAAACATGGGCAGAAAGTACAGAGAGTTCTCACAGAACCCTTCTCCCCGTGCACACAACCTCTCCTATTATTTACATCTTGCATTCACATGGTTCATTTGTTACCATTGGTGAACCAATGTCAATACATCCTTATTAACTAAAAGTCCACAGTTTATATCAGGGGTCACTCTTTGTGTTGTACAGTCCTATGGCTTTTGGCAAGCACAAAATGTCATGTGTCCACCATTAGAGTGTCATACAGAATAGTTTCACTGCCCTAAAAATGCCCCGTGCTCCACTTACCCACCCTTCCCTTCTCCCCCAAGACTCCTACCAAATGTTGACTTTTTAACTATCTCTGTCGTGTTGCCTTTTTTAGAACGTCGTATAGTCAGAACCACACAGCATGTAGTCTTTTCAGACCAGCGTCTTCCACTTAGCATTATGTATTTAATGTTCCTCTACGTCTTTTGACTTGAGAGCTCATTTCTTTTTATCACTGAATAATATCCCATTGTATGGATGGACCACGGTTTGTTTATCCATTCACCTTGGAGGACATCTTGTTGTTGTGAGTTGCCATCCAGTTGATTCTGACTCGTGGAGACCCCGTGTGTGCAGAGTAGAGTTGCTCCATAGGGTTTTTAAGGCTGTGACCTCTTGGAAACAGATTGCCAGGCTTGTCTCATGAGGCACCCCTGGGTAGGTTCGAACTGCTAACCTTTCGACTAGTACTTGAACGCTTAACCGTTTGTGCCAGCCAGGGACTGAAGGACATCTTGGTTGCTTCCAATTTTGGCAGTTATGGACAAAGCTGCTATAAACCTTCAGGCGTAGGTTTTTGTGTGGATGTAAGTTTTCAGTTCATTTGGGTAAATACCAAGGAGTGATTGCTGGATTCCATGGTAAACCTGTGTTTGATGTTGTAAGAAATTGCTAAACTGTCTTCCAAAGTGGTGGCTGTATCATTTTTCATGCCCACCAGCGATGAATGAGGCTGATTGTTTTAACAGCTGCAGAGTCAACCCCCTGCCTCCTCTCTTTGCAAGCCTTCTTTGCCTGGCTGCTCCTACCCTTCTTTCTTCAATCAGCACAGGAACCACTTCTTCCAGGAAGTCTTCCCTGAAGACACAGGCTGGGTGGTCCTCCCTCTGGATTCCCAGAGCCCCTGTGTATTCTTCTATTGGAACATTTATTCCCAGCGTACATTCCGTCTTCCCCCAGATGTGGTGTTTCCTGAGGGCAGGGACCGTGTCTATATTACCTGCAACTTAGCAAACACATTGTGTGTGTTTGTTGATCTGAACCATTCAACTGAGTTGAAGAAAATATCAATACCCATTCCAAAGGTTTTCCTGTTGTTTTTGTTTTCTCTCTTTTTTTAAATACCTGACTTTCTGATCTTTTAGTTTGAGCTGTTCTTCAGAATTTTCAGATGTCTTTGGGAATTTCTTTGCCTCATTCAGCCCTCTGGCTCATGACTTAGTGTTTAAGAGGATTCCAGGGGAAAAAATCATTTCAGTTCTGCAAACTCTAATGTCTACTGTTCTGATAAAGGTTCCCAGCTGTGAGAAGGAGATTATTTACTTGCAACTAATAAACAAAGCTCATTACTGCAGTGGATTTGGGCAGGGACAGAGTGTACCTGAGCGGGCTGCTGGCAGATGTCCCCAGCCCTCAAACTTGTCAACTTAGCCACAAGCCCCTGAGGTGGCAGAGCCCTGTGGCCTTTGCGCTGTCTACTCAATAGCAAATAGGCTTGAAGATTGTGGTTTGGGGCCCAATTTTCTGAGAGGCGCCAAGAACGCATTTCTGTGGCTTGTTCTTTTCCTCGCTGGTTCCAATTTTTGTAAAATATATACTAAAGCAATTAAGGTCTGACTTGTTTGAGGGTCTGGGATTTTGAATCCACCCATGACTTCCACAGCTTCATTCCTCACAACTCCTACCCGGTTCCTCAACTCCTGGCATCTTGTTCCCTCACAAACGGCTGGTTTCCGGGGCTCAGCCTGCACGCGGTCGGCTCTCTCAGCTTGGCGTCTGAGCCAGGCCCTCTAAAGGCAACTCGGCCTCACCTGCCAGGAAATTCTGCCGTGGACCCCACCTGACTGCACTCAGGTCTTTATTTGGCACCCTGAGCTGTGTTTGTACCATACCAGGTGCCAAATCCCATTATAATGAAGTATGCGGGACACCCAAATTCTTTCCTTCTGGTGGAATTTTGTTAAAATTAGACCTGGGAGGAGGCAATCGGCGTACATGGTGAGAATTAGATGAGCCAACAGAAAGTGCCTTGCTCAGTGCCTGGCACTGTTTGTGCACAGTTCTTAGACGTTTGATTTCCACACGCACCTTGGGGAGGGCTGTCATAGTTCAGCAGTAGAATTCTTGCCTTCCACGTGGGAGTCCTGGGTTCGATTCCTGGCCAATGCACTCCCTGTGCAGCCACCACCCCTGTCTGTTTCTGGAGGCTTGGGTGTTGCTATGATGCTGAACAGATTTTAGTGGTGCTTCCAGACTAAGCTGGACTAGGAAGAAAGGCCTGGTGATCTATTTCCAAAAATAAGCCAATGAAAAGCCTATGGGTCACAACGGTCTGATCCCATTATACACGGGGTTGCTATGAGTCGGGGCCAACCCAATAGCAGCTAACAACAATAATGACAAAGCATCTGTCTTAGTCACCTAGAGCTGTTACAACAGAAACACCACAGGCGGATGGCTTTCACAAAGAGGAGTTTATTCTCTCACGGTCCAGTAGGCTACAAGTCCGAATTCAGGGTGTCAGCTCCAGGGGAAACCTTTCTCTCTCTCAGCCTTCTCTTCAGTGTTCCCCCAGACTAGGAGCTTCTCGGCACAGGGACCCAGGTCCACAGGACGCGCTCTGCTCCCGGCACTGCTTTCTTGATGGTATGAGGTCCCCAACTCTCTGCTTGCTTCCCTTTCCTTTTATCTCTTGAGAGATAAAAGGTAGTGCAGGCCACACCCCAGGAAAACTCCCTTTACACTGGATCAGGGATGTGA
>NW_004444033.1:10247353-10249070 GCF_000243295.1 Trichechus manatus latirostris
CCTGCCACAAATGTGAACGCTCCTGCCTATGGCTGACTGTGGCCTCCTCATAACAAACTGTTCCACACTTGGTAACCATTTCTCAGACTCTCCTCGGCTGCTAGCAGCTTGCTCTCACGTACCTGCTCGGTCTCAGACACTGCTGTCTCTCCTTCGTCTACCAGCTGTGGCAAAACATCAGCAACCTGGGTCGAAGGCTACCTCACCGATGCTTCTTAGCCTTTTCTTTCTTGTGTCCCTGAGCTATGATGCTCAAAGTGGGGTCCCTGGGCCAGCAGTACCAGCCTCACCAGGGAAATGATTGGAAATGCTAATTCTTGGACTCCACCCCAGACTGACTGAATCAGAAACTGTGGGGGTGAGGCTGGCGATCTGCATTGTAGCATATCCTCCAGAAGGTTCGGAAGCTGCCTAAAGTTTGGGAATAACTGTCCTTGAGACACCTGGCAGAAAAGGCCCTCGACCAACAGCCAATACCAAGGAGCCCTGGTGGCGCAATGATTAAGCGCTTGGCTGCTAACCAGCGGCTCCATGGGAGAAAGACCTGGCAATCCGCTCCTGTAAAGATCGCAGCCTAGGAAACCCTATGGGGCAGCTCTGCTCTGTCCTATAGGGTCTCTGTGAGTCAGAATCGACTCAACGGCACACAACAACAACCCAACCCGCACCCAAAGGAGACCCTGGGTGCCACAAATGGTTAACTGCATGGCTATTAACTAAAAGGTTGGAGGTTCGAGTCCACCCAGAGGCACCTCGGAGGAAAGGCCTGGCAATCTACTTCCAAAAACTCAGCCATTGAAAACCCTACGGAACACAGTTCTAGTCTGACACACATGGGTCACCATGAGTTGTAATTGACTTGATGGCAACTCCGGCATTGCCAGCACCCAACATTTCAGAGTTCATCCCTGTGTGGTGGATGAGCTATCATTTTTGAAAAGGAGAAAAAAAATAATTGCTTTTATGTAAACCCCCACCCCACCCACACACACCTAAACGGGAAGAATGCCTTGCTTTTCAGAACTATCTAGTTTAACGTCTGTTACCCATGCTCTGCTTGTTTGAACAAGAGAATCCACGTCAGAATAATTTGCTGGTGGGGAGTCTGGAAGGCAGGTGCGCCCGCCCACCACTTTTCACACAAGCTGAGAACAAACACAGCATCCCAATGCCGAATCGGCCTCTGCTGCTCAAGACAGGGCTAGAATTTATGTTTTATTGGGATGAAGCCCCCCGAAGCACCGTCTTACCGTGGGGCCTTAATTAGAAGCAGTAGTGGCCCTCGGGCCTGCCGAGTCTCCATTTGATGTGATGGCACAAAAGAGCTGAGACGGAAAACCAGACCTTTTGTTATTTCACCCGCTCTAAAAGCTTTTTCATAAAAGCCACTTTCCAGTTTCTTATTTGGTATCACATGCACCAGGGTAATTTTAAAGGAGTTATACAGGGAAGGAGCCCTGGTAGTGCAATGGTTAAGAGCTCAGGCTGCTAACCAGAAGGTCAGCAGTTCAAATCCACCAGCGGCTCCATGGGAGAAGGAAGTGGCAGTCTGCTTCAGTGAAGATTAAAAACCAAAAACCAAATCGGTTGCCGTCGAGTCGATTCTAACTCACAGCGACTCTATAGGACAGAGTAAAACTGCCCCATAGGGTTTCTAAGGCTGTAAATCTTTACAAAAGCAGACTGCCACATCTTTCTCCTGAGGAGCAGCTGGTGG
>NW_004444033.1:10257654-10297626 GCF_000243295.1 Trichechus manatus latirostris
GCCCACTGCGCCGTCTCCTGCAGGTCTCTTCTGCCAGTCTCTCCTTCCTTGGTGGTGGCGGGCTCTTCTCTTTCTTGTCTCTGGGGTGGCTTATTTCAAGCCCAGTGAGATGGCAAAACTGACCAATCCCCGTGGTGGGCTACTATTACCCTATCACACAGTCCCACCCAATCACCTGGGTGGGAGTAAAAGACCATGGCGAGAAAGGTCATACAAAAGCAATCCATTACACCACAACTTATCAGGCTGACATTGGCCCCCAGGGGTCTTTCCCTGGCAGTGCTGCCAGCTGTAGTGCTTGGAGAACAAGTATGTTCCCTACAAGCTCTTCCTGAACAGACCCAGCACATCCATGCCCCGCACGGTGGTCCTCTCCAAACCTGCCCCTTCTGGCCATCACTTAGTCTGAGTTTGGTCAGAACAAGGCTCAGCCCCTTTGGCCCCAGTCACAGAAACGGTCTTGGACTTGTCTCCTCGCTTCTCTGCTCTTTGAATTGTCACAACTTGACTTCTTAACCCCTGGGCTACGTCCCACACTTACCTCGTAGCTGACAACAGAATTGGCCTTCTCTAGCCTCTAGTCCCTGGGTGGAGCAAACGTGCTCAGCTGCTAACTGAAAAGTTGAAGGTTCAAGTCCTCCCAGAGTTACTTTGAAAGAAAGGCCTGGCCTGGGGACCATGGTCTCGGGAGGCATCTATCTCAATTGGCATAACATAGTTTATAAAGAAAATGTTCTACATCCTACTTTGGTGAGTAGCATTTAGTAGCATTTAAAAGCTTGTGAGCAGCCATCTAAGATACTCCACTGGTCCCACCCTATCTGGAGTAAGGGAGAATGAAGAAAACCAAAGACACAAGGGAAAGATTAGTACAAAGGACTAATGGACCACAAGTACCACAGCCTCCACCAGACTGAGTCCAGCACAACTAGATGGCACCCAGCTACCACCACTGACTGACAGGGATCACAATAGAGGGTCCTGGACAGAGCTGGAGAAAAATGTAGAACAAAATTCTAACTCAAAGAAACACCAGACTTACTGGTCTGACACAGACTGGAGAAACCCCAAGACTATGGCCCCTGGATACCCTTTTAACTCAGTACTGAAGTCACTCCTGAGGTTCACCCTTCAGCCAAAAATTAGACAGCCCCATAAAACAAGACAAGACTGAATGGGCATACCAACCCAAGGGCAAGGATGAGAAGGCAGGAGGGGACAGATAGCTGATAATGGGGAACCCAGGTAGAGAAGGGGAGAGTACTGACCTGTCTTGGGCTGGCAACCAATGTCACAAAACAATATGTGTATTAATTGAATTAACAGAAATACCACAAGTGGATGGCTTCAAAAAAGAGAAGCCTATTCTCTCACAGTCCAGTAGGATAGAAGTCTGAACTCAGGGCGTCGGCTCCAGGGGAAGCCCTTTTCTCTCGGTTGGCTCTGGAGGAAGGTCCCTGTCATCAGTCTTCCCTTGGTCTGGGAGCATCTCAGCACAGAAACCTCAGGTCCAAAGGATAGGATATACAACACACAGGGAAATCACATCAGATGACAAAATGGCAGACAATCATACAATACTGGGAAACATGACCTAGCCAAGTTGACAGATATTTTGGGGGGACATAATTCAATCTATGACAATAAGAAACTAATTTGCTCTGTAAACCTTCATCTAAAGCACAATGAAAAAAAAGAAAGAAAGTCCTGGCAATCTACTTTGGAAAAATCAGCCATTGAAAGCTCTATGGAGCACAGTTCTGCTCTGACACACATGGGGGTCGCTGTGAGTTGGAATCAACTTCAAGGCAGCTGGAGCCCTGGCCCAGACTCACTAGAACATAGTTTCACTTGTCCCTGGGCTCTTCCTGCTCTTAGCCGCGTCAGGTAAAACCTGAGCTCACCTCAGCCCCAGCGGCTGTGATCTCGTCCTGGCCACAGGGCTGGGTCTTCTTTGGCTTTCTGTGATGGAGGTCCTCGTACTCCAACAGCGCTTCAGCCCCCAAAGAGCTCACTAGCTTTCAAACACACTCTGGCTTAGATGTAGCTCCATCCCCTCTTACCACTAGCTAGCCCTATCCATTCTTAGATTATTATTAAAACTCAGCTGTCTTTACACAGAGCCAATATCTGAATAAAAAGTCCATTAGTGGATATTCTCAGTGCTCCCCTCTCCAAATGTGTGGCTCCAAAAGGACCCTGGCATCTATTTGCATTAAACACACAGACACCCAAACATTTGGAGGAAGAAGGAAAAATTCAGCCAGTACAGGGAACACTGGTATTCCGCAGAGACAAGTTGAGTGGCGGACTGGTCTTCAAGCTATTTCTGGCTGGTGGAGACAAAGCCCCAGCTCTTCTTATGTCAACACAGGCTTTCATGAAAGACCCACCGAGTCAAATGCATGAACACAGAGTCAGGGTCTAAGACCCCCTTTCTCCAAGGCTCACCTCTCTGCCCTCACTCATCCAAGTCCTGGGCGCAGGGCATGTATCGACTCGCACAGCCCCAGTAATCTTTCTCGGCCTTGGCCTGCCTTAGATGGCAAAATAACCCCCTTATGCCTGCATTCCACAGCTACTTAGACGTGGAAATTTAACCTTCTTAAGATCAAAATCTCATTACTGACCCTGTCCGTTCCTATTCAGGAAAGAGCATATAGCCTAATAGTTAAATGGATATCAGGAGGCTAGCCAAGAAGTATTTCATCCATATTGTGTCTATGCTAATAACACGAGACCTCTACTAAACTGATGATTTGCAGAAATAGGTACATTTGGCCTAAGATGTATATGCAAGGAGCTCCTACACAGGGCAGAACTGTTGTGTGATTTTCAGAGTCCTCATTGCGATGGAGAGGCAGTGGGAAGAGAGACTCTGGGAATAGATACAGCCAGGCTCCACTCTGGAGTCCCCAGCTGGTGCAAACGGTTGACGTGCTTGGCTGCTAACTGAAAGGCTGGCGATTTGAAAGTCCTGGCGATCTACTTTCAGAAAATCAGCCATTGAGAACCCTAGGGAGCACAGTTTTACTCTGACTCACATGGGGGTGCCACGAGTCAGAATTGATTTGATGACAACTGATTTTCTGGTTGGGACTTAACTTTTGGGTCTAATGCTTCCCAGCTATGTTGCTTCTCTCCGTGAGCCTATCTTTTGTTTCCATCTGTAAAATGCTTATGTACTAGTTAGCTTCCAGGTTGTTGTGAGGACTCAGTGAGATACGGCACACTGTCGGGGTGTTAGTTCCCACCTGGCCGCCCCTCACCCCCACCTACCCCATAGGCCACATTTATCCTCTACCTCAGCACTGTTTTTGTTGCCCATAGTTTAAGAGGCGTCTCAGTTTCTCGGTGCTGCTATAACAAAAATATCACAAGTGGGTGGCCTTAATGAACGGAAATTTTCTTACAGTTTCGGAGGCTAGAAGTACACATTTGGGGAGCTGGCTCTAGGGGAGGGCTTTCTCTATCCACCCTGGGGGAAAAGCCTTGTCTCTTTCAGCTTCTCTTCCTCAGTTCCTTGGTGGTCTCCATGGGGCATCAGTCTTTTTCCATGTGTGCTTGCTTGCTTCTGCGCCTAATCTACTCTTTTTCTATCTCAGAAGTGATTGATTTAGACACATTCTACACAGTCCTGGTGGTACAGTGGTTAAGAGCTCAGGCTGCTAATCAAAAGGTCGGCAGTTCGAATCCACCACCCCTTGAAAACACTATGGGACAGTTCTACTCTGTCCTTTAGTGTTGCTATGAGTCAGAATTGACTTGTTTTACACTAATATGGCCTCATTAACAGAACAAAGAAAACCCTATTCCCAAATGGGATTACATCCACAGGTATGTTGTTGTGTGCCTTCCAGTTGATTCCGACTCATAGTCACCCCATACGACAGAGTAGAACTGCCCCATAAGGTTTCCAAGGCTGTAATCTTTACATCTTTCTCCCACAGAGTGGCTGGTGGGTTGGAACCACCCGCCTTTTGGTCAGCAGCCGAGCGCTTAACCACTGCGCCACGAGGGCTCCTTTCCACAAGTACAGGAGTTTGGATTTACAACATATACTTTTTGGGGACACAATTCAATCCATAACAGGCGGAAGAAGATGGAGTACACGGCCCAGCAGGACGTCATATCCATGATCACAAAGCGTTATATGAAAACCCAGAGGGCTTCGATTCCCTGAGGCGTCCGGTGAGCAGCGCTGCCTTCTGCCCCTTCTTTTCCTTGCACCCACCGCAAGGCAAATTAGACCACCCAGAAAGCACATTCTTTGCACACAACATCAACACACGTTCTTTCCTTTGAACAGCAGAATCAAAGGAATGAAAACAACTGAACCAAAGAAACCCGTTGTGCGGCCGGGAGAGCTTAGAAGCAGCTGAACGGCTGAGTTCCGAGCCCCTCATCCCAGTTAAGCGGCCAGGACTGTCTCTCGGAGTGATCTCAGCTCCAGTCCCGGCAGACAGCGCCCCCTGCCTACAGAAGTCTTATTTTGCTTTCACAGTCCCCTCCTCAGCTGATGGGACTCCCTCCCTCTCTCCACCAGCAACCAGCTGATGGGATTCCCTCCCTCCCTCCCTCCACAATTAGGTGTGTGCCAACCGTGTGCTCTCCTAGCCATCAGGCCACTGGCTGGAGTGGCATTTCCCAATTAATCCAGTGATACCATTGCCATGGAGTCTATTCCTACTCATAGTGACTCCATAAGACAGAGTAGAACTGCCCCATAGAGTTTCCAAGTCTGTAATCTTTACAGAAGCAGACTGCCACATCTTTATCCTGCAGAGTGGCTGGTGGGTTCCAACCAATGACCTTTTGGTTAGCAGCTGAGTGCTTTAACTACTGCGCCACCAGGGCTTTCCTTAATCCAATGATAATTATGCCACAAAGATTGTATTATCAGCCTCAAGTACAGAGGTGTCTTAAATTAGTTAAATTTGTTGTTGTTGTTAGCTGCTGTCAAGTTGGCCACCAACTCATGGTGACCCCATGCACAAAACCCTGCCTGGTCCTGTGCCATTTGGTTGGGGATGATCGGTTGGGGATCAGACCATTGGGATCCATAGGGTTTTCATTGGATAATTTTCAGAAGTAAATCATCAGGCCTTTCTTCCTAGTCTGTTTTAGTCTGGAAGCGCCACTTAAACCTGTTCAGCATCAAGGTGGCTGCATGTGAGGTGCACTGGTGGGGAAACGAAACCAAAAATCCAACAACGAAAAACAAAAACCCTGGCCCTGGTGCGTAGGTAACAGAGAAGAGAGGAAGGAAATGCACACACGGCCACATAAGGGTGCACGGGTTGCGCACTGCACAAATCTAGGGTCCCATTTGCACAGACAGTGATGTGCTGTGCAAAGTGGGTGACCTGGTTCACGACCTGATGAAAACGCCTCCGTGGAGCTCTACCTTCTCTCATTCAAGGGTAGTGTGGAAGCTCTGGAGACAGTGAGGTGCTATGAGTCAAACAGGCCCAGTTTGAGTCATCCCAGCTCTGTCGCTGTCTCACCACGGGGCCGCGGACCACTCCCTTGACATCTCAGGACCCCAGTTTCCTTGTCTATGGAAGGACAAGGCAGCTCTTCCTCTTCAGCTCTGGGCATGAAACTAGCCCTTGTGTCTGTTGCCCTGCATGAACTAGATGCTCAATAAATACCTTTTGCTATAAGGGTTGTGCTTGCTGAACAGCTGTTTGCAAATCTCACTATTGGTCATCTTCAGGTAAAAATATTCAGGGCGTTCCAAAGACTCTGCAGGTATATCTGCTGGAGACTGAAGAAGATACAATCATTCCTCTTGGAGCTTGACTGAAGAAAGTAACGGACTCACCAAGGTACGTGGCCTGGTGAGGCATCCCAGGAAGTTGACGAGTTCTAACAACAACACCTTATGAGCACATAGATTATACTAAGTACTGTTGTAAGTACCTTCCATGTACTATGGTGCAGAGAAAATGAACTCTCCAGGAACGCTGCATCCAAGACCCAGTCCCTGGAACAATCTGTGTAAAAGGGAGAGATGAAGATTTCCTGGTCCCCCACCTCCCTCCTGTCATTACCTGATGCTCTTGTAGACCTTTGGGCTCCAAGTCTGGTCCATGTCTGTCAGCCTTTGACCAGTTACTTCTGAACAGTGAGGGGAGACTTTCCCCACCGAGGAGCCCCAAACCTTGGAATCAGCCTTGGTGGGAGTATTGACATGAGGGAAATCAGCAACAAGTCCGGCCCTTCCCCTCCCTGAAAGCCTGTTTACCACACACAGCTCGTTACTCGGTGTGGCGAAGGGGCAGCAGGTCGGTTTAGACTAGGTGGGGAGCTTGTAGAAAACCTTCAGTTCACAGACATGGTTTAAATGGAGAAATGTAATGCGTCTATTAAACTCAAAATTGAGAAGGAGAAAAAAACGGGTCTTCAACAACTACGCCAAGAGGTATCCTCTGGGGACCAGGTATATCTTTAGTGTCCTGTAAGAGGTAACGGTTTAATATGCTCGGGGACATGTTACTTTGCTTATCAAGCAATGTCTCAGTATACTGTGGACATTAAACCAGCTCTCGAGTCGACTCCAACTCATGGCGCCCCCATGTGTGTCAGAATAGAACTGTGCTCCATAGGGTTTTCAGTGGCTGAGTTTTCGGAAGTAGATCGCCAGGCCTTTCTTGTTCAAACACTTGTTTTTCCAAACCGAATTCTGAATTAGTCCGGTTTAACCACAGAACCAGTATATATATATGTATACATATATATCAGAGTAGAACTGTGCTCCATAGGGTTTTCACTGGCTGATTCTTTGGAAGTAGATCACCAGATCTTTCTTCTGAGGTGCCTTTGGTTGGACTTGAACCTCCAGACTTTCAGTTAACCATTTGCATATCCCAGGGACTCCAAACATTAAACAAGAGGGCATAAGCCTAGTAGAAAAATGGTGAACTAAAAGAACAAGGTATTAGGAGGGACTAGTCCCTGGAGAAGGACATCATGCTTGGTAAAGCAGAGGACTAGCGAAAAAGAGGAGGACCCTCAAGGAGATGGATTGACACAGTGGCTGCAACAATGGACTCAAGCAAAACAATGATTGTGAGGATGGTGCAGGACCGGGCAGTGTTTTGCTCTGTTGTACACAGGATCACTATGAGTTGGAAGTGACCTGATGGCACCTAACAGCAAAAGAAACTGTGTTGGCATACCCTGAACTTCAGTGTTTGCACACAAGATGGCGCTGTGTTCTTAGAAGAAGGGGACAGTTAGACAAAAGGATCACTGCGGTACCAGCAGCCAAAGGATTGGTCTCCTCTTTGCATGCTGCCATCATTGCATTAGTGCAATTGGTTTGAGCTGAGCAATGCTAACGTCAAAACCACTGGCCCGCTGCCTTACAAACGTAACTCTGCAATCACATGAGTCACTATTAATTATTTCCACTCCCGGGAGTGGGAGGCTGGGAAGAAAAAACAAGCCAAACTGCAAGTCCTGTTGTTGCTGAGTCTTCTGTACGTCGAAGAAGGAGGGGTCAGTGGCCCAAGCGTTCTGCTGTCTCCAAACACAGGCAGAAGAGGGGGTCAGGGAAGTCTTCCGTCTCAGTTCCTAGCGCTGCTAGAACAGAAATACCACAAGTGGGTGGCCTTAAGGAACAAGAATCTATTTTATCACAGTCGAGGAGGCGAGAAGTCTGAATTCAGGGCATGGCTCTAGGGGAAGGCTCTTTCTGTCCGCTCTCGGGAGAAATCCTTGTCTCAGCCTCTCTAGGTATTCCTTGGAGATCTCCACGTTGCATCTGTCTTTCCCTCATTGGTGCTTACTTGCTTCTGAGCCTAATCTGCTCTGATTATACAGTGAAATGTATGACAGCCAGGACTGTCTTATTTTTCCAGGTCTCCCAAGTTTTCCACCTCTGCCAGGGGGCAGTCTTACCACTTTTCTATTGCTCTCTATTAGTGGAAAATATTTGAGTTTTCCTTCTCTGACAGGTGTCCGCCTTACACAGGTTCCGGTTTCCTCAGGTTTTACGGTATCTCAAAACTGGCTAGGTTTCAGACCCCACCCTACACTGGTATGCCTCGTTAACATAGCAAAGAAAAGCCCATTCCCAACTGGGATAACATCCACAGGTACTAAAAAAAAAACAAACAAAAAAAACGAAACCCATTGCTGTTGAGTCAATTCTGACTCATAGCGACCCTATAGGACAGAGTAGAACTGCCCCACAGGGTTTCCAAGGGGCACCTGGTGGATTCGAACTGCCGACCTTTTGGTTAGCAGCCAAACTCTTAACCACTACACCACTGGGGTTTCCATCCACAGGTATAGGGGTTAGGATTTAGAACACATATTTTGGGGGGACACAATTCAATCTATAACACCTTCTCTAGAACTCACGCCTGAAATCCTGGAATTCGCCTGCTCCCCTAATCTCTGCTGGTCCATTCTCCACCCACTTCAGATCCCCAATCCCACTCACAGCTAAGCCCCCTGCAGGCAGCACAGCTTAGAGAGACAAACGCCGTTCCGATGATGTGACTTCAGATTAACCACAGACAGACCCCCTGTGCTTCCTCCGCTTGGCACAGGCTTAGGCACTGACCCGTCCCCTCAGGGACTTTCTGTTGTCTCGTCCGCTAGCTAACTTGTAGGCCTTGGAATGACCATTGTCATGGCAATCTGACCTCTCCCACGCATGACCAACCCTTGTCCTTTGGCCCATTTTGGCCCCAGATGCCAGCTCTCACCTGCTGACCCAGGCTGAGACGGCAGTCCTGGAGGCCACTGGCCCCACCGACTGGCTAGTGACCCCTGTGAGCATTGCCTCTAGTGTTGTTTGCTGGGCTTTTTGCTCCTGATGGCTCCCCAGGGGCGCTCCTGGCTCTGGCAGCCTTCCTTGGTGTCCATTTCCATCCTCTTGGCTCCCATGTCCCTCAGATATTTCCCCCTAGCTCCTGGGCATTTCTTGTGCTGTTCCCAGCTCCTCAGCTCCAGATCAGCTCACCCAGGTTGTCCTTCTGCCTCTTCTCTGCCTCACTGAGAAATTAAGAACCCTCCCTAAACTTCACAACTCTGCTCCCAGTGTCCCCTTTCAGACAGAATCGTCCTCGGAAAGTGGAGCCTTGGGGGTCTCATGAAATAGCCCGCCACCTCTTTGTTTGAAGAGGCTGCAAACATCTGTGCCTGCTGGATCATTCCACATCTCAAAGTGTCAGAGAAGCAAGATTCACGGTGGCCTCATAGTTTCACCTTATCCGTCCTGGCTGATAACACAGGTGGTTGAGATCTTGCCTTACCTCTCCCAGCTGGTCATGACCAGGTAGGTCCTTCTCCCAGTCTAAGTCTCACTATGCTAATTCCAAGGGAACATCTCTGTAAGAACACCAATATTCTTGCTTCTCCTCTGTCCCTTCTCTAGAAGGCTAGTAGCTGGAACTCCCCCGCCAGTGGCGGTGGCGTCAAGCGTAACTTGGGTATGGCAGGATGGCAGATACTGCCCTGGCCCTGGGCGTGTGGTGCTACTGAGCAGTTTCAGATACAATGCTGGCGGTCCCAGGGTATTTGAAACGGCTCTGAAACTGCTCACCGGCCTCGGGCGCGTGGCGTTATCAGATCTGCCGCTGCCGGAGAGGCATATGAGGTCAAGGGAGAGTTTCTTTAAGGTGAACAGATCATGTTTGCTGCAGGGAACAATTCAGTTGGGAGGAAAAGCAAAAGTATTTGTGAGTGCCTGTAGTGGAGAGCAAAACAGTCCGGGGTTCAACCACCTATCGCCCAAGTGTTCACTGCTCCTGGGCTTGGAGAAGGTAACAATAGCCATGGGGTGAGTTTGAGGTGAGGCTCATCAATATTTCTAGCACTGAAGCTCACCTCTCGCCTGGTGATCAATTCCATTAAAAACCAGTTGCCGTCAAGTTGACTCCGACTCCTGGGGATTCCATGTGTGTCAGAGTAGAACTGTGCTCCAAAGGGTTTTCAATGACTGATATTGTGGAAGCAGATCACTGGGGTTGTATCCTTTCACCATACTTATTCAATCTGTATGCTGAGCAAATAATCCAAGAAGCTGGACTATTTGAAGAGGAACGTGGCATTAGGATTGGAGGAAGATTCATTAACAACCTGCGATATGCAGATGACACAATCTTGCTTGCTGAAAGTGAAGAGGACTTCAAGCACTTATTGACAAGGATGAAAGACCACAGCCTTCAGTAAGGATTATGCCTCAACATAAAGAAAACAAAAATCCTCACAACTGGACCAATAAGCAACATCATGATAAATGAAGAAAAGATTGACGTTGTCAAGGATTTCATTTTACTTGGATCAACAATCAACTCCCACAGAAGCAGCAGTCAAGAAATCAGACGACGTATGTCATTGGGCAAATCTGCTGCAAAAGACCTCTATAAAGTGTTCAAAAGCAAAGATGTCACTCTGAGCACTAAAGTGCACCTGACCCGAGCCACGATATTTTCAATCACCTCATATGCATGTGAAAGCTGGACATTGAATAAGGAAGACCAAAGAAGAATTGATGCCTTTGAATTATGGCATTGGCGAAGAATATTGAATATTCTGCTAAAAGAATGGACAAGTTCGTCTTGGAAGAAGTACAGTCAGAGTGCTCCTTGGAAGTGAGGATGGTGAAACTTTGTCTCATGTACTTTGGACATGTTATCAGAAGGGATCACTCCCTGGAGAAGGACATCATGCTTCGTAAAGTAGAGGGTCATCGAAAAAGAGGAAGACCCTCAGTGAGATGGACTGACACAGTGGCTGCAACAATGGGCTCAAATATAGCAATGAGGATGGCACAGAACTGGGCAGTTTTCGTTCTATGGTACATAGGATCCCTATGAGTTGGAACCAACTGGACAGTACCTAACAACAATAACAGCAACAGATCGTCAGGCCTTTCTTCTGAGGTGCCTCTGGGAAGACTCAAACTTTCAACCTTTTGGTTAGCATCTGAGCATGCTGACCATTTACACCACCCCGGAACTCCAACCAATTCCATTACTCTCTCTCAAACATGGCCGCAGATAATTCTTTCCTCAGTGCTGGCCTCAGTCCAGTGTCTTGATCTGTTCTTGGAATCCAGTCTCCTCCAGCCTTTTCTTTCAGACACTGACAGGTTGATGTTATTAATGGCCCTCCTAAGGTACTTTCTGTATCCATGCCCTTTGCCCTGCAACTTTGGAGTCTGCACCCACTCTGAGGCTGGGCTTGAACATGTGACTTGCTGCGTCCAATAGGACACGAGCAAACTTGATGCCAGCCAAAACCAAACCAGTTGCCATCGAGTTGATTTCGACTCATCTCAACGCTAGAGGACAGAGTAGACCTGCCCCAGAGGGCTTCCAAGGAGCAGCTGGTGGATTCGAACTGCTAACCTTTTGGTTAGCAGCCCGTCTCTTAACTACTGCACCACAGGACCAGCAGAGACTTGCAAAAGGACTTGTTTGCTTCTCTCTTTCTCTTTAACTCCTGCCATCTCCATAAGGACAAGCCCAGACAAGCCTGCTGGAGGATGAGAGGCCACATGGAGCAGAGCTCACTCATCCCAGTGGAGGCCATCCTAGATCAGCCAGCCCCCAGCTATCCTGCCAGACACATGAGTGAGTCCTGCTCAGAGCAGGAGAACAACCCAGCCAACCCATGGACTCATGAGCAGAATGGATGCTTCTGGTTGAACTCCAGTGAGATTTTGTGGTTGTTTATTATGCAACCATGTTGTGGCAACAGAGAACTGATACTGGTATTGAATGTGAGTGCCGTTAGAGGCATTCTTACCCCTGAGATTCTGGGGTTGATTAAGCTTGCCTCTCTCATTTCTCTCTCTAGGCTACTGGGGGTGTATTGGAAAAGTTCTGAGAGATCCTCGGTGACCATTTTAATAAAAAAACAGCTTATGGCTCTTTAAGCCAGATGTGTGTCGGGAAGTGTAATCTATCTGAATATGGGGCGAGACTTTTGTAATCCTCACCTGGGTTCCATTACCGATGCCTCTGGTAACTAAACTTTATTCAGTTTATTTAGTTAAAGAAGTGAGCATTTACAGCCTGGGAGGCACATTAATAGACTTTGGGTTTATCGTAGTATGACAGCACCTGCCCTTTTGAAGTTAATATCTTCATCACCTGTATTTTTTTAAATATAATTTATTTTATATTTGTTGTTGTTGTTGAGAACGTACACAGCAGAACATATACCAATTGAAGTTTCTACATGTACAATTCAGTGACGTTGATTACAGACTTCGAGTTGTGCAACCATTCTCACCCTCTTTTTCCGAGTTGTTCCTCCCCCACTGACATAAACTCACTGCCCCCTAAGATTCCTACCTAATCTTTCGGGTTGCATTTGCCAGTATGATCCCTCATAGATAGATCTTAAAAGAGCATAAT
The DNA here is from genome assembly GCF_000243295.1 of Trichechus manatus latirostris. Classification (NCBI taxonomy): domain Eukaryota; kingdom Metazoa; phylum Chordata; class Mammalia; order Sirenia; family Trichechidae; genus Trichechus; species Trichechus manatus. The sequence continues at coordinate 10,270,041 of NW_004444033.1, forward strand.
GCTGAAGGCAGACATTCTTTATTAGTTAAGCTAAACTATTGTTTGCTTTTAAGGAGACGTCAGGGGATATTTTTGGTTTAAGGTTTAAAGATTATCTGAGAGCAATAGTTTTAGGGGTTTATCTAGCCCCCATGGCTCCAGAAAGTCTGCACCACATATATTATTGCAGTAATTTCCAAACGTGTTCCAGTCCAATCCATTCTGCCCATCACTGCCAGATCTATCTGCCCCAAATACCACTTCACTTTCAAACTCTCTTCTCTACTCAAGAGTACTCAGTGGTTCCCATGGTCTTTCTGGCCAAGTCTAGACTCAGTCTAGTATTTTAGTAGCTCTATAATCTAGTTCCACCACATGCCTGTCAATTTGTCATACTGTGGTGGCTTGTGTGCTGCTATGATGCTGGAAGCCATGCCACTGATATTTCAGATACCAGCAGGGTCACTCATGGTGGACAGGTTTCAGCAGAGCTTCCAGATGAAAACAGAGTAAGAAGAAAGGCCTGGCAATCTACATCTGAAAATCAGCCAATAAAAACTCTATGGATCACAACAGAATATTGTCCGAGATAGTGCTGGAAGATGAGCCCCCTCAGTTGAAGGCAACAATAGACTCAGGCATGACGGGGATTGTGAAGATGGCCTGGGACTGGGCAGCATTTGGTTCTGTTGTACATGGGGTCACCAGGAGTTGGCGCCAACTTGATGACGACTGACAGCCGTGTTATCAGATGATACATCATTAAAATCGGCATTTGAGTACCGCACGCCGGCACAGTTTCATCAAGTCTGAGGTCTGATTATTCTGAACTGCAGATAAAGCCCAGAAGCCATTAGTATAATTCTGGATGACATTCTGATGTGAACAGGCCCTCTCTGAATCAGTATTACGAGAAACCCAACTGCAAAGCAGGTGAGATACAGAAGCCGACCCGAGGCTGTCTCTTTCTGTTATTAAACCCAACACTGTCTATTTGGTTTCAGCAAAAACAGTATTACTAAATTGGTGTTGTTAAGTTGAATATTATTGTTTTTTCAGGAGTGTTTCTAAAATTTAATTTATATGTTTGCTTTGTTGTAAGTTTAGGAAATGTATACCAAGTTTTATGTTTATATATATTCAAATAACATTATGAAAAATTTAAGTCAAACTGAGAAGTCCCTGAATATTTTTTCCTTTTAAGGGACAATTCATTTCTCTAGCTTGAGAAACAGGACATTGGGGAGAAAAATGCCAGGGATACATTCAGATTATTGGTGTTAGGAACTGGTCTCACACTCTCTCCTACTGGATTTATGCACGATAGACTTGTCTCCCACTATTTATTATGCTTCTTTGGTTTGCCTCCCAGTACTTGGCACAATACTGGGTGCATAATGTTACCATTAGTCGCCATCGAGTCAACTCCGACTCGGTGACCCCACGTGACAGAGCAGAACTGCCCCATAGAGTGTCCTAGGCTGTCATCTTTACGGGAGCAGACTGCCAGGTCTTTCTCCCGTGAAGCGGCTGGTGGGTTCAACTGCTGACCTTTTGGTTAGCAGCCTAGCGCTTAACCATTGCAACACCAGGGTACATAATAGCCAGTCATTAAATACTGGCTAAACGGGAGCGGTTTGGGCTCTATCTGAGCAGAGTGAAATGGATTGGAAATAGATTAGAGCCAAATGGAATGAGATGCATCCCTATCTTGCAAAATTCTCTAGCTAGGTGGAAAACTCTGATAGTACAAGGGCCTTTGCATCTCCCATGGTGCTTAATACAGAGGAGGGGCTCGGGCTCGCCCTCGACCCAAGGAAGAAAGAAGTCCTGGTCACCACCACTGTGCACACCCAGGGACCCCACTGCTGCTGCAGACCCCAGTACTCACCTGAGAGCTGTACTCCTAAGTACACACACACACACACACACGCACCCTCCGGCTCTGTCTGTCACACATACACATGCACACACACTCCCATTCTCTCTCTTTCACACAACACACTCCCACACAAATACACACTCCTATGCTCTTTTTACACACAGACACACACATACACACTCACACACACACAGAGATATACACACAAACACACTTTTATTTCTTCTCTTTCATGAACACATACACACATTCCCACTCTCTCCCACACGCACTCACACACACTTATTCACATACTCACATGCTCTCTTTCTCACACACACACACACATGACCACACACACTCCCACTCACACACACACACATACACACACTTATACTTTCTCTCTTTCATGGACAGATACACTCACACTCATGCACACTCATACACACACACTCACACACACACATACACTCCTACTTTCTTTCATGGACACACACACACACACTCCCACTCTCTCTCAGACACACTCACACACACACACACTCTCTCTGCAGGGCAGTATGTTGCTCCCCAGTAGAGCACACACGTGATGGAGTTGGCCGTTTGCAGCCTTGTCCCCAGAAGGCCTTCCCTGCACCTGGAAACCCGACCTTTGTGTCTCTGAGGGGAAATTGAATCCTGGTCACATTTTCAGCGAGGTCTCAAGTATCAGCAGCCTTCCTGACATACACCCAGGGCTGAATTTCCCATGGGCTAGCCCAGGCCACCAACAATTTCAGAAGAGGCACACAGTTCCTGCCTGTGTGGGCTTCACGATGACCTCGGTTTCTGGGATGACTCTGCCCTTCTGGAGGTCCACCGCAGCACTGTTAGCTAAAGGTCAAGTGAGCCACGGCCGACATGCCTGCCGGGGGCAAGAAGTGGACCCTGGCCATCTTCTAAAGACATGTACACAGAACAGAACGGGATTCTGGCTTCTTCTCACCCACTGGACTCCAGGGCTTTGGGTAAAGACTGGAGGCAGGACAAAAATTTCCATGGGTTGAGAAGACCCAGGAATCTGAACTTTTACAAGTTCCTGGTAATTCTGATGCACACAAAACCAAAGCCAAAGCCAAACCCATTGCCGTCGAGTTGATTCCGACTCACAGCGACCCTCTAGGACAGAGTAGAATTGCCCCATAGGGTTTTCAAGGAGCAGCTGGTGGATTTTGAACTGCCAAACTTTTGATTAGCGGCTGAACACTTACCCACTGCACCACCTACACACTAAAGCTGGAGAGAACTGAGTTTTTAAAGGCTGTCATTGCTGTTGGCCCTTCCCCCATCACTGAAGTTGAGTATTTCTCCTTTCCCGTGGTGAAGGCCACCCAGCCAGCCCAGGAGCTGAGTTGTGGCCCGCTCACCTCCCTCCACCTCCAACCCCTGTAGCCATTGCTTGTCTGCTTCTGCAGACATGAGCAAATGGCTGCTCTGATGCTTGTATCTCTCTCTCCTGATTGAAAATGTCTTCATCACAACCCCAACACTTACCCGAGGCCCTCCCTCCAGTTCCCTCCCTGCCTGGGCTGCTGCATTTCCCTTTTCCTTGTGCAGCAAACACACTGCTGTCCTGGAGAGAGAAAAGGGCTAAAGTGATGATGATATCACATCTCTTGCCTGTGTATGAACCGTGAGTCTCGTCTAGGTCAAGGGAACTATGATCAATATTGGCAGGCCAAGGCAAAGAGCCAAGGATGGCTCCCTTCTCTAGTACAGGCTCAGGAAGAGAGAGAGAGACATGATACAAAAGTGCATAAGGATCTCTGTCCTTTCCTCTCTTCTTCTTGCTCTGCCTTCCAGTCCAGCCCTCCTCTCTCACATTGCTACGTTCTGGACCCAGCATGAATGTAGCAGATGTGTATGACTGAAGTTTGATTGATCAGGGGCACAAGTAGCTTTACCTTCCTGGCACATCCTTATGCCTGCCTTGTGCCTTTAATAGCAGAGCCCCCTTCTCTGTACCTTAAAGCTGGTGGAGGAGTTTGGCATTATCATGTTCTTAATTTAGTGCGCTTGTCACTCCATAAATAATTACTATCCTGAAGGAAAAATAAAAATCATTCCAGAAGAAGCTAACCTGATAATGAAGAAGACAGGAAGATAGCCAGATGAGGCTTTCCTACTGGGGGCCTAGACAGCTAGATGGCTCCTTACTTTTATGATATGGGAAGTTTCCATTGTTTTTGTTTTCTAATGGGTCTACCAGATGGCTGGATTTCAAAGATCTTTCAAAAGATTGAGCTCCTGCTGAATGCTCTGCTTACCAGTGGTTTCTAAACCTGGCCTCTCATTAGAATCACCTGGGGAGCTTTTGAAAAATCCAGTTTCCTCTTCCTTGAAATCCTGACTTAGTCAATCTGGGATGGGGCCCTGGCGTCTGTGTTTTTTGTTGTCGTACACCATGCTAAGGGCCATGGGGATGTACAAAAGAAGTATGACCTCGCTGTTGACTTTGTGGCACTTACACTCTAATTGAGGCTGGAAATACATACTTTGTTACAGTACAGTCTATCGAATCAGGAAGAATAATTGGATCCTACGTTATTAGGATAAAGAGGGGGGTCTTTCCACAATGTTTGTTTGTAGGTTTAGATGTATTATGGATTGAATTGTGTCTCCCCAAAATACGTATTGAAATCCTAACCCTATACCTGTAAATATGATCCTATTGGAAATAGAGTTTTCTTTGTTACGTTCATTAGGTCATACCTGAGTAGGGTGGGTACTAAACCTAATCACTTCTGAATTGCAAAAAGAGTAGAATGGACACATAGACACACACAAGGAGAAGAGGAAGATAGATGACAGAGACAGATGCGTCTACTAGGAGCTGAAATAGACAGGGAAGGACCTCTCCCTAGAGCCCTGCCCTGAACTTGGACTTCTGGCCTCTTGAACACGCTAGGGGTGTGGTAGACCAACAAGCGGCTTCTCACAGGGCACTGGATCCCTTGTGTGCAAGGTCCCTTCTACCAGTTGCTTAAATGGAGCTGACATGTTTCCCTGCTGGGCTGCTCTTTGCATTGGGATGTCTCACAGCAGGAGTCAGCCAGTGTTGGGCCTACATCTCCCTGTCAGACCTTGGCAGGTGGGGACAGGTGACAGACAGCTCCTCACAGGCATCTGGCTGGCATCGACAGGCCTAACAATGCTTCGGTATCAGCGATTGTACATCAGATCCACACCTTCGCTTTGTGTCAGCTGTCTGGACAGAATGCTCCTTCTCCCACACTCCCTGTCTGGAGTTGTCTAGTGACAACTGGCTGATGGAAGGAGGGTTTTGACAGTGGGCAGCAACTAGTTCGGCCATAGAGCATGTGCTGTGGGGCCAAACTGCCGCCAAGTCTGAAGACAGGGACAGAAGCATTGTGCCTGTTTGCGCTGACATCCCAAAGGCTACTGAAGGGCGTTGAAGAAAAGCCAGGAGCCGGGAGTCTTCCCAGGAGTCTATGAGGGCACGAGATAAATTCAGTGCAGTGGCCAGAGGCAGAGGCAAGCATAAGCGGCCACATTCAGAGGAGTCCTTGGCATGCCTGACCCTCCTGTTTCTCAGCGGGTGTGGCCTGTGTCTGTCTCCCCAGGACTCGGCCCCATCTCCACTGGTAGGAAAGGACTCTAATGGTGTCATCTGCTCTTCCCTGTCTTCCCCACCACACATGGTGACACCATCAGTACCTAATTGTTGAAGCCAGACACCTCAGTTCCTTCCTCTTCCACATCACCCCAAAACCAAAAATCCAAACCTGTTGAAGTTGAGTCAATTCCAACTCATGGCTACCCCATGTGTTACAGAGTAGAACTACGCTTCATAGCGTTTTCTTGGCTGTGATCTTTACCGAAGCAGATCACCAGGTCTCTTCCACAGAGCTGCTGTGTGGGTTAAAACCGCCAACTTTTCGGTTGGTAGTTGAGTGCAAACTGTTTGCACCACCTAGGGACCAGATATCCCAGATACACCCACTTCTTTCCATCTGGAGTCAGAACTCAACGACAACGGGTTTACTGGTCGGGGTCCCTGTGGTATAGTGGGGAGAGGGTCATTCTCCATGGACTACTTAACTGTTCTCTCTTTAAGGGGTAGTAGGGAAGTTTTGGAGCCCTGGTGATGCAGTGGTTAAGAGCTCAACTGCTAACCAAAAGGTTGGCAGTTCAAATCCACCAGCCTCTCTTTGGAAACCCTGTGGGGCAATTCTACTCTGTCCTATAGGGTCACTATAAGTCAGAATTGACTCGACAGCAGTGGGTTTGGTTTTTTATTGTAAGGCAGTTTTGGCTTAGGAGTCCCTGGGTGGTACAAATAATAAAGTGCTCATCTACTAGCTGAAAGGTTAGCAATTCAAACCCACCGAAAGGAACCTAAGAAGAAAGGCCTGGTGATTTGATTCTGAAAGGTCATATCCTTGAAAACCCTACGAAGCAGTTCTACTTGCGTGCAGTTCTACTCTGCACACATGGGGTCGCCATCAGTGGGAATCGACTTGATGACAACTAACAACAACAGCAAGGGAAGTTTTGGCTTTAGGGCCTGTCATGAATGGCATTGTGACCCCCAAAAATATAGGTATCAATTCGTCTAGGCCATGATTCCCAGTACTGTGTGATTGTCCACCATTTTGTCATCTGATGTGATTTTCCTACATATTGTAAATTGTATCTTTGTGATGTTGATGAGATGGGATTATGGGCAGTTATGTTAATCAGGTAGAACTCAATTTATAAGATTAGACTGTGTCCTGAGATGATCTCTTTTGAGATATAAAAGAGAGAAGTGAGCAGAGAGACATGGGGACCTCATACCATCCAGAAAGCAGTGCCAGGAGCAGAGCACGTCCTTTGGACCTGGGGTTCCTGTGCAGAGAAGCTCCTAGATCGGGGGAAGATTGATGACAAGGACCTTCCTCCAGAGCCAAGAGACAGATAAAGCCTTGCCCTGGAGCTGGTGCCCTAAATTTGGACTTCTAACCTACTAGACTGTGAGAGAATAATTTTGTTTGTTAAAGCCATACACTTGTGGTATTTCTGTTATAGCAGCACTAGATGACTAAGACAGGGCCCGCCCCAAATTATTCCACTGCTATCTTGGTAGACCGGCCTTCAGCGACCACTCAGTTTGGAATCTTGTTCCTTGGCACGGCTAACACAGAAGCTGTGACCCCGTTGTGGGTGAAGCCAGCAGGTGGAGCAAGCCCATCAGTGCCCGGGAACAACCTGCCAGCTACGAGCTACTGCTAATTACCAAGTTCTATTTGTAGCGGGGCTTCAAGGAGGTCAGAGTGATTGGGTCTTTTTCCTGTCATTGGACTCCTGGTTTGGCAGAGGGGGGGCTTAATTGGTCAGTTAACTGGGGTGGGAGAGACACAGAGGTAACCTCTGCTTGCCTCGCTCCTTCCCAGTGACTCGAGGCCACTTGTTTGCCTTTGTGAAGAAGAGCCGAGCAGGTTGCTGATTTGTTCACCTCTGTGTCCTTGGCATCTGCCAGATGTCAGGCAGCCCACCACTCTGCTCTTCAGCGGGAACAAAGGATCTGTAATGAGCCTGGCAGGATCCTGCCTGAGGTGTCCTGCTTTCCATACGCCTGAACCTTGCCAAAGAGCACATCCCGCTTCTCTGTCCCTGGGAGAACCTCCTTTCAGGCCTCATTTGAAGGGTCTGAAAAGCAAATGGCTCCCAGACCTCTCCACCTTATATCCTAAGCTTATTAAGGGAGAAAAAGAGGGGCTGAAAAACATCCACAAATGCCAAACACACTTTCAAAAGGTAAAATAAGTATTCTTCTGTCTTCTGTTTGTTTTAATATTCACTCACCTGGGCCAAGCATTTGGAGCGTTGATGGTGTAGTGGTTAAGAGCTCAGCTGTCAGCCAAAAGGTAGGCAGTTCAAATCCACCAGCCAGTCCTTGGAAATCCTCTGGGGCAGTTGTACTCTGTCCTATAGGGTTGCTATGAGTCGGAATTGACTTGACGGCAATGGGTACGGGCACAGGCATTTAGCAAGCTGTGCTAGCCCCCAAAAGAACAATAGAACCTCACCAGAAAGAACGTTTATTTGTTTGCTAAACCTGTACCAGTTGCTGCTGAGTCCATTCTGACTCATGGCAACCCCATGTGTGTCAGAGTAAAACTGTGTTCCACAGGGCTTTCAGTGGCTGATTTTTCAGAAGATCACAAGGCCTTTCGTCCAAGGTGCCTCTGGGTGGCCTCAAACTTCCAACATTTCAGTTAGCAAAGAGCATGTTAACTGTTTGCACCGCCCTGGCAGTGCAATGGTTAAGCACTCGGCTGCTTACAGAAAGGTTGGCAGTTCAAACCTACCAGCCGCTTTGAGGTAGAAAAGACCTGGCAATCTGCTCCATTAAAGATTACAGCCTAGGAAACCCTATGGGGCGGTTCTATTATGTCACATGGGGTCACTATGAGTTGGAATCAACTTGACAGCACATAGCAGCAACAATATGGTTTCAGAGCCATCAGTGGGGACAGAGGATGGGGTGTTCTTGCAGGGGGGATTTCGCCCCTGTCCATGCTGAGCTAGGCACTTGTGGCGCATCAGGGTTCATATTTACTTTCAGAAGGTGGAGTCAGGATGTGCTGTGCTCTGCGGGGTGGTGTGAGAGGCAAGAAGAAAGAACAGGAGCCAATGTTTTCTGAGCCCGCGGAGGGCCAGACATGGTTTTAGGCAGTTGATGAAGATGAGTTTAATGTGGTCCCACGATTGTCCCTGGTCCCCTTGGGAAGCCCCGTCTCCCATCAGAGGGCTTGCTCTGCGCCAGGCACTGAACTGGAGGCTGAACAAACTCCCCAGTGAACCAGTGTCGTGAGTGAAGCCGGGACCTGTGTGGAGCTCACCAGCCACGTTGTTGGCGGTGACAAAGTGGGTCTCTGATTCTCAGTGTGCCCAGTGCTCTGAGGGCCAGGGTGGGAGCGTCCTGGGGCTCAGTCTGGGCTCCCAGGGCATGGAGGGGTCATGCAAGGCAGTGCCCGCTCCCTGCCATGAGGCGGAGGCATAGACAAGCACTTCCTCTGGCCAGAAGGAGTTGCTGCTTGGCGCCGAACCCTTGCCAGTGAGTGCTTGCTCCCCGGGCCTCCCTTTTGGCATTGCGTGTTTCAGTGGGAGGCTTGTTTCTCTGAAAACAAGATTACCTTAGCCATTTTCCACGTGGGGGATGGCAAACACCCAGCACGGTGAGTGAGTCTCCTTGTGTGTGGGTGTGGGCGGAGGAGCAGTGGAACCATGCAGTCCTAGAGAGCTGGCTTTCTCCAAGGTCGACCAGATGCCTAGAGGAGGAGGAGGAGGACAGTGACTGCACTCTTTTAGGCTTCTTTCCAGAGGGCAGAGTGGACATGTGAGAATCTCTTGGGGTGTGGGGAGCATTATCAGACCTAAGGCCCAAGATATTTTGATATACAGATCACCCCCTCCTCAGTCCTCCCACCCCAATGCGACTGAGGATGGCTTTGTGTAATGAGAGACATTACTCAAAGGGGCACGTTGGGATTGCGAATGACATGGGGCAGAGGAAAAGCAGAGAAACATTGCCTGCATTCATTCACTCATTCATTGATTCATTCACCTCCCAAACGCTTATCAAGCCCTTGCTATGTATCGGGCACTGTCTTAGGCACTGGAGATATACTGATACGAATTGTAGGCTGAAAGAGAGGACTTATTGACATCCTTGGAAAGCTCGCAATTCAGGTGAGTCTGCAAGAATCTGGCTGGAGGAAAAAAGACTGACAGCCCTTCTGTTAACTTTGGAAGCCATCCCTGTGCCTCTAGAGACCCCATCCCTACAAGATACTTGGAAAGCAGGAATGTTTAAGGTGCATCCACCATGGTTTTCCACCCAGCTGACTAGAGCTCGGTGCTCAGGAGCCTGGGTTGTGGGCTTAATCTCCAGAGATACTAGGTAACTGATCACAGAGGGAAAACCATCTACAGCCAGACATCTTGCAAATTATGTCATTGGAGGAAACCTCTGTTACCATGACGTTCCTTGGTGTGATGGCTAATCTTATGTGTGTCAACTTGGCTCGGCGATGGTGCCCAGTTGTTTGGTCAAACACTAGTCTATATGTTGCTGGGAAGGTATTTTTGACTTTAAGTAAAGGAGATTACTCTCAATCATGTGGGTGGGCCTTATCCAATCAGTTGAAGGCCTTAAGAGCAAAAACTGTGGTTTCCTGAAGAAGATATAATTCTGCCTTAAGACTATAACATAGAAATTCTGCCTGGGTTTCCAGCTTCCCCCATCCTATGGATTTTGGACTTGCCAGCCCCCACAGGTGCATGAACCGATTCCCTAAAATCAATCAAGCTCTCGCTCTACATACATATATATATATGCTATTGGTTCTGTTTTTATTGAGGACCTAGACCCGTTGTTGAGGCAGGAAGTCTCTCCCAAGGTCCACGGGTGAGTCCATCTGTCAAGAGGGAAGGCCTGTTCTGGTACCTTCTCTTCACTCCTGCTACCTATGGGCTTAAATGGATAAGTGTATCAAATACAGACTCTTCATAAGAAAAGAAACCTGTTGACTCTTTATTTATGATGTGGGGAAGGTGGTTAAAGACACTAACTCCAGTGATGGAGGGCAGAAAGTCTTCTTCTTGGCCTTGGGCTCTCTCCGTCTTCAATCTGAACACGTGGTCTGGGCTCTCCTTAGCTGTCTAGACATGCTTTTCTCTCCTCAGATCAGGACAACTGACTGGTGTCCTGTCTTCTTCTTACCTCTCAGGCAGACCTGAATTCCTGCCTAGTGTCCTGTTCAGCCCAGTGACTTGGAAGACAATTTATTCCTATTAAGCCCAGGTGTTCTGGAGGGGGAATCAGTCATGTACTCAACACTGAGCGAGGATCCAGAGAATGCACAGGTCAAGAAAACATCCATGCCAAACTCAGGAAATAATCAAATCCAATCTTCTGTCCTCAAAGACAGAATGAGTTGAACATCAAAGTCCACCACAGAAAGGAATTCCATGAAGTTCTAGTTTTTATTTATTCAAATCTTTAGGAATTTCTTCTTTGTCTTAAACCTACACCAATCTTGTTTCACTTTTATAGTCACTTTTCTTTGTTGGCCCCAATACTTCCAATAAAAATTCTTAAAGAATAATGAAAAAAGACAAAAATGAAAATGTCTCTGTGTACCTTGACTCTGCATTTGGAAGCAGTTGAGGATGGCAGAGAAATGGGCTGTTATGGATGATATTGTGTCCACCCAAACTATGAATTTGAATCATAATTTCTATGAACAGAACAAGGGGATGTTGCATGGTTTAAGGTTAGGAAAGATGTACATCAGAGTTGTATCCTTTCACCATATTTATTCAATCTGTATGCTGAGCAAATAATCCGAGAAGCTGGACTATATGAAGAAGAGCACAGCATCAGGATTGGAGGAAAACTCATTAACAATCTGTGTTATGCAGATGACACAACCCTGCTTGCTGAAAGTGAAGAGGACTTGAAGCACTTACTGATGAAGATCAAAGACCACAGCCTTCAGTATGGATTACACCTCAACATAAAGAAAACAAAAATCCTCACAACTGGATCAATAAGCAACATCATGATAAACGGAGAAAAGATTGAAGTTGTCAAGAATTTCATTTTACTTGTATCCACAATCAATGCCCATGCAAGCAGCAGTCAAGAAATCAAATGACGCACTGCATTAGGCAAATCTGCTGCAAAAGACTTCTTTAAAGTGTTAAAAAGTGAAGATGTCACCTTGAAACTAAGGTATGCCTGACCCAAGCCATGGTGTTTTCAATTGCTTCATATGCATGTGAAAGCAGGACAATGAATAAGGAAGACTGAGGAAGAATTGATGCCCTTGAATTATGGTGTTGGCGAAGAATGTTGAATCTACCATGGACTGCCAAAAGAATGAAAAATCTGTCCTGGAAGAAGTACAGCCAGAATGCTCCTAAGAACCAAGGATGATGAAACTATGTCTCACATACTTTGGACATGTTATCAGGAAGGACCAGTCCCTGGAGAAGAACATCATCTTTGGTAAAGTAGAGGGTCAGAAAAAAGAGGAGGCCCCTTAACAAGATGGATTGACATAGTGGCTGCAACAATGGGCTCAAGCATAAAAATGATTGTGAGGATGACGCAGGACAGGGCAGTGTTTCATTCTGTTGTACATATTGTTGCTATGAGTTGGAACTGCCTCAACGGCACCTAACAACAACAACAAATACCTGTGGATGTGATCCAGTTTGGGAAAGAGTTTTCCTTATTATGTAAATGAGTTCATCCTGATGTAGGGTGGGTCTTAAACCTAATCACTTCTGAGATATAAAAAGAGGAGCACAGACACAGAGGCGCACACACACAGGGGAAGACAGATGCCCTGTGAGGATCGCCAAGGAACCAAGGAACGTCTGGAGCTACTGACACGGAAGGAATCAACAGGGCCAAGACCCTGATTGTGGACTTATAGCCTCCAGAACTGTGAGAAAATAAATTCCTGTTCTTGAAAGCCACTCACTTGTGGTATTTGTGTTATGGCAGCACTAGGTAACTAAGATATCGGTTACCCTCGGGGTTTGCAATGAACTGAACCAAAATCCTCCTGGCATTTTTCCTTGTCTTGGTTATTACCATCTCAGTCTTTACTTCCCCACAGGTACTAATTCCTAGGCTTTTCCTCCCAAGGGGGACGAACCTCAGGGTGCCTACAGGCGGTCAGCCGGCATCCACCACCACCGAGACCAGATGGGTGCTAGGCACTTTGATGCTGGAGCCTGAGTCTCTGCCATGGTCTGGGCCTACAGTGGCGAGTGGGCCCATGGGGCTGGGCCAGGGTGTGAGAGCCAAGCTGGGAGGCTGGGAGGCTGGTGGGCCAGCAGGTGCCCACCCGGGGCTTTTTGGGGTGGTGTGGGGGGCTCCAGGGAGGCTCCAATGCAGTTTCTTGCCACTTGATCTCATCTGCCCTTTCCTCCCCTGTTGGAGCCTTCAGCCTCCAGCTGTTTTCTTGCAGATTCTCTTATCGACCCTCCAAATGCACACACAAGGGAGTCTCCTCTTTCCTGTTCCCATATCCTGGGAATTTTCTTACTTATGGAAAATACAAGGAAAAGAACTGAAAGAGTGCCTTCAATTGACATCATATTTGGGGAAGAAAATGCTATTAAACCAGTGAAATGTAATCTATTTTAAAATTAGACCCCAAATCCTTACAACCATCCCCAATATTGATCTTTACTGGACCAGCCCACATGGGACCCATATGTGATCCAAATCCTCAAAGCCTGACATTCTCCTCCCTCCCATCCTTGGCCTCCACTCCCAGACCACTGCAGACCCCTCCCTGGAAGCCTGTTCAGTCTCCACAGTCTAGCAACCTCTTTGTTGTGAGCAGCTGCAGGAATCATTCCAGCCGGGTGCACCCTGTGTTTAGAGCTCCATCTATTTCCAACCCTAATTTGTCTTCTTTTCATGCTGTCCCTGCATCTCAGAGGGGGTGGAAACCATCGTGTTAGGCAATGGGCTGGCATCTTCAAGGACGCCTTTGGCTGACACAGGCACGGATGACCACTTGGAACACAATCATCGTGTGTCTCCTCCTCCCTGGCTTCACCAGGACAGAACGAAGAGCCCTGGGCAGCTCTGCATCGTGATGACAACACCAGGCCAATGCACCCAAGGGCGTGGGTTTAGTCTGGCCGGTGCTAATTTACTCCACTTGAAAGTTCTCCAGTCCATGGCCACAGATCCACTCCTAGTGTTGGCTAGACATGTTACAAATGTCCCCTGGTCCCAGAGGAGACAGAGAGATAGCGGGGCTGCTGGTGAAACACAGTGCTCTTCTTGGGAGTCCTTCTCCACAGTCTGGAAGACATCGCCTGGTGGAGGGAGAAGGAGGCTTCTGGGAAGAGGACAAAATGCTTTGCCCTTGTTGATTCTGTTGCCTTACTTTTACTTGATTGTTTTTTCTTCTTTCTAGTCCGGGGTCTGCAAACTGGAGGCCAGACACAGAGTCTGATCTGCAGATGTGTTTTGTTTGGCCAGCTCATATTTGAACTTGAACTTGAAGGCCTGTAGGTAGCTTGTGTCTCTGGTTAGGCCACAGCCACATTCAGATAGCTGCCTTTCTGGTGTTGTAGTCCTTGGGGTTTGTCAGCTCCGTAAGCTCTATGGCAGGTATGGAAACACCTGCCCAACTCAATCTGCTCATTCATGATGGATCCTCATGAACACTTTCAGGCACATTTTGAATCATGGAAAACGCCTCTTCATCCTGGGGGCTGCCCATTACCATAGAGTACATGCAAACAAGCCTGAAAATTGGGTTTCTGCGGTGTGACACAGCTCCAGGGTGCCATCCACTCAGAACCTGGTGCGCACCATGTCTGGAGTTGCGGTGCCCCGGTGGGCTGTGGGGATACTGTCAGCTCTATCTGTCAGTCTGACCATATAATTCTGCTCTGGTTATGCTAAAAGCTCAGGACTGGGGCCTGGCCTGCCTGGGAACCATGTGGGATGGAAGGAAGGGGCCCAGCTCAGAGCCAGGCCCTCACCGTGGTCAGAAACACCAGAAACCGCTGTGGCCACAGTGACATGTGGGGGAAGGCCCTGAGGCCTTTGACACCCCCCAAAGCACAGCCCTGTGGCACCAACCAGCCTGGGGCCAGGGGTCTGTGTGCCCCTCCGTCCTGCCCTGGGCCAGTGCACACAGAGCAGATGCAGACACACCAAGGCCTCAAACACGTGGACACACGCTCACAATCGGACAGACACACAGACGCACCTACACAGACACACAGACCTACAGAGGCAGCATTGGGGACCTCCAACTCGGGCACACATGCGCAGATGCACGCAGATGCAGAGCTATGCAAACAAAAGACAAAAAAAAGATACACACACTGCCCCCTCTCCGCCCCACGAGGGCTCCCAGGCCGTGGCAGCTCTCTCATCCCCCCACACACTTCCTCCCTCCTTGGGCCCAGGGCTCCCCAGATGCCTGGGGATGGAAATGATGACCATCCCTCCCTTTCTCCTCCTTCGAGGCTGCACAATGCCAAGGAAACCCCATGGACTGGACATCCAGGTCCAAGGCTCGGTCCTGCCCGTCTACGGTCTGGATAGATGAGCATTAGGCTGCTTCTTCTAGGCGTTCCTACGGTGGCCTCACTCTGTGGGTAGAATACAGGTGCCTCACGCCTGAGGAGAGAGGCTCGCAGGTGGCGGAGGCCCAGGAAGGTGTTCTGAGTGTGAGGAGAGCTGACACTGTACTGAGCTGCCCTTTCCTCCTTTCACCTCCTTACTCTGAAGTCTTCTGTGGGAGAGGCTGCCTTGACTTCCCCTGGCCTCTCCTCATTTGCAGCAGGGAAGAAGGGGTGAGGGAAGGCTCCACCAGGAAATGCGTGCTTCGTTTCAACTCCCACTAACCTGTGTTCACCTTCCCGACCTCCAGACTATTTTAATCTCGGAAAAGGTAATGATGTGTGGGGAACAATTTTGTTGTTTACTGAAGCAGCTGAGTGATATTTGCAGAGAAAGGAGAAAGCAGAAGGCTTTTCCCACGTTCTGTATTTCTTGCTGTGTTCTCTATGCTAATTGAGGCTTTTAATTGCTGACTGCAGTAGGTAAGAGGCTGACCCAGAGAAAGCACCATCTCCTTTGTTGTTCCATTTTTCTCCATGGAACAGTGCTGACGAGGGTCAGCTGGCTCAACACATGTGGGAAATCATCTTACCACCCAGGGACTCCTGAACAAAGGATTCTGCAGTTTTATGGACCTTGGGCTAAGGGGAGAGAGAGGAGAAGGGCTAGGAGTGGAAAAGTACTGAGTACTGATTCAGGTCAAAGACCACATCCTTCAGTATGGATTACACCTCAACATAAAGAAAACAAAACTCCTCACAACTGGGCCAATAAGCAACCAATAAACAGAGAAAAGATTGAAGTTGTCAAGGATTTCATTTTACCTGGATTCACAATCAATGCCCATGAAAGCAGCAGTCAAGAAATCAAATGATGCATTGCATTGGGCTAATCTGCTGCAAAAGACCTCTTTAAAGTGTTCAAATCAAGATGTCACTTGAGGACTAAGGTGGGCCTGACCAAATCCATGGTGTTTTCAATCACTTCATATGCATCCAAACGCTGGATAATAAATAAGGAAGACTGAAGAAGAAGTGATGCATTTGAATTATGGTATTGGTGAAGAATATTGAATGGACTGACAGAAGAACAAACAAATTTGTCTTGGAAAAAGTACAGCCAGAATGCTCCTTAGAAGCAAGGATGGTGAGACTAACTCACATACTTTGGACATGTTATCAGCAGGGACCAGTCCCTGGAGAAGGACGTCATGCTTGGTAAAGTAGAGGGTCAGCAAAAAAGAGGAAGACTCACAATGAGATGGACTGACACAGTGGCCGCAATAATGGGCTCAAACATAGCAATGATTGTGAGGATGGCGCAGGACTGAGCAGTGTTTTGTTCTGTTGTCTATAGGGTTGGTATGAGTTGGAACTGACTCAACGACACCTAACAACACCGAGTCAGATGGGGAAGAGTGTCTTCAAGCTCTCTCCCTCCCAATAAGGAGGTTTCAACAGAGGTGCCTGAGGAAGGCCTCCACTGAAGGCCCCAGTAAAGAGGTTTCTGAGTGGAGGCACCTGGGCTAGGAATGCAGTTGTGCTGAAGAGCAT
The DNA here is from genome assembly GCF_000243295.1 of Trichechus manatus latirostris. NCBI lineage: Eukaryota > Metazoa > Chordata > Mammalia > Sirenia > Trichechidae > Trichechus > Trichechus manatus. The sequence goes on from NW_004444033.1 coordinate 10,286,596, forward strand.
GGCCCACAGGGGGCCTGAGTCCTCGCCGGCAACTCCCCTCAGAGACTGCAGTACCCTGGCTGTGTACCACGTGTGGTTGGGAAGGCAGCTTCCCTGTGAAGCCTGCCAAGTAAAGCCTTTGTGATTGTCTATGGTCAGGCCTGAAAAATCACACACAAGTTATAGCCAGGAGCCAGAGTCCTCAAAACCCAGCAGTGTGGCAGGGGTTGGTAGAAAACTATGACTTAGTGGCAAGAGGATGTTCCGGCCTCACCACAGGCACAAGGGTCAGGGGCAGCACAACCCATGCCAGCTTCCATCTCCTGGTGAGCCTGAGGCTGGAAATCTCTTTCCGCCCTGGTCAGGACTGGTGAAGTGGAGCCTGCAGGTGAAGGCTCCGGCAGGTAGGACTGAGCAGTGGGGGGCAAGGCAAGGGTGACCTTGGGACTGAAAATAGGAGAGTTTTTAGGGAAAAGCTTTCTGGGGAACCTTCTGAACAAACCCACAGAAAAGACAGGAAGACGCAAGTATTGTTATAGAGCATAACGTTCTCCCTTGGGCGTGACTGAGGTCCAAAATGGAGTCCATAATCTAGAATTTCTGACCAGGCCTAACTGTGCCCAGGCAAACCTTGACCTTGCTGGTGTCATTGGTTGGAAACAGTCACGTGAGACGAAGGGCAGGTCCAGTGGACTTCTTCTGACCCTGTTGGAGAAGGTATGCTCAGCCCTTTGCTCCATTCTTAATCTGAAGTCAGGCTGATGCTAACAAAAAATACACAGTTCCAGAGCAGCTCACTGGCACCTCCATAGCTTTACATAAAACTCTCAGGTGTTTTCTTATTTAAACGTCTCTTGGTTAAACTTTCCCTTTCAAATAATTCCCTGATGAAATCTCTGCAGCAAGCCTGTCCAATTATAGGGTATTTGAATCCCAGGATTCTTATATAAGAGAGAACAAATTCTCTCTCACCTAAAAGCCAAGTCTCTGCCACCTACAGCCTCTAGTTTGTTCTGTCTTTTCAAACAATTCCTGAATCAGAGTAAAGGATACTTTTCTGGACTGAAACAAATAATGACCAAGAAAGATGCCATCCTCCCTTTTGCATTGTTTAAAAAGCAGTTACAGGATCTTCCCTAAAGATAAAAAGTTCTCCTTTAATTATACCCAGCACACTTAACCCCAGCAAACCACTGAGCCAGACTGCTTCGCCCTTCTACATCTGCACAGAGTAGTTATCCTCAGAAGCAGGAGAAGGGCAAAGAACTGAAAGGACTTTGTATGAGAGCCCTTTTTGTATTTGAAGTTTGACCCTGCAAAACACAACCTCTTTTGGCCTCTAAGTCTGTGAACTTATTCATTTACTGATTTTTTTTTCTTAAGTAACTTACCCTCTTCCCCATCCTTTCAACCAGGAGATTTTTACCTTTAGTGTCTTCTGCTTCTGGGGCATTCGCTGTGGGAGAAAGCAGGGGAGGCCAAGGGGTCCTGTTCAACTTCCAGTCAAGTTTCCACCCCATCCTTTTCCTCATCTGAGGAAGATCTCAAGATTCTCTTCAATGCTAAGAGAAAAAGGATGCTGGTACCCTGGGACTGTGTTTTCCTTGAGGCCTCAGTTAAATCAATCAAAATGACCTAGTATCACACACACACACACACACACACACACACACACACACCATTTTCAGGAGAATGAGGAGGCAGAGAGAGCTGCTTCTGAGGTTTTGTAGAAGGGGATGACACTTAATGATGCCCGGAGTCTCTGACTCAGCTGACCCGACTGTTCAGGGCAATGGATCTCAATGAAAGGCAACAAAAGCATTACATCCACATTGTTGAACAGAGGAGCATCCAGTTCCCAGGCTCCACTGGGAACACCTGGAAAATGATGATGCCAACAATACATCCACCTAGCCATCCTTCCAGTAAAACGTCTTGAATAACCATGACATTTGTATTGCTCTTTACAATAAACAAACACCCCCCCCACTTAATCTTATTTTATCCTTACACAACTATTATCTGAATACATTATCATCGTAAAAAGTTCAGAGAATACAAAAGTATATTATCTTAGTCCAGCCTCCCTAGAAAACTGACCCAGAGGCAAAGATTATGATGCTGATACTTGGGGCTGGGGAGGGGGAAGGACAGTGCAAACCCAGAAAAGCAAGAATGAGGGAAACAGGGACTTGAGGCTGGGAAGGAAGAAAGTAAATACAAGTTGGGGGTTACCAAGTAGGCCAGGGGTTCACAATAAAAGAAGATGACACAGATGGTCTTGTCATATGCAACCTTTCCAAGGAGCCAATTATACTCAAGGGAGCCTCCTGCCCTCTCCTGTCTTTCATTGGTCAGAATTTGTCCTCCGGTTGTATCACCTGATTCCTCGGGCAGCTTTTGGGGATGCTGAGCCTCTTTGGGTTTGGCCAATTCCAACACTTTCACTGTGGCAGAGCAAAGTCTGGCTCTTGGCTATATGGGAAACTGAGACACCTTCTCTCCCTATTTTCACTTCCCTTTTTAGAAATAAGTACTCTTACCAGCTTGGTTTGTGTTATTCCAGACCCTTTTCTATGTATTTGTACACATACCCACGTAGATTTTAGAAAATATGGTTTAGACAATTTTATATGCAAAGGCAGTCCCCCAGTTACGAACGTCCGACTTACCATGAACAACTCATACTTAAGAACGCATAGCTATAAGCCTATTATATTAAAATTTTGAGTTAAATATAATGGTTCATAAAAACAAATGCACAGACTACTTTGTGACGCTTATGAAAACATTGTACAGTTTGTAAGTGTTTCTTAAGTGTTTCATATGCACAGAAAAGTAAAATATATACTATATACTAAGACAAACATTTGACTAACTGATGCTAAATAAGAATCGTATGTACCTGTTCTGACTTACTTACAAATTCGACTTAAAGACAGACTTAGGACTGGATCTTGTTTGTAACCTGGGGATTGCCTGCATTATTTTGCAATTTCTTTCTTTTTTTATCTTAACATAGCTGGTAGATTTTTTTATGTTAGTGCCTTTCCCCACGTATCTATTACATTCTTTTAGATCCCTGTGTGATATTATTTAGTATGGATATACCACAATTTATTCTTCTCTTGATGGACCTTTGGATTTCCTAACTTTGACTTCTATACCTTTTATTTAAAGAGGTATGTGTTGAAGAGCATACCTTTTAAAATACAAGTAAGAATGTTTCTCTACAACAAATACCTTGAAGCTGTACTTTTAGGTTAAACAAAGTATTTTTATGCACATGTTATGGATTGAATTGTGTCCCCCCAAACATCTGTTGGAATCCCACACTAACCCGTATACATATGGATGTAATCCTGTTTGGAAATAAGGTTTTCTTTGTTACATTAATGAGGCCATATTAGTGCAGGGTGTGTCTGAAACCTAATCACTTGTGAGTTATAAAAACAGCAGATTAGACAGAGAAGGGAGCACAAATAGGGGAAGGTAGTATAAAATGAGATCGCCAAGGAAGTGAAGAATACTTCCCCCATAGCTGACAGAGGAAGCCTTTCCCTAGAGCCAGTTCCCTGAATTCAGACTTCTAGCCTCCTGAACTGTGAGAAAATAAATTTTTGTTCTTTAAAGCCACTCACACTTGTGGTATTTCTGCTACAGCAACAGTAGGAAACCAAGACAACACATGATCTGATTTTATACTCAGAGACCCTGCAGGGTGGATGGTGGTGGGGAAAGGCTATCTGGATGGAAAGGGAACGGCATCTACTATGTGCTACGCTAGCTGATTTATTTTACACCATCTCATTGCCTTCTCCTAACAATCTCCTGTGATTTTCAAATTAGGAAGCTAGAGTTCAGAGAGATGAATGACTTGCCTAAGGTCACACAGCTGGTTTGTAACAGGGCAGGGACTTTGGCCGATGCCCCTCTATCCTGCCCCACGCCCTCTTTCCTCCACACTGACATTGCCTGGCTCCTTCATCCTTGCTCATTTGCTCGAGAAATAGAGTTGAAGCAGCTTGTCATGCCGCTTCCAAAGAGTTCTCTCTGCCAAAGTTCAAGAGCTAGTTTAACTGGCCACTTAGAAAAATCAAATCATTCGGACCTAGTCTGAATCCTTGGATAAGTGTCTTGTTACTTCATTGATTCAGGTCCTGGAAGAACTGAAAAGTGAGGCCGTTTAACTTGGTTAGGGCATGAAGTTAATGAGGCCAGGAGATACTGAATTTGATCCTCAACAAATAGTGATCTACGAGGGGAGGACAATTACATACCATGGCCACAGGTGGGCCTCTGACCCTTGGTCAGTTGCTCTTCAATACATTTATCACTGTCCAGGACAGGGAGGGGGCACTGGTGGTTCAGTGGTAGAATTTTTGTCTACCATGCAGGAGACCTGGGTTCAATTCCCAGCCAAATCACTTCATGTACAGCCATTACCCATCTGTCAGAGGAGGCTTGCGTGTTGCTATGATGCCGAACAGCTTTCAGTGGAACTTCCAGACTAAGATGGACTAGGAAGAAAGGCCTGCTGATCTACTTCTGAAAATCAACCAATGAAAACTCTATGAATCACAACAGTTTGATCCAAAACTGAGCATGGGATGGCACAGGACTGGGAAGCATTTGGTTCCATTGTTCATGGGGTCTCCATGAGTTGGGGGCCAAATCTACGGGAGCTAACAACAACAACAGTGACAATAACAACCAAGGGAGAGAGTGAGGATGCAGAGCTCTATAGTGGAGGCTCCAGAAGTGTGGCCTGCAGGCCAGCATCATCTGGGAACTTGTTAGAAATGCAATTCTCAGGCCCACCTTGGACCTACGGAGTCGAAAGCTCTGGGGGTGGGCCCAGCAGTTTGTTCTAACAAGCTCCCAGGTGATCCTGGTGCAGGTAAATTTGAAGACCTGCTGCTCCTCACAGCCCATGTCTGCTATCAGAAGAAGAAAACGCCACAACAGATGGAGCGGAGGTCCTCCTGCTGCTGGGGGCAGCACAACATAGCCGTGTCAGGAGCTGGTCTGGTTTGGCTCCGCAGACCTTCAAGCCCAGCCTACAGTTTCTCACACTCATGCACAGCCTTTGCCCAGGAGTGGAGTCACAAGTGTTCACAGCAAGTGAGGGTGTGTCTTGTCAGTAGTCTCACCTTCACTATGTTGCCCCTTGGCTGCCTTGACCCCTGAGGACTTTGTGCCTGACCCTGGAAGTCCTGTCTCCCTGAAATTGATGCCATGCCCTCCAGTCCAGGCAAGAAAATTGGACTTCATAACAGCTTGTTCACCAGCTTTTGAAAGTCCCCATCAGTCTCATGTTTATTTCATCTGTATCTGCCATCAAGGAGCCTTGGTGGCCAGTGGTTAAAGTGCTCAGAGGTTCAAACGACCAGCCACTCCGAGGGAGAAAGATGTGGCAGTCTGCTTCCGTAAAGGTTACAGCCTTGGAAACCCTACAGGGCAGTTCTACTCTGTCCTATAGGGTCACTAAGAGTTGGAATTAACTCTAGGGCAAGAAGTTCGGCCTCCGTCTTCACCCCAGAAGACACAGTGTAGACTTCGTGACTACAGTCATCTGGAGGGTGAGGAGGAAAAGCCGATCTCCAGAATCACACCATGTGATGCGTCTGTCATCACTCACTTCTGTCACCATGCTTCTCCAAGCTCCTCAGCTCCCACAGGGGTTCCTGGGAACAGCTGCCCCCTGACTTCCGGCTCCCCCCTCCTCCTTTCCAGCAAACCTTCCTCAGGGTCAGCTTTGCTAAGAGTGGGTTTCATCTCCTCCAGCACCCTGGTTCTGACGACTTCAAGTCTGAACTCCATGACCTTAATTTGATCCCCAAACCTGCCCTTCCTCCACTGTCATCGAAAAAGTCCTCTCCATCCCCTTCAGACAGGTTTTCTTGCTCTTGCCTGAAGGTATGCACTCACTTCCACCTCCATCACCTCCATAATCAGCTCCCGTTATTCTCCCTGCCTGGCACGCATCCTTCCCAAACTCCTCAGAAGCCCTACCATACCACTCAGTGTCCTCAAGGGCTTCTCAAACTTTGTTGCATATTAGAATCACACTGAGAGCTTTAAAAATTCCAGATGCCCAGCCTGCTCCCATACCAATTACGTCTGAGTCTTTGGCCTTAGAAGCAGGGGTGGTGAGATTTCGGCTCGCTTACTTTGGACATTTCATCAGGAGAGACCAATCACTAGAAAGGACATCATGGTTGGTAAAGTGGAGGGTGAGTGAAAATGAGAAAAACCCTCAATGAGATGGGTATACATAATGGCTGCAGCAATGGACTCAAACATGCCAATGATCATGAAGATGGCCCAGAACTGGGCAATGTTTCATTCTGTTATACATGGGGTCACCATGTGTTGGAGGTGACTCCATGGCAACTAACAATAACAACTCTGTCCTAGGATCCATGCCTCAGTAGTTTTTAAAGCTCTCCATGATTCAATGTACCGTCAAATTTGATGATCATTGGCTTAGTCTTCTGGGTTACACTAGTGCTTCCCAAGCTTGAATGTGCTCACATTCAATGGGGGATCTTGTTCAAATGGAGATCCTGATCCTAGGGCCTTCAGGACCTGGCAGTCTGCATTTCTCACAAGCTCTCATGTGATGCTGAGGCTGCTGGTCCAGGGAACACACTTTGAGTAGCAAAGTACTACACATTTATAGTTGAGTATTTATATCCACCTTGAGCCACAAAGGTTGCTATGAGTTGGAATTGACTCGGTGGCAACAGGTTTGAGTTTTGGTTTTATGAGAAATGTTGTTGTTAGGTGCCATCAAGTTGGTTCCAACTCATAGCAACCCTATGTACAACAGAATGAAACACTGCCTGGTCCTGTGCCATCCTCACAGTCATTGTTATGCTTGAGTCCATTGTTGCAGCCACTTTGTCAATCCATCTCATTGAGGGTCTTCCTCTTTTTTGCTGATCCTCTACTTTACCAAGAATTATGTCTTTCTCCAGGGACTGATCCCTCCTGATAACATGTCCAAAGTACGTGAGACAAAGTCTTGCCATCCTTGCTTCAATGGAGCATTCCAGCTGCACTTCTTCCAAGACAGATTTGTTTGTTCTTCCAGCAGTCCATGGTATATTCAATATTCTTCATCAACACCATAATTCAAAGGCATCAATTCTTCTTTTGTCTTCCTTACTCATTGTCCAGCTTTCACATGCATATGAAGTGATTGAAAATACCATGGCTTGGGTCAGGCGCACCTTAGTCCTCAAATTGACATCTTTGTTTTTAAACATTTTAAAGAAATCTTTTGCAGAGGTGGAGTGAACATGGTGCTATAAACAGAAGTATGATGCTGTCCTGCCACAGCAAAGACCCGAAAAACTAAGTAAAACAGAGACAAACATCAATCCTGGAACCCTAAGTGTCAAATGAAGAGATAAAGAATTCAACCAAGCACCAAATGGAATAAAAAACTGATAGAGAACAGAGAGTGAGGACAGATATGAGCAGAGGTCCCTATCAGCTAAAGCAGCATGAATCCACCATCTTGGACTCCTGTCGGAGATCAGTGGACAGGGAGTACAGAAAAGTAGATTCACAGAGCTCCCAGCAGAAGACAGAGCACCTGGTAACCAGTGATACATGCTTTCCCACTCCCACCCTGCCTCCCCCTGCTCAGCCTTTGCAGCCTCCTGGCGGGCCGATCTGCCGCTTCCCAGCAGGCCACCACCATAGCATGGGAGGTGCTGCTTCAGTGCTGCATGGATTTGCCCCACCCACACTGGCCTCGTTCTTCAGTACCATTTCTTTGTTGCTACTGTTGTTTTTATTTTGGCCTCTTTTGGTTTCTTCCCTGCCTCTCACCTCCTCTCTCTCCTTTCTCTCAAACACCTGACTCCATGTGCCATCTTTGCTTCTTCCTGACAGCCTGTGAAGAGCTGCTTGGCTAGGGAACTGCTTCCCTGGTGTGTGCAGCCATGCTGATGGGATCCCTGGGGGCTTTTTTTTTTCTTTTGTTTGTTTGTTTCCTCTTTCTTTTTCTTTTTTTATTTATTTTTCATTTCTCAGTTACTCATCTCTTTCTACTTACCTTCTTTTCCTGTCTCCCGAATACCTGGTGCTGTGTATCATCTCCACCCCTTCTAGCCCAGCTGTACTGCGCAGCTTGGGAGATGCTTTCCTGGTCTGGGCAGCCTCGTCACTGGGATCCCTGAAGGCATTTAAAAAAAATTTTAATTAATTAATTTTATTTTTTCTCTTCTTTTCCTTTTTGTTTTTCTTTATTTCTTGGTTTCTTGTCTCTACACTCCAAAGGCAGCTCCCTGAACACTTTTGTTTGGCTCCCGTTTCTGTCTCCTCTCTCTTCTTTCCAATACCCAACCTAGCTTGACACATCACACCTCCCCCTCCCCCTCCCTCCTGTTTATCTGCACTGTGTGCTGAACATTGCATTCCTGAGCAGCACAGGCACAGCCTACAAGAACCTGCACTGCACTGACCCCTGGCTCACCTTGATGACCCCAGTACATGCCACAAAAAACCCATATCAGCCCCTTCCCTTCAGCTGGACCTGCCCTCCTGCACCATAGCTGAGCGACTGGCCCCACCCATTGGACAAGGAAGTGAAAAATATCGTGTCCAGAGATGAACAAACAACAAAGAATGCACAGCCCGCTTGCTCAGACATAACAAAATAAAACAAAAAAGCAGGACAAAACAAACAAATCTACAATCAATAAATGAAGAAAATAACTATTGAATGTCCCAAAGACAGCAGACAATATCAAACATATTAAAAAAAATAGGACAGGATCGTTCTAGTAGAAGTCTAAAATAAAATACCAGATTACTTTCCAGTAGAAGAAAAGTCATTAGAATTACCTGAAAGGGAATTCAGATCTCTAATATTCAGAGCTATCCTAGAGTTGAAACAAAAAGCAGACAAAAATAAGGAAAAAACAGACAAACTCATGGAAAATACCGACAAGAAAATGGAAGAGTTCAGGAAAATAATACAGGAACAAAATACCAAAATAAATTCACAACTAAAAATCATAAAAAAACAAAAATTAGAAATCCAAAGATAAAAAACAAGATTTCAGGAATGGACAGTGTCATAGAAGGGCTGAAGAGCATGTTTGAAACAATGGAAGACAGGAGCAGTGAAATTGAAGACAAACACTTGGCTACAACTTTGAGGAAAAATCAGAAAAAAGAACAAAGAAAAATGAAGAACCCCTGAGAATTATCTGGGATACAATCAAAAGCAAAAATTTGCAAGTGATAGGAGTTCCAGAACAGGGGGAGAAAATGGAAAGCACAGAGAGAATCATTGAAGAACTGCTGACAGAAAACTTCCCTAATATCGTGAAAGATGAAAAGCTGACTGTCCAAGAAGCTCAACGAACCCTATATAGGATGGACCCCAAAAGAAAATCACCAAGGCATATCATAATCACACTCGCTAATACCAAAGACAAAGAAAGAATCCTGAAAGCAGCTAGAGAAAAATGAAAAGTCACAGAGGGGAAACAATAAGACTAAGCTCTGATTACTCAGTAGAAACCATGTGGGCAAGAAGGCAATGGGATGACATATATAAAACCTGGAAGGAAAAAAATTGCCAACCAAGAATAATATATCCTGCAAAACTCTCATTCAAAAATGATGGTGAAATTAGGACATTTCCAGATAAACAGAAATTAAGGGAATATGTAAAAACCAAACCAAACTTACAAGAATTATTAAAGGGAGTCCTTCGGTGTGAGAAGAAACAATATCAGGTGACAGCCTGAATCTAGGATGCAACATTGCACCAGCCAGATACCAACCTAGGAAATGAACTCTCAAGGCTTCAAAACCAAAAGATTTACAGCAGGGAACCAGAGAGGTTAATCTTCAAATGATAACAATGTCAGAACAATAAAAGAAGGAATAAACGGTGTAGGTGTAGAACTTTCCAATGGAGAGGAAGGCAAGGCGATACCAAGTAATAGTAGACTGGTTCAAACTTAGGAAGATAAGGGTAAATTTCAAGGTAACCACAAAGAAAGTTAACAAACCTACTCATCAAAATAAAGAAGAAAAACATAAAGTCTCAGTAAAAACAAAATCTACAAAAACAAAAGAAATGAAAAAAAAAATCCACAAACAGAAGGAATTCAGCACAGGAGAGTAAGAGGAACAAAGAAATCATCAGCACCACAAAAAAAAAAGCACTACAAAAATGACAGCAATAAACTCACACCATCAATAATTACACTGAATGTAAATGGCCTAAATGAACCCATAGAGACAGAGTGACAGAATGGACTAAAAAATGGGATCCATCAACATGCTGTCTGCAAGAGACACACCTTAGAAACAAAGACATAAATTTATTAAAAACCAAAGGATGGAAAAAATATATCAAGCAAACAGCCACCAAAAAAGAGCAGGAGTGGCAATACTAATCTCAGATAAAAAAGACTTTGAAACAAAATCCACCATAAAAGACAAAGAAGGGCACTATATCAAGATTAAATGGATGATCCATCATGAAGACATAACTATAATAAATATCTACACACCCAATGACAGGGCTCCAAAATACATAAAACAATCTTTAACAGCACTGAAAAGAGGAATTGACAGTTCTACTATAATAGTAGGACACTTCAACACACCACTCTCGGTAAAGACAGAACATCTAGAAGGAAACTCAGCAAAGATACAGAAGATCTAAAGGCCGCAATCAGCCAACTTGACCTTATAGACATATACAGAACATTCCACTCGACAGCTGCAAAGTACACATTCTTTTCCAACACACATGGAACATTCTCCAGAACAGACCACATCTTAGGCCACAAAGCAACCCTCAACAAAATCCAAAACATTGAGATAATACAAAGTGTCTTCTGTGATCACAATGCCATCAAGGTAGAAATTAACAACAGGAAAAGCAAGGAAAAAAAATCAATTACATGGAAACTAAATAATACCCTGCTTAAAAACCACTGGGTAATAGAAGAAATCAAAGATGGAATCAAAAAATTCCCAGAGTCAAATGAGAATGAAAACACATCATAC
>NW_004444033.1:10298480-10299614 GCF_000243295.1 Trichechus manatus latirostris
CCAAGTAGGATTCATACCAGGTACGCAAGGATGGTTCAACATTAGACAATCAATCAACATAATGCACCATATAAATAAAAGAAAAGAAAAGAATCATATGATCATCTCAGCAGATGCAGAAAAGCCATTTGACAAAGTCCAACACCCATTCCTGATAAAAACTCTCAATAAAAATAGTATAGAAGGGAAATTCCTCAACATAATAAAGGGCATCTGTACAAAACCAACAGCCAACATTATTCTTAATGGAGACTGAAAACATTTCCCTTGAGAACAGGAAGAAGATAAGGATGCCCTTTATCATCACTCCTTTTTAACACTGTGCTGGAAGTCCTAGCTAGAGCAATGAGGCAAGAAAAAGAAATGAAGGGCATTCAAATTGGTAATAAAGAAGTAAAACTGTCCCTTTTGCAGATGATATGATACTATATATAGAAAACCCAAAAGACTCCATGAGAAAACTACTGGAACTGATAGAAAGATTCAGCAGAGTAGCAGGATACAAGACAAACATACAAAAATCATTGGATTCCTATACACTAATAAAGAGAATGATGAAAAGAAAATCAGGAAAACAATACCATTTATAATAGCCCCCAAACAAATAAAATACTTAGGAATTAATCTAACCAGGGATGTAAAAGACCTATACAAAAAAAAAACTACAAAACTTGACTGCAAGAAAACAAAAGAGATCTACATAAATGGAAAAACATACCATGCTCATGGATACGTAGACTCAACATTGTGAAAATGACAATTCTATCCAAAGCATTTTACAAATACAATGCAATCCTGATCCAAATACCAAAAACATTCTTTAAAGATGTTGAAAAAAACAATCATTAACTTTACGTGGAAAGGGAAGAGACCACAGATAAGTTAAGCACTATTGAAGAAGAAGAATAAAGTAGGAGGACTCATATTACCTGACTGCGGAACCTACTATACAGCTACGGTAGTCAAAACAGCCTGGTACTCTTACAACAACAGGTACATTAACCAATGGAACAGAATCGAGAACTCAGATGTAAATCCGTCTACCTATGGTCACCTGATCTTCGACAAGGGCCCAAAGTCCATCAAATGGGGAAAAGACAGTCTTTTTAACAAATGGTGCTGGCAAAACTGGAT
>NW_004444033.1:10309822-10311302 GCF_000243295.1 Trichechus manatus latirostris
AGAATTCTTGACTTTCAGTGGAAGACTCAGGTTCAATTCCTGGCCAACGGTGGCTTTCATGTTACTAGGATGCTGAACAGGTTTCAGCGGAGATACCAGACTAAGATGGACCAGGAAGAAAGGCCTGGCAATGTACTTCTGAAAATCAATCAGGGAAAACTCTATGGGTCACAATGGTTCAATCCCCAACCGACCATGGGGATGGTGCAGGTCTGGGCAGTGTTTCATTCCATTGTGCACGAGTTCCCCAACAACTCAACGGCGACTCAACAGCAGCTAACAACAACAGTATTAGCAGGATAATTGTTCATATCGATACTTTATTTCTAGGCCCAAGGCAGGGTCCAGACCTGTGAACAGTTGTCAGTTCATAGCTGGCCCCAGCATTCTCAGGAAAGAAGTCACGAGATTTGCAAGGATTGTACTTGGCTGAGGAGCCTCCTGGCTAAGGGCAGAAGAGAAACAGGGCATTTCATGCAGCTTTCCTGGATCCCTTCCCTCATAAAAAATATTTAAATCTACATTTTATGACTGCCTTGGTATAAAGATGGATATATATTGGTATAAAGATGAACATATTTTATCACTGCATTGGTATAAAAAAATAGGCAGAGCTTGTGAGAAAAGCAGAACCGCAGGTTCTACAGTTGGATTATATTCATTTTTGGGGGGAGATTAGACTTTAACATATATTTTTAGGGGAAAGAATTCAATCCATAACAGAGGGTTATAGAAACTGGGATTGTGGTATGGGAGGTAAAATGGGTAGGGTATGAAAACCCCACACATCGTTTCAAAGAGCTGCATTGGAAACAAAGACTTTTTGGGAATTGACAACGGAGAAAAGAGTCCTGACTACTTAAAAGGAGGTTCAAAGACTTATGAGACAAGACCAAAGAAATGATAACTCAGTGAAGAGCAAGGGTAATGGAAATACCAAGAAGACAAAGCAATGTGACTATGGAGGCAGAGATGGGAGTGATGTGGCCACAAGCCAAAGAATGCTGGCAACCACCAGAGGTGTAAGTGGCAAGGAACAGATTCTCCCCGAGAGCCTCTGGAAGGAGCAGGGCCCTCCTGACACCCCAGTTTTGGCCTACTGATACTGATTTTAGACTTCTGGCTTCCAGAATTGTGAGAGAATAAATTTTTGTTGTTTTAAGCCAGTTTAAATTTGTGGTCATTTGTTATAGCAACCACAGGAAATGAATACACTTGGTCAATGCATTACATGTCATATTGGCAAAGGTGGAGTTGGCATAACTGTGAATGTAAAATAGATAGTACCAGTTGTCATGGCAACCCCATGGGTGACACAGCAGAACTGTGCTCCATAGGGTTTTCTTTTTTTAAAATAATTTATTTTATTGTTGTTGTTGTTGAGAATTTACACAGCAAAACATACACCAATTCAACAGTTTCTTCATGTACAATTCAGTGACATTGATTACATTCTTCCAGGTGTGCAACCATTTTCACA
>NW_004444033.1:10312539-10314502 GCF_000243295.1 Trichechus manatus latirostris
TGTGTGTATATATATATACAGTTGTGTGCCACTGAGTTGATTCCAACTCATTAGAGATCCTATGTGATGAGTAGAACAGCCCCATAGGGTTTCCTAGGTTGTAATCTTTATGGGAACAGATGGCCACATCTTTCTCCTGTGGAGCAGCTGGTGGGTTTGAACTGCCAACCCTTTGGTTAGCAGCTGAGCACATAACCGTTGCACCACCAGGACACGCACTCTCTCTCTCTCTCTCTCATGTTTGGGTAAAGTAGAGGACCAATAAAAACGAGGGAGACCATCAATGAGATGGAACGACACAATAGCTGCAACAGTGGATTCAAAGACGAAGATGGTGCAGGACTGGACCATGTTTCGTTCTGTTATACACAAGGTCGCCATAAGTTGCAGCCAACTTGATAGCAACTAACAACAACATTCTCCGTACATATATCTATGTCTGTGTCCACATGTATATGTGAACATAGAATAATCCAGGCTATATACATCAACCCGCTAACAGGAGTTGTCTTGAGGTGGATAGGCTTATGGATTTTATTTTTTAATGTTCATTTTAGTTGCCTGAATTTTATGATGTTTCTATGATGAGCATATTTGCTTTTATAAGAAAACAAACTCAGTTTTATTTTTTTAAAAAAAGAGAAAAAGCACAACGATGTCAGTGATGACCTTGTACACAGAAGTTTCTGAGCAGTAATAATAACGGGGGCAGAAGCGATATGGCCGCCCACGAGCCACGCGTGGGGGATGATGGAGAGGCAGGGAGTGTGGAGAACGCCTTCAATGATCCTGAGTGCGGTCAAGGAAAAGAACAAGACAAAGCTAGATGTTGATGCAGAGTCCTAGGAGGTTTCTTCTTCCTCTTTCTGAGCATGTCTATGTGTTTGGAGGTGGGGCATGGGCCCTTGTGATGCATTTTCCTAAAAGCAGTCTTAAACTTTTGTCTTCCATGTCCCTTTACATCTGATGGAGGGGCCAGTCTTTTCTTTAGCTCCTCTGAGCTCAAAGAGAGTTCAGAGCCGCTTTAGGTCACAACTGCAGTTTCAGGGAATTGATTGAGGATGTCTACTCCAAGTCCCTGGGTGGTGCAAACAGTTAACACGCTCGCCTGTTAACCAAAATGTTGGAGGTTGGAGCCCACCCAGAGCTCCTGAGAAGAAAGGCCTGGAAATGTGCTTCTGAAAAATCAGCTGTTGAAAACCCTATGGAGAACAGTTCTACTCTGACACGCATGGGGTTGCCATGAGTCAGAGTTAACTTGATCGTAACTGGTGAAACTGGACACTCTGAGATAATAATCAATACTCTCAACTTGATTTACATTTTCACTCCCCTCCCCTGCTGGCCTTTGCTGTGATGGTGGGGGCTGGTGAGGTCCTCTCTCTCCCAACCGAGGCTCATTCCTCTTTCCCAGCTTGCTAACTGTGCTTCCTCCAGCAAGGTCAAAGCCAGGGAGAGGAAAGAGAGGCAGGGGTGGGTAGGAGAGTTATTTCTTGGCTGGTTCTATGGTCAGGTGGCTTTGCCCTCTCTGGGCCAGACCAATGTCTACAGCAGACTCTGGGCATTTCCATGGGCTCTTTGAAGGTTCACCTGCTGGTTCTCTCCAAGTGCCCTGTCCGCCCCAGACCCACTGTCAGTTCTCCCTCAACCCTGTCCTCTGCCCCCCATCAATACCCAGAGCCTTTACTGCTGCTGTCCTTTCTCCTTGAGTAGGATTCTGGCCCCTGGTCCCCAGCAGTGAAGTTACTTCCCAGACCAGCCTTCTACCTGCTGCCTTAGGCATGGTCAAGGCTCCAGGGGACTCATATCAATCCCCCACTTGGTCCCATTAAAGCTCTCTCACCAGGCTTGAGATAAGGGCAGACATTCCTTTATCCCTCCATCCTCTGGGGGAAGAGACATGGCATTCTAATGGTTCTCCTCTAAACCCCTTTCTCAACCCCCAGTCTTGATCCTTTCTATC
>NW_004444033.1:10315709-10316942 GCF_000243295.1 Trichechus manatus latirostris
CAGTGAAAAACCACAGTTTCAAGCAGCAATCCCCTCTAGCATTCCTTAAAATCTCAGGGGCAAACACTACTAAGCCCTAGTGACAGGCCAATCTCATTAATTAAGAAAAAAAAAATAGTTGCTGTCGAGTTGACTCTGACTCGTGGTGACCTCATGTGTATCAGAGTAGAACTGTGCTCCACAGGCTGTTCAGTGGCTAATTTTTCAGAAAATTTTCAGAAGTAGATTGCCAGGCATTTCTTCTGAGGCACCTCTGGGCAGACTTGAACTTCTAACCTTTCTGTTAGCAGCCCAGTGCATTAACCATTTGCACCACCAGGGGACTTCAGTCGTATTAATGTTGTCAGTTGTGGTCCTGTTGGCTCAACCTCATGTATAACAGAATGAAACATGGCCCAGTTCTGTGCCACCTTCATGATCCTTGATACGTTTGAGTACAAATCTTATTAACACTGGGTCCTAAAAAGATGTCACCTTCCTGACTAAGTGTGCCTGACCCAAGCCATGGTGTTTTCAACTGCCTCATATGCATGTGAAAGCTGGTCAATGAATAAGGAAGACCGAAGAAGAATTGACGCCTTTGAATTACAGTGTTGGTGAAGAATATTGAATAATACCACAGACTCCCAGAAGAACAAACAAATCTGTCTTGCAAGAAGTACAGCCAGAATGCTCCTTAGAAGCAAGGATGGCAAGACTACATCTCACATACTTTGGACATGTTATCAGGTGGGATCAGTCCCTGGAGAAGGACATCGTACTTGGTAAAGTAGAGGGTCAGTGAAAAAGAAGAAGATCCTTAATGAGATGGATTGACACGGTGGCTTCAACTATGGGCTCCAGCATAGCAACGATTATGAGGATGGCCCAGGATCGGGCAATGTTTCATTCTGTTGTCTGTAGGGTTGCTATGAGTCGGAACCGACTCAGCGGCGCCTGACAACGACAACAACAAAAAGAGCACTTTTATCGAGGATGGTCTCCTTAAATTGTCCCCACACCTTCCAGTGCTTTTCATGGGGAATATGCTGGAACACAGAGTGGGCCACTGAGAAACCATTCTGAATGGATGGCAAAATGAAAATTAATTTCTAAAGTGGAACTTTGCCTTTTCCTTCTTCAGAACGCCCAGTCCTAGACTTGTCTCGTTGGAGAGTCAGTTGGGATGGGTCCCTGGCCTTGTGGGGCTAAATGTATGTATGTGATCTGGACACAGTTTTCTCTATTGGGACA
>NW_004444033.1:10328440-10329638 GCF_000243295.1 Trichechus manatus latirostris
GTAGCAGGGGCAGGGGTCTGGGGACCATGGTTTCAGGGGACATCTAGGTCAACTGGCATAACAAAGTCTATTAAGAAAACGTTGTGCATCCCACTTTGGTGAGTGGTGTCTCGGGTCCTAAAAGCTTGCAAACGACCATCTAAGATGCATCACTTCGTCACAATCCACTTGGAGCAAAAGAGAATGAAGAACACCAAAGACACAAGGAAAATATTAGCCTAAGAGACAAAAGGGCCACATAAATCAGAGACTCCATTCAGCCTGAGACCAGAACTAGATGGTGCCCGGCTACCACCAGTGACCGCCCTGACAGGGAATACAACAGAGAGTCCCTGATGGAATGGGAGAAAAGTGTGGAGCAGAACTCAGATTCACATAAACATACCAGACTTAATGGTCTGACTGAGACTGGAGGAACTCTTGAAGCCATGGCCCCTGGAAGCTCTGTTAACCCAGAACTAAAACCACTCCGTAGCCCCCTCTTCAGGTAAAGATTAGACTGGACTATAAAACATAAAATAATACTTGTGAAGAGTGTGCTTCTTAGTTTAGTCAGATACACGAGAGCAAATGGGTGGCTCCTATCTGGAGGCAGGATGAAAAGGCACGAATGGACAGGAGCTGGTTGGGTGGACATGGGGGAAACCTGGGGTGGAAAGGGGGAGTGTGCTGTCACAAGGTCGGGATTGCAACTAGTGTCACATAACAATATGTGTATAAATTTTTGTATGAGAAATTAACTTGAGCTGTAAATTTTCACCTAAAGCACAATAAAAAATACATATTTTTAAAAATAAAAAGCATATATTTTGTTTTTTTACTTTATTAAAAAAGATAACACATGATAAATAATTCTAAAGTTTAAAAGGGGTGTGTTGATAAACACGCCTTTCTCTACTCTCGCTTTCCATGAGTTCCTCTCTTTGGGGGCAAACTGTGACTGGTTTGTTTGTGCGTTCTTCCAAAGATATTTTATGTATCTTTAAGGACATAAATATATTGAAAATATCTGAATGGTAGCATACCATAACAATATTCTTCACCTTGCTTTTTCACTTAACTATCTTTTTTTTTTTAGATGGATCTTGTTGTTAGGTGCCATCAAGTTGATTCTGACTCATAGCGACCCCATGTGACAGAGTACATAAGGTTTTCTAGGCTGTAATATTTACAGGAGCAGATTGCCAGGTCTTTCTCC
>NW_004444033.1:10331512-10332880 GCF_000243295.1 Trichechus manatus latirostris
CTGCTTAAAATGGCCCCCAAGCGTAGTGCTGAGGTGCTGTCTGGTGTTCTCAAGTGCAAGAAGGCTGTGATGTGTCTTACAGAGAAAATACCTGCATTAGATTAAGCTTCATCAGGCATGAGTTATCGTGCTGTTGGCTGTGAGTTCCATGTTAATTAATCAATACTCTATATTAAAGTGTCTTCAGACACAAACGCACAGAAAATCAGGTTATGTATTGAAAATATTGTGACCAGAGGCTCTTAGGAACCTCACCCTGCATTTCCCCAAGGAGAAACGGCTCAATATTTGCTTATTCAATGTTGAAGGCAACTTTATAGGACATAACTGCCGTGAATAACGAGCATGCAGTCACCTTTTTTTTTTTTTTGACTGCTAGTTGTTAATTTTACCAGCACATCACTGTCTCCAGCTTCAGAATTCTGTGAGTTTTATAGCAATACCTTGATTTCATGCTATTACCTCAAAAGACACCATGTCATTTTCATAAGTCCACGTGCGCAGTGGGATTGGGAGGCAGTGAAGACCCCGTCTGCCTCCTTTCACAAGGGATAGAACCGAGGGCTGGAGGGTGTGTGCACCTGTGGTAACTGAGGCAGAGGTTAGCCAGCGTGAGGAACTGGCTGGCGCGGGCCCAGGCCCTTTCTGGGGAACCTTGTTTCTATTCAGAGGCCAGCGGTTTTAGGCATTTTCCTAACTCAGTGGTTGGCAGCTTTTCTAAACCAGCAAGCCAAGTCCTCGTTTAGCCACAGAGGGTAGCTGCGCCAGGAATACGTTTAAACTTTTAAAAGTTCTCTCTGTTGATCCAGGCTATGGCCAAAGTCACTGTATAGAAGAATGATTTTATTAGGACAATTGCCATTGAAACATAAACCCCAAAATTTGCAAGTTCTTTAAACCTCTGCCACGAACTGCATATTCGTTCTTTTGTTCCTCACATGTGGGGAGGTTTTCATCTTGCCCGATGGGACTCCAGCAGTAGGGCATGTCTCTCAAATCGGTGCCCCAAATGAGCGCTTCAGGGCCCCTGAGCCTCTGTGTTGGCAACTAAAGGGCTGGGGTGGATGGGTGGACGCCAGCGTGTCCTTGGACGGTGCGCCAGGCACAGGAGCGATGATCTGGGGGCCCTCCCTTACTGAGTGCCTCGTCCAGACCTCCAAGGCAAACAACTGTTTATTGCTTGTGTAAGCAGTAACGAGATTATTGAAAGGAGAATCGATGGCTCGAGGAGCCCCCAGTAAGGCTACAGAACCAGGCTTGGGAAGCAGCGCCATCAAGAGACTAGGCATCAGCTAGGATCACAACCCAAATCACGCTCGAAAACCAGCCTGATGAAGACCCTCAGCTCTGTTTGCCGTCACTGGATGC
>NW_004444033.1:10334439-10335870 GCF_000243295.1 Trichechus manatus latirostris
AGAAGACAAGCAAAATAACATGTTGGATCTGTCTGAGTCTGTGGTATGTCAAACATTTCCACAATGATTAACACATTTTATTGTCTTAGCTGCCCTCTGAAATAGATAACCAGTTGCCACAGGTAGATTCTGACTCATGGCGACCCCATGTGTGCAGAGTAGAACTGCTCCATAGGGTTTTCAAGGCTGTGACCTTTTGAAGCAGATTGCCAGGCCTGTCTTCTCAGGTGCCTCTGGCTAGGTTCAAACCGCCAAACTTTTGGTGAATAGTCAAGCGCTTAACTGTCAGCACCAGCCAGGGACTCGCTGAAAGAGATCGAGGGCCCAAAGGTCACATAGCTGCTAGGGGTACGGTTGGGTTGGCCCTGCTTTTCCTTACACTCACTCGCTGCTCCATGGACTGTACCGCAGGGTTGTGAGGCTTCTAATGATAATATCCTGTACTACTATCAGGAGGTCGGCACCCAAGACCCAGGCTCCCTGCTTGCAGCTGGAGCTCCCGTGGCGTGTGCGGGGCTTCAAGGCTCCGGGAGCTTGTGCGCATCCGCTCTGAGCTGCAGCCGGCTCTGGGGTCGGATGGGGAAGCCAGGCTTTCCCTGGGGGTGGCGCGGTGGTCCCAGCAGAGCAGTGTGATAGACTCCCCAGCCCGCTCCTCACCCTGCAACTCCTGCTCTCTCTGCTGGAGAACTTCCTTCCTTCCTTGCAGGCAGGGACTCTCTCAGAGGCGAGGCAAAAGCCTCAGGCCAAGTGGCCAGAACCTTCTGGGAGGCCAGTGGGCAGAATTCTCCACCCGCCCAGCCCCGAGGTTTGGAAAACAACTGGCTTCTGTTTCAGACAGATGGGAGTGCCTCGTTCTGCCAGGCTGATGAGAATTACAGCCCAGCGATCACGAGGAATCGATTCCTGCAGAAGAGGAAAAAAACCGCTGGCACACGGGGCACCTCTGTAAGGGTAACGTGCGGTCACAGCATGAAAGGTTCCAGGCGGCGGCAGGATTAGAACGCGAGGGAACTAGCATGGTCAACAAGCCCAAGAAATAGCAAGTGAGAGCCCAGGAACCCCAGGAGGGCTTGCACATGAAGTGTGGCTTTGGTGATCCTAAGACCCCAGCGTCTGTGTCCCTTTGCTCTGTGCACACACGAGGGAGGGGAACTAAGAGTCTGCAACGGAACGCAAACGCGCTGTGGCTGTCAAAGGAAGGGGAAGAGAAGGAGAGGAGCACAAGAAGAGGAGACTCCGGGGAGGGATGTAGAGGGCGGGGCACTGGCCTTGGACCCAAAATTGAATGGGGCGCCCAAACTTCCAGAAATCAAGACACATAACATTTTAATGCAATGTTTGCAAAAATCAAAAATAATGCAAAAGTAATCTGTGATGGTCAAAACACCAAAGTTTTTTTAAAAAGGAAGACAGAATTGCTAACAGAGCTGT
>NW_004444033.1:10337331-10338252 GCF_000243295.1 Trichechus manatus latirostris
ATATGGATGGATGGCTTCATTCATTAATCCTACAAATAATAATTCCATGAAATAGCTGACTGTGTGCCCAGCATCATTCTAGGCTTAGTTGTTGTTGAGTTGATTCCTACTTATAGGGACCCCAATGCGGCTGAGAAGAACTGCCCCATAGGGTTTTCTAGGCTGTAATCTTTACAGGAGCAGATTGCCACATCTTTCTCCTGTGGAGCCACTGGGTGGGTTTGAACCACCAACCTTTCAGGTAGCAGCTGAGCACTTAACTAATTGTTAAAACACGGTTAGGGTATGGTCAGGGACACAGACAGGATGTGATGACAGTATGTGTTTATACAGTGCCTGGTACAGATCTGCAAATGGAGTTGTTATTTCTGTCATTGTCATCATCACACCATCATCACCATCACTATCATCATCATCACCATCATGTGACGGCCCTTATTTCTCTAGGACATATTTCTAGTAGTGGGATTACTGGATCGTATGGTATTTCTATTTCTGGCTTTTAAAGGAAGCGCCATATTGTTTTCCACAGTGGTTGTACCATTCTCCGTTCCCACCAGCAGTGCATAAGAGTTCAGCCTCCCCGCAACCATTTCAACATTTGTAATTTTTTGTTTTTTTGATTTGCACCAGTAATGTTGGGGTGAAATGGTATCTCACTGTAGTTTTGATGTGCGTTTGTCTAATGGCTGATGGTCACAAGCATTTCCTCATGTATCTCTTAGCTACCTGAATGTCTTCTTTGGTGAAGTATCTGTTCATATCCTTTGCCCGTTTTTTAACCGGATTGTCTTTTTGTTGTTGAGGTGTTGTAGTATCTTATAGATTTTAGAGAGTAGACCCTTGTTGGATTTTTTGTGGTAACAAAGTTTTTTTCCCAGTCTGTAGGTTCTCTTTTTACTCTTTTGGTGAAGTCTTTTT
>NW_004444033.1:10340320-10341273 GCF_000243295.1 Trichechus manatus latirostris
GTTTGCACAGTCTAGGCACCATAAAACATCCTTATCATTAGAGAACTGTTTGAGTACCAAGTTCCCAGACCCCAGCCTTGCGAGCAGGTCTTTCTAAGGTTAGAGTCTTAGGCCTGATATGTTAACTCTTCTCTATATAGACCACTACTCTAAGACATTTAAACAAATAAGGGGAGAAGAATGACAGTGTGAGACGTAAGGTCAAGGGTTACTTTGTATGCTGTATGAATTTTGAGTCTTCATGATATAATGGCCCACACACCTCAGTGGGCGATGATGTGGTGCTGCAGTCTGCCTCCCACACACCACTGTGAGTCTTCTTTGTTCTTGTCACCCCTGTTCATCTGGTCTGAAACAGCCTCCTCCTAGGTCTCCTTGCCTCCAGTCCACTTGTGACAGTACATTCCGCACAGGCTGCCAGGACATGCCTTCTTGGCTTCCATTTTTCTTACGATGCTTCTGTGTTCAAAAATCTTAACTGCCTGTTTACCTCCTATTTTATTGATAAACTCGAGACTGTCATATTTATTTAATTCTCATTCGCTTATCAAATCATCTCGCCCCACCGTTCCCTTCTCTCATGTCTCAGAGAATGAAGTCTCTCTCTGTGCTGAAGGCTGACACCACCACCTGTGTCTGAGATCCTGTCCTCTGTGCCTCCTCTCCTCTCTCTGGAATTATGCTCCATCACTTCTCTCTCCTGTATTCAGCCTCCTCCTCTTTACTGGTTTCTCACCCTGAGCACATAAACATATTGTATTTAAGTCTCTCTTGTCATTGAAAGGGGAGCCCTGGTGGCACAGTGGTTAAGTGCTTGACTGCTAACCAAATGGTCAGCAGTTTGAACCCACCAGCTGCTCCATGAGAGAAAGAGGTGGCAGTCTGCTTCCCTAAAGATTACAGCCTTGGAAACCCTACGAGGCAGTTCTGCTCTGTCCTATGGAATCACTATG
>NW_004444033.1:10342154-10343967 GCF_000243295.1 Trichechus manatus latirostris
TCTAGGTTTCATCTATTCTTGCCTAGATGACTTCTAAAGCTTTCTAACAGGTCTCCCTGGCACCAGCATTACCTCCAATGAACCCATTCGTTCAACATATATGTATACAGCATCTGCTATATGTACTATTCTAGGGGCTGGGGATAGAGGGCTTAACAAAACAGACAAGGTCCATGCTATCATTGAGCTTATATTATGGTGAATGTGTATGTGTATGATGTAAAATAAATGACTGTAAAAAATTAAGATAACCACATACCACAGACCACCAAGTGCTCCAAAGACAGAGTAATCGGAGAGAAGATTACAAGGGGGGACGAGTTAATTTGGGTATTCAGAGCAGATCTGCCTGAGCAGGTGACATCTGAGCAGAGACCTAAGAGTCACCTCTCTCAGATCTGAAGGAAGAGCATTCTGGGCAGGGGGAACAGCAAGTAGAACAGCTCTGAGGTAGATCTAAGTTTGTTGTGTTAAAGAACAGATAGTAGGGTGGCGTGGCTAGAGAGTATGGGTGAAGGGGAAAACAGTGTGCAATGAGGTAGGGCATGGAATGGGTTTGGGAATTTAGAGTGTAATGGGGAGCTGCTAGGGGGTTTGTATCAGGAGAGTAACATGATCTCATTTAGCTCCAAAACAGGTTAGTTCATTTGCTGTATGGAGAATAGATTATAGGGGCAAGATTGAAAGTAGAAGTTTCAGTTTGGAGGGCATTGCATTACTCCAGGTAAGAAATGATGTTGGCTGGGCCTAAGTGGGCACCAGTGGAGATGAAAAGAAGTGGACAGAACTGGAATATAATTTGGATCCAGAATCAATAGGACTTGAAAAGGAAGGACTCAAGACGACTCCTCCAACTTCCATCAGGGGCTCCAGAGTGATTTTCTGAACACAAATCAAGCCATCCGTATTGCCTCCCTCCTTCAACAATAAACCCTCAGTGGTTTCTCATTGCTTAACAAACAAATTCTAAACCCTGTAGCCAGGCAAAACTGGCGTCCCTGATTTTCTCCTGCTTTTCTCTCCAGAAGATTCCCTCGGCATGCCTCCTTCACCAACTGTTAGGAGCCTCTTCTTCGTGCCCCCAGCATGTGCCCCTGTGTACATGGTGTCTATCATATCACTAACCTTATACTGAAATCCCCTGCACACTTGTCCACAAAATCCTCAGGGGTAAGGACTTTTGACTTGCCTACCATTTTATTTCCTCTGCCTGGATCCTTGTTTCTTGAAGCTTGATCCTTGGACCAGGAGCATTGGCATCATCTGGAAGCTTCTTAGAAATGCAGAATCTCGGCCCCACCCTGGACCTAGTGGACCAGAATCTGCATTTTAGCCACAAGCTCTCCAGCTGACTTGTATGCACATTAGAGTTTGATAATATGGCTCATTCCCTGGCATACAGTAGGCACTCATTGAATGTTGTACTGAATAGAACAAGCAAACCAATCCAGACTCCTCAGAGCTCAACAATGATTTCCTTTCACCAAATAGATGTGAGTCTCAAAGGTAACTCCACTGCCGTAAATTAAACCCGCATAGGAAACCCTGGTGGCATAGTGGTTAAGTGCTACGGCCGCTAACCAAAAGGTTGGCAGTTCGCATCTAACAGGCACTCCTTGGAAACTCTATGGGGCAATTCTACCCTGTCCTATAGGGTTGCTATGAGTCGAACTAGATGGCAACAGGTTTGGTTTGTACACTCTGGAAGTGTTTAAAGGGCCTGCCACCACAGGATGGGTGACACCTGTTGAAAGTAACATAGATTCTGTGGTTACCTCTACTTCTAGACGGGAACTAAGAATATCCAAGATTT
>NW_004444033.1:10345048-10346492 GCF_000243295.1 Trichechus manatus latirostris
TTAGAATCTACTCGAGGGCAACTGGTTTATTTCCTTCCTAGTTAGCTCCCCAGAGCCCACAGGGATGATAAAGAGTTAGAGACCTCAGGTACAGGAATTTCGATATGCTTTCCAGGCCCCAGTCACTCTGGGTCACTCAGTGTCCCTTGGGCATGGTGGCAAACACCAGAGCCTGAGGACATCTCTGCCAGGTCAGCCTGTAGCAGAGAGGGGCAGGGGCCTGATCTCCTCTGCCCTTGAATTTCGTGTCGCTGGAAGCTCAGAGATGTCTGTTTGATGCAGGGCTTCAAACTTATTTGAACAAGTTCAGTCACGGCTGATGAAGTGAAACCAGAACAGACACAAATTTTTAAAGTTTGGGTGATCCAGAACTATAGCTGGAATAGGACAAATTAAGGGTTAAAGCTTTGGAATGGGAGACTTGGAAGAACAGTGGTGAGCTGTTTCAGGACCCTAATGTGTGAGACTGGATTACTGCCAAGACTGAGGAGATCGACACACATTCAAAGCGGTGTGGTCAGCCACCATCTTTGAGCAGGGCACTACTGTTTCCGACTGAGCAAAATCCAATGGGCAAGAGATTTGGTTGCTATGCAACGCATACACTGTCCTTGTTTTCTAAGAGAAAGATTAAGTTTCTAATAGGGCTTTGACCTGTAATTTTTCCCATTCCAGTTATGGTTCAGGTTCATCTAAATTTTAAAAATTCAGGTCTGTTTCGGTGTTGCTTCCTCAGCCATGATTGAACCGGGAAGAATTGGTTCGAAGCCCTGCTTTGATGCTAACCACTTAAGACTCCAGAAATCTTACCTGGAAGCAGATGCCTCACCTTGCTTAGGGGCTTCCTGCTCCCAGCAGCTCTCACTCCCTCCTTGGAAAGCTCAAGGGAAGCAGGAAAGTGGCTCTTTTCCATAAAGTGTTTCTGAAATTCTTGATCCACTTGCTTTCTCAGGTTGAGCAAAAGTCCTGGTGAAAATCAAATGTTTTGTTTTTAGGATGAAACATTTACTACTGGAACAGTAGAGAGAAAGCAATTACTCTCTTGCGCCGTGATTGTTTCTGTAGTCTGTGTGGGACATTGCTGTACAGAAGGGATCTGGAGCTTGTGCTCTTTGTCAGCAACTGGCAGTGTGACATTTTTGTCAATTCTCTTGGTCATAGTATCTTCACTAGGTGACCTCTGGCATCTCGTTTATTTATTTATTTAATTGTGCTTTAGGTGAAAGTTTACAGCTCAAGTTAGTTTCTCATACAAACATACACACATTGTTACGTGACTCTAGTTGCTATCCCTATAATGTAACAACACACTCCTCCTTTCCACCCCGGATTTCCTGTGTCCAGTCATCCAGCTCCGATTCCTTTCTGCCTTCTCATCTCACCTTGGGACAGGAGCTGCCAATTTCGTTTTGTGTATCTACTTGAGCTAAGAAGCACACTCTTC
>NW_004444033.1:10349390-10368686 GCF_000243295.1 Trichechus manatus latirostris
CTTTTCAAAGAACCAACTTTTGGTCTTGTTAACTCTTTCAATGGTTTTTCTATTCTCTATTTCATTTATTTCTGCTTTAATTC
This sequence comes from Trichechus manatus latirostris, assembly GCF_000243295.1. Lineage (NCBI taxonomy): Eukaryota > Metazoa > Chordata > Mammalia > Sirenia > Trichechidae > Trichechus > Trichechus manatus. The sequence goes on from NW_004444033.1 coordinate 10,349,474, forward strand.
TTATTATTTCCTTTCTTCTGGCACCTGAGGGCTCCTTTTGCTGCTCTCTTTCTATTTGTACAAGTTGTAGGGTTAATGTTTTGATTTTGGCCCTTTCTTCTTTTTGGATGTGTACATTTATTGCTATAAACTGACCTCTGAGCATTGCTTTTGCTGTGTCCCAAAGGTTCTGGTAGGATGTGTTTTTGTTCTCATTTGATTCTATGAATTTCTTTATTCTGTCCTTAATTTCTTCTATAACCCAGTAGTTTTTGAGCAAGGTATTGTTCAGTTTACATGTATTTGATTTTTTTTCTTTGCTTTTCCTGTTATTGATCTCTACTTTTATGGCTTTATTGTCAGAGAAGATGCTTTGTAATTTTTTGATGTTTTGGATTCTGTCAAGGCTTGCTTTGTGGCCTAATATGTTCTATCCTGGAGAATGTTCCATGTGTGTTGGATAAGAAAGGGTAGTTGGCTGCTATTGGGTGGAGTGTTCAGTATATGTCTATGAGATCAAGTTGGTTGATTGTGACATTTAGATCTTCTGTGTCTTTATTGAGCTTCTTTCTGGACGTTCTGTCCTTCACCGAAAGTGGTGTGTTGAAGTCTCCTACTATTATTGTGAAGCTGTCTATTTCTCTTTTCAGTGCTGTTAGAGTTTGTTTTATCTATTTTGGAGCACTTTTGTTGGGTGTATAAATATTTATTATAGTTATGTCCTCTTGGTGTATTGACCCTTTGATCACTATATAGTGTCCTTCTTTATCCTTTGTGGTGGATTTTGCTTTAAAATCTATTTTGTCAGAGATTAATATTACCACTCCTACTCTTTTTTGAGTGTTGTTTGCTTGCTGTATTTTTCCCCATCCTTTGAGTTTTAGTTTGTGTCTTTAAGTCTAACGTGTATCTCTTGTAGGCGGCATATAGTTGGATTGTGTTTTTTTTTTTATCGATTCTGCCACTCTTTATTGGTGCATTTAGTCCATTTACATTCAGCATAATTACTGATAGGTATGAGTTTAGTGCTGTCATTTTGATGTATTTTTGTGTGCGCATGTGTGTTGTTGACAGTTTCTTTGTTCCACTTAATTTTCTGTGCTGAGTCTTCTTTATGTATTTTATTTTCATCTTTTTCCTTTTTGTTGATTTTGTATTTGGTAAGTCTTTATGTTTTTCTTGTTTTTTATTTTGATATGTAGGATTGTTAGTTTCCTTTGTGGTTACCTTAATATTTATCCCTATTTTTCTAAGTTTAAACCAATCTTTTCTTTATATTGCCTTGACTTCCTCTCCATATGAAGGATCTGACTACATTTTTTAATCCCTCTTTTTTGTTTTAATATTGTCATCTTTTACATATTGATGTCTCTGTTTCCCTATTTTAGTGTTTAGCTTTGATTTATTTTTGTGACTTCCCTATCTGGGTAGATATCTAGTTGTTCTGTCCTGTGTTCTAGTCTTGGGTTGTTATCTGATGTTACTGATTTTCTACCTAGAGGACTGTCTTTAGTATTTATTGTAATTTTGGTTTGTTTTTTACAAATTCTGCTAACTTCTGTTTATCTGTAAATGCCCTAATTTCACCATCATATTTGAGAGACAGTTTTGCTAGATATATAATTCTTGGCTGACAATTTTTTTCCTTCAAGGCATTATATATGTCATCCCATTGCCTTCTTGCCTGCCTGGTTTCTATTGAGTAGTCAGAGCTTAGTCTTATTGACTCTCCTTTGTAGGTGACTTTTTGTTTATCCCTAGCCACTTTTAAAATTCTCTCTTTATCTTTGGTTTTGGCAAGTTTGATTATAATATGTCTTGGTGACTTTATTTTGGGATCTACCTAGTGTGGTGTTCAATGAGCTTCCTTGTTAGATATCTTCTCATCTTTCATGGTATCAGGGAAGTGTTCTGCCAACAAATCTTCAACAAATCTCTCTGTATTCTCTAATATCCTCCACCCTGTTCTGGTACTCCAATCACTCGTAGGTTATTCCTCTTGATAGAGTCCCACATACTTCTTAGGGTTTCTTCATTTTTTAAAATTCTTTTATCTGATTTTTCCTCAAATAAGTTGGTTTCAAGTGCTTCATCTTCAAGCTCACTAATTCTGAGTTCCGTTGCCTCAGCTCTGCTCCTATGACTTTCTACTGAGTTGTCTAATTCTGAAATTTTATTGCTAATCTTTTGGATTTCTGTTTACTGTCTCTCTATGGATTCTTGCAGCCTGTTAAATTTGTCATTATGCTCTTCTCTAACCCTCTTAAGTTCCTCTATTGCTTTGTCTGTATGTTCCGTGGCTTGTTCTACGTTTTGCCTGATCTCCTTCCTGATTTCTTGAAGAGTTCTGTATATTAGTCTTTTGAATTTTACCTCCAGTAATTCCAAGAAGTTCTCTTCCTCTGGAAGGTTTTTTGATTCTTTGTTTTGGTGGCTTGCTGAAACCATCATGTTCTGCCTCTTTATGTGATTTGATATCCACTGTTGTCTCCATGCTATCAATAAGTTATTATTATATTTATTTATTTTATGTTTGCTTACTGTGCCCTAGCTTCTTGTTTTGTTTTGTTTTAATATGCCCAAATAGTTTGGTCATGTGAGCTAGTTTGATTATTGGCATCTTTGAAGCTTTCATGTCCTGCCTCCAGGTGGCTAGAGCTGTTACTAGGTATGTGAGCCCAAGAATCTGTTTACTTTTCTTGTGTGGCTGCAATTCAGGTGTCCAGGTCGTTGGTCACTGAGTGTATGGTGCAGGTTCTCACCTACAGTCCTAGACAGGCAGGGGTCATTGGAGTAGGCACAGGTATCTGGCTGTAGTACGGAGTCATGCACTGATCAAGACAAGGGGCTGACTTCTGCCCGAGTGTCTGGGTGGAAGGTGTGTCCCTGTTCCCTAGAGCATGTAGATAGGTGGGTTTTGCAGCCAGACTATGGGCACCCAATGCTGTTGGCTGTAAGGACTGGGAGTCACCACTTATTCTTAGACCCCTGTCATGGGTGGCTTGGTGGAGTGGGTGGAGCCACCAGTCCTCAGGCCCCTGATGTGGGTAGGTGAGGACACTACTTAATGAGCAGAGTGGTGTCAAATGTCATGAATCTGCCACTTCCCCTTATAGCAGATACAGATGAAAATAGGCTTCAGGTATATACCCTGGTATACTGTAATAATGAGGGCCTACACTGTTGAAATGGGCCCACACAGGTCTACACAGGGGTGAAAGGCATTCAAAGTCTGTAGACCTCTTATGCCTGTGCCTAGGCAAAGGGGCTGTGCCTGCCGAGTTGCTGGCTTAGGGGAGGTGGCAGATTATTTTTTACTGTTTGTTAATTTGTTCCCTCTCCAAAGCCGGGAGAATGGCTCAAGGTGTGCAACGAGTCCTACTTATGGCCCAGGGAGCGCAGCAATGTCTGCAGCTGGACCTGGGACCTGGAACCACGAACAGAGTGGGGAGGGAGCAGGTAAATGGGAGAAAGGTATTTCCCAAAAGGAGGGTTTTTTTTTTTTTTTCTGATCTGCGAGGCAGGTTAGATGCTTGTACTAATCTTCCGCCGATTGAGTGCCATTTCTCCCTGGTTCTGGAGGTTTGAGCTGACTCTCTGCTGCTTGGTCTCTCCTGATATGGAAAATGCATTCTGAGTGCCACAGCTTGCCTCACTGCTTGCACCAGCTGATCCAGCCTGCAGGGTGCCAGTTCCCACCAGGTCAGGTCTAACAACTCCTCACTGCTTCTGAACCATCTCCCCTTCCCCTGCTTCTCAGTCAAATTCCTCAACTTTGTCTTTGATGTTCAGGGCTCCTAGATTTTCATATATAATTGATTCACTTGTTTTTTTTTGGGTCTTTGTTGTAAGAGGGACCACAGGAAGCATCTGACTACTCCACCATCTTGGCCCCACCCCCCTCTGGCATCCCTTTTAATCCCAACATACTAGGACTCTGTTTCCATCTTCCCTGTTCTTTTCTGGGGAGAATTAAAAAGTAAAACAGCTCAAAGTCTGGCCCTGTCTGTCTGTGAAACCCCAGGGATTCTGTAACAAGCAGTGGTGTGCTCGTGAATGCTTAGCAACTGGTGCCAATGTGTGACATTTTGAAATTTCTGTGGTGTAGATAATCCCACCATGGCCAATTTCAAGCTATCAGGGTGACATCAGCTGACTCACAAATTTCCCGAAAAGTTGACAGCTCTTGTGGATAGTATGAGCTGGCTCCAGCCACCATCATGAACAACTCTCCTTGTCCATTATTCTGAGAGGAACGGGACTTACATGGGAAGGGGCAGTGATGCTCACTCATTATCTTGGCTCTACGTCTGGCTATAGGAAAAGCCAGTGTGGACATCAGAAAACAATGGGAGATTGGCACTAAGATGTGGGTCAAACACTGAGAAGAGGGTCATTCTTATTCATCAGGATGTCTGACAACTCTTCTGTGGACTTCTGATAGAAAGCCATCATTCCTTTAAGCTCGTAAAAGGGCACATGATGACACTCAGAAATTGGATTGCCAGTAAGAATCATTCCAAGTATACAGGTGGAGTCTTTTCCCATGTGCCAGGTGGAAGAAAGTTTGGGGCAGGGCTCAATAGTATGTTTGGTGTCATCTCTCATATTTAGTCTTGTGCTTATTAACTGAAATCAACTTTTTATTCTGGGCTGACATCTCTTTCCTACAGGTATGCATTCAGCTTTTGTTGCTATTTCTGAGGGCTAGTACTATAATTTCTTTGCCTGTGTTAAAAACAAACAAACAAACAAAAAACTCTCTAGTTCTGGCTCTCACAGGTTTCACTGTAATGATTGCAAAATATTTATACATATGGATAAAATCTGCATGGGGATACAAGAGAAATCAAAATTAATATCAACAGGTATAATTATGAGTAAATTTTTTTCTTTATAAACCTGCATTTCCTGATTTTATAATATTATTTGAATATATTTAAATCTTTTGTGAAAAGGATTTTCATCTTCATTGAGAACAAAATGAGCTGGAGAGTTCTAATGGTGACTGTATTTTCTTCTTCCTTCTACATTTTCTAATTGGAATTCTTTTATAAGGAAGAGCTATGCTTTATTGCCAATTTATATATGTATTCCATTATTTATTTATATCAGAATAGACTCATGTATGTTTATTTTAGTCTGTGAATTACAACCCAATGTTACTGTTATTTTGTTGCTCCAGTTGTCCCAGCTTTTGCCCTTAGCGGTCTCTCAGGTTGGTTCTTGTGCCCCTTCAAATGCTATCTTTTCTGAGCACTTTCTTACTTCCTGACAGCACAAGATACTCCAGGATCATCTTTTGTTTTTCTTTCCCAGACCTATAATCAACCACTTCTTCAAGGAGCCCTGTTCTTTTTAATGGAGACTGGTATTTAGAAGCCAAGATCTGGGGGCTGAGTGTGCTCGTTGCTACAGGGGTGCCACTGATGAAGGGATATATTTTCCCCTCCCAAAATATTTTTCTTTGCTTCCACCTGTCACAGTGCCTGGAATTCTAGAACTCATAGAAACCTGCATAATTGAAAACATCTCACCCTGCTACACTTCAGCTACCTTAGAGATGGATCTTGGGTCTGGAAGGTTGTTTAGTCCCTATTAAAGTGCCACACATCTCTGGTTTATAAGATGATGTGATGATGTAATGGCAGGTGAAAGCAGGTCCCTGAGAAGGAGGCCCAGGGACAGCCCACGGCTGAGGACAGCCATGGCCCCAGGGGCAGGAGAGGAAAATTGAAGAGGAAGAGGTGGTCACCAGGGGCTCTCAGAGCTTACTCACACACCTCCCTAAAGCCAAATCCACCCTTTGTCCCACCTTTCACATTCCCCACAGAGTAGGCCTCTTTTACTTTCTCTTTTGGGAACATGCAGTCTTTTGAGTATTTTGGGTTAGAAAGTTGCTGAGAACAGAATATTGGCAAAAATATCTAACTAAAGAACCTTAATAACATTTCAAGCCACCATAGGCCTAGACATCCACTTTCTAAAATGTGTTTGCCTGCAAAATTCTGTCCCTTACTTGCCTTACTCCTATAATTCTGGCCCTTTAATTGATTGCTACTTTTCTGTCTCAAGTGAATTTGATCAACTATAAACTCTTCTTATAATCTATACTCTTCTTTCACTTGTAACCACTTTTCCAAGGTTGAACTCTCCTACACCGCCGCTCCCTTGCCCCAATCCTAACCCTTTAACCATTCAGTGCAAGGTCAAGAGATTTATATTCTGAAAGTCAAGGTCAAGGCCAAGGAGGTACCTATAATTCAATCATGGAGGCTAATTCCTGGCTCTGGAGAATGGGAGTAGGATAGGTGAGGTGAGGGAAGAAGGCGCAATGGTGGGCAGACACAGCTGGAGCACAACAATGGCCATCCTCTGGGCTCCTTCCCTTCTTCAGACCCCCCAGAACTACATCTACCCCTGCCCGTGCCATGCTGTGGCCCCTGCAGGCTCTCTGGGTGCAGGCATCTTGGAGATCTGCATGGTTTACCTGCAGAGGCAAGGTCTCCCCTCTGCCAAGGCCCAGGCTGTTTGCAAAGCCCACTACACAGCCTCTTAGCTGGAGACCTGGGACAGCACGTTGGTCTCACAGCGCTGTTGGGAGGAGTTGGCACTTTTGAGTTATCAAGTGTCTCCATGAATAAGGGAGGACAGGAGCTCCCCAACTGGGCATTTGTGGTGTCAGATCAGCCACAGAAAGCTGTTGGGATTCTCAGGCTTGACAAAATCCTGGGGGACAAGAGACCAGCCAGCTATCACTTATTTATGCTTTCAAAGAGCACGGGACCCTGGGTAACCACGGGGTGGAAGAACCAGCCCTGTCATGTATTAATAAGCAGGAAGTCTGAGAACTAGGAGGAGGGCTCTCCCCATGGATGGATGGATGGGTCACAGGGGACTAATAAGGCTCCCTGGGGCTCCAGGCTGGCCCCTTCTAATGACTTATTAGTGAGGCTACTGAAAAAAGAGAATGGTATAATTTTTTTTTCTCCTCAGCCACATTTCTCTGAAGAACTTTGAGGTATTTCACAAGCAAATTCTGTCATGATGGTATGACAGGCTTTCTGAGGACTCTCTCCTTGAGAATGGGATTTGAGTGCCTTAGGAGGTGGGAGGCAGAAGGACTATTTCAGGTTGGCCTAAAATTCTTATTTCCAGGGTGTTCTTGTACATGCCTCCACACTCCTAGAATCCTCACATGTTGGGACTGGAGACAGGATGGATGGTGTAGATCTCCTAAAGCCTAGCACACCTGCTTTCTCAAGACACATTGTCTGTCTTTAAGAATCTTGAAATCGTAACTTTTGTCCTCAAAAATCAGTTATATCAGAGTTCTCCTTGCCTGATTATCCTTACATATTCTTGACCTCATAAGTAAGTCTGAGTTTACATCTGGCTAGCCTGTGCTGCTCATCAAGATGGTTAGGTTGTTCCATGGAGGCCTGGTAGTCTTAACTGTACCTTGTGAGACCCAGTAAGCCTCACCCGGGGATGAAAGCAGGGTTGGGCAATAAGGACCTCCGTATTCAATTTATGCCGGGTAGAGATGCTTGTGCCTAAAAGGACTTGGTAATCAGTGTCAGAATTGTTCCCGGGTCTCTCAGAAACACTCTTCAACTCAGCCAACTGTGAACACAAGAAACCGGGGCCAGTTCACTCAGGATGCTAGATCCTCTGTACGCTGAGGACTGACATCTCTCAACGTGTACGGGGAAGAACATGACCCAGAATGTGACCACAGGAAGGGCTGCCCCACAGTGGTCAGCTTTAATTAAACCTCATGCCTTCATCATCCTATATCTGAAATCTGCTTCCACTCCTTCTGCTCTGGTGCAATTAGCTCGTAGGCTTATTAAAGCGTATCTTTCTTTTTTTCCTGAACAGCTTCAAAGAGAAAGAGTGGGATAAAAGTACAGACATGATTTTTTTTACTTTTGCAAAAAGATGGTCAAATGTCTCGTAGACATTTTGGCTCCATGTTCTATTCATGCCCCCACATAACCCTGCCTCTCCTTCCTGTCCTTTAACCCTCCTTATGCTTCCTGCCTCTGCTCTCGGGACGTTCTTTGGCGTCTGGGGTCCTGGTAGCTGGCATGGGTCTCAGGAAGGCTTCTCTGAAATGACTCCAGGGTCATGGTTGAGAGAGGCAATGCTGGGATGAAAAAAAAAACATTGGGCATGAGCGAGCTCAGGCTGCTGCTGCCCCTCTAGCCCCAGGCTCCTGCCCACACCTGCTAGCCACAAACTGGTGCTTACCTTCTCCAGTGGGAAGACCAGTGGTTGGCCAGGCTTAGCGTTGGAATCTGGTGCGAGTCTCAGCCCTGAGGCTCCCCTTGTCCACACCATGCCGCCCCCTCTCAGCACTCCCAGCTGCTTATACTGAAGCCGCAGCTTTTCCTCATTATTATGAGGTGTTGCCTTAAAGCCACCAGCTCAGCACAGTTATTTGGCTCCTACTAGCAAATTCGCACTAGCCCTTGAGTCCTCAGAAGGCAGGAAGAAAAAACGTACAAGGATGCGAGAGACTGTTTTCTGTCTGGGCAGATAGAAAGGGACAAAAAGATTCCAGAGGAACACAAGGGTTTATTATTTACAGTACCTAACTTTTCCTAGACAGAAAGGGAATGGTTTTAAATCTATTTTTCTTTCCTTCAAGAGTTTCAAGTACCTGGGTGGTGCAAACTGTTAACACTCTCTTGGCTGCTAACTGAAAGGTTGGAGATTTGAGTCCACTCAGAGGTGGCATGGAAGAAAGGCCTGGCAATCTATTTCTGAAAAATCAGCCATTGATAACCCTGACACATAGCTCTACTCTGACACACATGGGGCCGCATGAGTTGGAGTCAACTCAACAGCAACTGGTGGTGGTGGTGAAGAATTTCAAAAAGAGGAAATCCTGGGCTCTTAACAAATATTATTTGCTTGGTATCTCACAGGTCTCATCTGTTTGGATGACGGTTGTCCATCTGGTATCTAGACTTATTCTCTTGTTCCTAGGTGATGCTACCGATCCATCATCAGTAGACCTCCTTCAGCTAGGCTGTTTCATCTGGTATCTATTGCTGCCTAAAAACCCCCTCAAATCTCGTGGCTAAAAACGACCATTCTTTACTTCCTCATGACTCTTCAATTTGGATCAGGCCCAGCTGGTGGGTCTTCTGGTCTCACCTGGGGCCACTCATGCAGCTGCAGTTATCTGGGGCTGTCGACTGGGACACCCCCGTTCTTCATGCAGCCTCTCCTGAAGGTTAACCCTGAACATGCTGAGTTACAAGAGTGGAAGCCTCAATGAGGAAGCATTTATCAAATTTCTGCTGGTATGCCATTTGTTGATGCCCCATCTGGCCCAAGCAAGTCACATGGTCAAGCCCAAGAGTCAGTGTAGGAAGGGATTTCACAGGGCATGGATATAGGCAAGCATGGTTCATGGGACCACTACTATAACAGCCACCAGGTTCATGGGACCACTACCATCCGTAAGAGGCGCATCCTTCAGGGGCTTCTCGTTCACTTGCTTCAACTAACTCATCACATTCTCCCATGGCTTTGCTAATCACCCTGTAAGTAGCTGCCAGGCAATCCTGGAGGGTTTATTTCTCAACCTGTCCTGCCTAAACATCTACATCAGAGGTTGGCAAACTTTTTCTGTAAAGGACTGGATAGCAACTGTTTTAGATTTTGTGAACCATGTGGTCTCTGTTGCAACTACTCACCTCTGCTGCTGAAGTATGGAAGCAACCACAGACAGTATTTCAATGAATCGGCATGGCTGTTTCCAATAAAACTTTATTTCCAAAAACAGGCGGTGGTCCAGATTGAGCCTGTGAACCATAGCTGCTGACTCTTGATCAATATCATAATTTTCTAGACTGCCAAAACATTGTATATTACAGTCAAGTATTGTTATCTCTCAGACTTGAAAATTAAATGTCATCATTGTACAATCTGATTTCGTCATGAAAGGGGATTGGTCAATGCATATAAGATTTTTCATTTAATTTTTTAAATCATAAACAAATCCATAAAATGTTTTCTAAGTATCTTAGGAATCTTGGGAAAAGCTGGACTCATAGGATAAAATGCCATGAGCTGGTTCAGTGGAAGCTGGAGAGGCAATATAATACAGGTGGAAAGAGGACATAGCTGTCATACTTCTGTGGTGCAATGGATCACTTTTGTGTGGCCTTTCTCACCATGGTCTTGTAACTCCCGCCCAGTATATGTAACTTCATTACTCAACCAATTAAGGGCCATCCTCACCATTGTTACATCTTAGCCTGACTTCTTTTGCCCAGAACACAGTTTTGGAGCCTACCTTACGAGCTTCTCGATGTCCAGAGCTTCAGGCCCCTCAGCAGTTCTGCTTCATCTCCTGTGCTACAGACTTTTTTACTTTCTCTTTAGGAGGCCAGATGCGATGACGGCCTATTTACAGGCTTTCAGGCTGTGTCCTTCTCTCCTGATGGCTTGTACGATGGGCCTCAGCCCTCAGTAAGCATCAGCATTCCTGGAGGGCTTGTAAAAAGAGGCTGGCTCACCCCAGAGTCTGACGCAGGAGGACTGGGCTGTGACCTGACCTCAGCCACTGACCAAAAGATGGGCAGTGTGAAACCATCAGCTGCTCCTTGGAAACCCTATGGGGCAGCTTTACTCTGTCCTGTGGGGTCGCTTAGTGGTTAAGTGCTACAGCTGCTAACCGAAAGGTCGGCAGTTCAAATCCACCAGGCGCTCCTTAGAAACTCTATGGGGCAGTTATACTCTGTCCTATGTGGTCGCTATGAGTCGGAATCGACTCGACGGCCACAGGTTTGGAATCAAGTCTCCAGGTTACGGTGGCACTGCTGGTTGAGGGGTCACGCTTTAAGAATCATCGGTCTCGCACAAAGAGGAAAAGAAAAAGCTCTCGGCATCTCATATATGGGGCTGCATGAAGGTCGTGTGATGGTTCTGCTCCCTTTTAAAACACAATGAACCAGATTTAAACAATTTGTTCATAGACAGACCTGAATTCTGAAAACGTGAACTTCATTACTTGACCAATTTTCTGTGAACACTGCCATCCAAAGCTATCTCCTATTTACACTTAAGTCAACATGAAAGTTCTGAGAGACAGCAGTTTGCTGTATCTTAGCATCTGCATATATTTTCCTATCAATGGACCATTTCAAAATAAATTACACAATAATAGTCTTAAGGCATTGACAAGATTACAACAAACTAGCTTTACGTATAGTCTTGTTCAGTTCTGAGGTTCAAAGTTATCTTGTGTTCTACTCAGAACACAAGTCCGGGAACGTACGCCCTAAAAAAGTGCTCAAGGTCAAGTGAGTTTGGGAAATGCGGCTCTGTAAGGGATGATGTGCAGCAGCTTAAACATGCATATTAAATGATCAGAGGCTTATGGTGACCCTGCTTTAACACCTACTAGGACCCTAATGGAGCCCTGGTGGTTCAGTGGTTAAGAGCCTGGCTGCTAATTAAAAGGTGGGTAGTTCGAATCCACCAGCCGCTCCTTGGAAACCCTATGAGGCAATTATACTCTGTCCTATAGGGTCACTGTAAGTCGGAACTGACTCGATGACAACGGGTTTGGTTTTTTGGTTTTTAGGACCCTAATGCTCAGGGATAAGTTAGTTTCAGTATACCTTGCTCTCACTCAGCCAGGACATTTACAGTAAAGCACTCAAAGGGAGCTGATTCAAAAAGCAAAACCCTCCAATAAGCAGTACAATTTTATTTCAACTAAATCCTTGATACAAGTTTTACTTTCTACTTAGTTTTTTCTAGAAGTAGAAGAGGAGAAAAAGACTAATCAACAGTTTGAGTCCATCCCAGTTCCGGCAGAGCTGTAGAAAAGACTGGCGAGGAAGGCACTAGTGGCGGAGGGAGAAAAACGCCTCTGACATGTGAGCTGTAGCACAATTCAAGTTTATTCCGTTGGTTCTTGCAACACAAAACTTAAACACGGTATTATTTAGCATTCGGATGTACATGAACTAGGATAATATGAGAAACCCAACTGTGTCAAAAGTATTACATTGTGGAAAGAACGAACTCAAATATATCAAAATGCACAAAGCACTACTAGTCTCCTTCCTTCACTGCTTAGAAAGATATGACTGTTTCTCCATTTACAAAATAGAATCAGGACAATTTAAAGTTTTTAAATTCTGCATGCAAAACACGGCAATTGCTTATGTAGGAGGGCACTCTCACCAGCTTCTTCTCTACACAACTGAGTACACGATAGTGCATGGAAGAAAACAGCAGCTCAGTTGAAATTTCAGTTGTAATTAAGAAAACAAAAATCAAATAGGTAGATGTAGCTTTAAAACCCACTATTTGGGGAGCCACGAATGAAGGGCCTACTTGTTTGCAGCTTCCAAGCGCTGCCCCTCCCTCCCTCCTCTGTGCCAACTGGGTTCAGATAGGCATGCCGTGCATACAAGAACTACCTGGGAATATTCAGGTGCTGCATCTGCCCTCCAAGCCCACAGAGACTGTTCTGAAGCTGCAAGGGGTGGATGTGCGAGGCCACGAACATGAGCAGTCACCCACCTGTTTGTACTTGATAGAATTAATGCATACGAAATGACTGAGTTAATACAAAACTACAGAACATGCAAGAATTTTCTGAGATGTTAGATATTACTTCAGTGGAGAACAAAACTACCTGACCCTTTGCTAATAACGCATGTAGTACCGAAAAGCAGACACGGTTTTAGCTTCCTTTACTCAAAATATGAACAGTAAGTGTTGTGAATTTCTCTGCCAAGTGGTTCAGAAATACATTATAAATAACCTAGTTTAAAAAAAAGAAAGAAAACTGTAAACCATGTTGGTCAGTCTATTCTATGTTTCTATGTTATTTTCTCAAGCAAGGCTTCATAATTATGGCTGAGAAAGAAGAGGGAAAGCGGAACAGCCTCTACTGCATCACAAGGAACATCAGGATAACTGTACAAAGAGCCCGTGGCTCCCATCCCACCAGCGTGGCAGGAAGCACACCAGGTTCAGCCATGCCAGGACGATGCACTCTCTGCAATAGCCAATGACAACACAACACCACGAAAGGAAAGGTGGAGGTGGTGTAAAGGATAATAAACGTAAGCCGTTTAAACTGCATTATGCCACAAGGTGTAAACAATGCCAAAACCCCACTGCACTGCGTTGGTATTCTAGACGGACAGAGTGCCCTCAGCTGTCTATGGGGTGGTTTGTCATGTAATGAAGTACTAAGTACTGCCCTTTAATCCAACTCTAATCGGCTCCACTAGACAGGAGAATTAGCCAAACATATGAATGCATTTAAATCGCTATTTTGTGATTGTTTCCTTGGACTTAGGAAAATTAGAAGGTTAGGCTAGTTGCGAGTGAAAAAGCCAAAGGATAAAAAAAAGGTTCCTGGGGAAAAATACAAACACACACACACACAAACTCACACACCAACCAACCAATCAGCAACTAATCAGTAAGAATTGTGATTAGTCAGGTTGACTGTTCTTGATAATCATTTAACCATGCTGTAGAATGCTACGTTGCCAAAAAAAATCACCACTAATTCTTTACTATCCCCAATCTGAATACAAGTCCCTATCCCACCCCCTCCCCTTTTCAAAAACTTGAGGTACATTCAATTATTGCATGACTTGGCTAAGGAAAACCCTAATTTTTTAAGTATTTGTATATAGATGGCAAGTCAAAAGAATCTAGAACTATGTGTTTTAATTAGTTGTACTGCTTGTGAAATAAACATGTGGAAAAGTGTCCAAATACTTCCTGCAGGTCACAGGAACACCATTTTGGGGCACTGTATTCTAAGATCGCAGAATACAATTTGAGGTGTCACACTTTATGCAACACATGATTTTTAAAAGTAACAAGAACACACCATGGAGGTTGGCTAGCGTATGTTGAGAGAAACCCATCAAGCACTCAGGGAAACCTGGTAACAAGCATTATTTTTGAGGGGATGGGGTTAAATTTGTCCAAATAGTAAATCTCACCCCACTGATAGCTTTGGGGCAACAAGTAATCAGCATCCAAGCTGGGTCTGAGAAAGGCATTCCAAACAACATTCCTTGATTCTCCAAACACAAGTGAGTTCAATCTGTTCAAACAGCAAGTGAAGAAAATCCATAGGTACTAAGACAACTGTTCTCTTTTTGTAGGATACTAACAGGCTCATGGCTATGGTTCTATTTTTAAATCCCCTTTTACTACCAGCAGGAATTTGAAAGTGTTTCGATGCATATAAATGTTTGAACCTAGAGGAGAAAAAACTATGCATACTGGAATGATTTCTCCTTTAGACTTCCCAAATTTACAGATTTTATAAATAAAACTAGTCAGTTTTATCTAAAGACAGGAGATACACGTGAAAGGGGAGAGGAAATCCAAAGTCGAGTCATCCAGCAATGTCGGGTGTGCCCTCCTCGCTGTGACTGAGCTTAAAGTCACTGAGGAAAGGTTTGGTCACCAGCCACAGGCAGCGCTCGCTCGTCACTGTGCCAGGAGCCCCCAGGAGAGCGCACTCTTAAGGCAGAAGGCTAGAGCGGATCACTTATCTCAGCACCCTAAGATTACCTCACAGCAGCCGCTACTGCTCGCAGTTAGGGCTGCAAGTATGTGTCGGAGGCCCGTGTAGAATCAGACCTCTAACACAATCTAGTTCATAAATTAGCTAGGGAGCTGGAGGGTCAAATGTGAACGGTCTATTTTGTCTTTGCTCTCCCTCGGGTATAAACTGTGGGTTTTAGTAGAGATGGAAGAGAGGCAGACTTGATCAGGAATCCTGGTAAAAGCCTGATTGTACTTTTTCCCCTCCTCCAAAACCTTTTGTGTTCTGGTAGTCTGATTATAAATTTCTCTCTCCCCTCACCCCTCATAAAGTATTTAGCTGAAGAAGCTGGCAGATAGAGAGTGACAGACAGACAGGCAGCAGCGTGAGGCCACAGAAGAGTCGTCCTTCAGGATCAGCAGTCCACCGCCCATCACTGGAGCAGCGCTTTGATGGCCTGGTTGTCAGTGGCTTCAAGAGCAGTTAGTCCGTCTGGGCCTTTCACAGTCTTATCAGCACCCTGGGGAAAGAGGAAAGAGCCGTTACTTGGCTTAGGCTAATGTTTACATTGAGAATTAAAATTCCTCTACTAATGGAAGCCATTCTACTAAAAAAAAAAACGCTGGAAGGTTATAGACTAAGTTGTAAAAATGTCGTATTAGTTTTTAGAAATTGAAGACTACCAACACACACTTGCCAATAAAATAAACATTGACTCTGGCCTTTACTTATAGTACCATGTTAGTTACCCAATGAGTTAAGCTTTACAAGAGCATTTCTCTATGTGTAGTATGCAACTGAGAAAAAATAAATCACTTTTGCTAAAGAAGAAAGTACTCCTGTGACAAAATTATTTTTTCTTCTTTCCAACACTTTTTGGGAAGTGCCCGAGTACATGCTTCTAGATCCAGGGCTTACAAACCTATTTTAGACAAACTTCCTAAGAACATGTACACTACTGGCCATTCTCCTTGAGACAAGTTAGCAGTGAATGACTGGGATGTGGGCTTTGAAGGGAGGTCCTCTGCTTCCTCACGCAGACACCTGCTGCTCTCAACACTTGACCCGGGCGGCTGGTGGGTTCGAATTACTGACCTTTTGGTTAGCAGCCGAGTGCTTTAACCACTGAGCCACCAGGACTCCTCCTGCCTACAGAATTAAGTCTAAACTTGGCATAAATGGTCCTTTAGAGCCCAACGCTAATCTAAATCACCAGCTGCTTCTCCCATTAATTTTTCCATGGTCAAATCCTATGGAATTTCTCACGGATCCCTGAACCTGCCAGGTGCCATGCTTTCGTACATGCCGGGCTCCACGTGGAATGCCTTCCCCCTTTTCTCTGGCAAATTCATTCATTCATTCAACAAATATTTACTGAAGGTTTGACGTGTAGATACTGTGTAGGGGGCTGGAGAATCACAGAAAAACGAGAGTTTCCCAGTCTGGTGGTAGACAGAGACATGAGCCACAGGACCCAGCGGAGTGCACACAGTAAGAGGTGGCACCTCGATGAGCATCCGCACACCAGGATGGGGTATGGAAGGAGGCACTGGGTGTGGAAGGAGGCACTGGGTATGGAAGGAGGCACTGGGTATGGAAGGAGGCACTGGGTGTGGAAGGAGGCACTGGGAGAGTCTTCCTTGATGAATAAGGACAAGCTGGCTAGGTGAACCAGGGAGGAGACAGAGGACGAAAGACATTCTAGGAAGTGTTCAACTGTCACAAAGTCCCCCTAAGAATCACTGTAAGTCTCTACATCCTCATTTTCTAATTGACTTAAAGGCTTCATTCATTCACAAAATTAAGTACTGACGCTGCTTCATGGGAGACCTGGGGCTCACAGTCAAGTGGAGAAAGACCTGAGTGAGGACTTCAAGTCACTGTGCCAAGTCCTGTAGCAGAGGTTCCGCAACAGTAACTGGGGTCACTGTATTAAAACAAATGGCTGTTTCTTCATTTTCACAGCTATGTGTTTTGTGACTAGCATCTATTGCTGCTGAGTGCCTTCGAGTAGATTCCGACTCATAATGACCCTGTAGGACAGAGCAGAATTGCCCCATAGGTTTCCTAGGCTGTAAACCATTATAGGAGCAGATCACCAGGGCTTTTCTCCATAGAGCTGCTAGTGGGTTTGAACTGCCAGCCTTTCAGTTAGCAGAGTGCTTAGCCACTGTACCACCAGGGCACCTTGACTAGCATTACAAACTAAAATTCTGCACTGACAAAAATTTAAATATTATAGTGAACATCTGTGGCTTTTTAGCTGCCAGATTTCATTCCATTCTCCTGATTCCGACTCATAGGGACCCTATAGGACACAGGAGAACTGTCCTACAGGGTTTCCAAGGAGCAGCTGGTGGATTCGAACTTCCGACCTTTTAGTCAGCAGCCGAGCTCTTAACCTCTATGCCACCAGTAACTGCTCTCTTGATAACAGCATCCTAATTTCATGATGGGGGAATCATTTCTCCCCACTGGATGGAATCGGGGGGGCCAGAAATCAAGGTGCCATGCACTTTCCTCCCCAAGCATCCAAGGCTGATTCGACTCAAGCTAGGCTGTGAGGATGCTCACTCCTGGATTTTAAATCTTGAATGGAGAGAAAAAAAGAAGTTAGAGCTCATTTATCCCCACTGAACTGAAGTTGAAAAGTTCCTGCTACCTAGAGCCCTGCAGCTGGCAGAGCTCCAGCATTTACTCCAGCTTTCCTGCTGATTCTCTGACTAGTCCAGTTATCTTCTCAAACATTCCCTTTCTACTTGTTAGTCAATTTGTTATTTGCAACCAAAAAAACCTAGCTGACAAAAATAATTTACACAGTCATCCTTTTTTCCTAATAATACAAACTTATCACAGAAAACTCAGAATACACACAAAAAGCCATAAAACTTAATTCTATAAGCCAGATACAACAAATAATAACATTGTGTTTTCTCTACTCTTTTGTTCTAAATATGTATATGTATGCATTTCTTTTAAAAATAAATGAGTAAACCATAAGAGAGCCTATTTTACAGCACGAGTCAGGTGAGAAGTTTGCTGGAGGAGGAAGTGGTTGCTATGGCCAAGTTAAGTGGCCCAAGTAGAGAGGCCACTGTCACTCTAGGGAGAGCAGCTTTAAGGCACAATCTTCAAAAGTCATATTTTTAGATAATCAAGTACTATTTGGTACTTGGTATTTGGTAAAATCAACACCTATGGAAGCAGTAGTCAAGAAATCACACGACGTATTGCATTGGGCAAATCTGCTATTTAAGAGACCTCTTTAAAGTGTTGAAAAGCAAAGATGTCATCTGAGGTGTACCTGACTCAAGCCATGGTGTTTTCAATCGCCTCATATGCACGTGAAAACTGGACGATGACTAAGGAAGACTGAAGAATCAATGCCTTTGAATTGTGGTGTTGGTGAAGAATACTGAATATACCACGGACTGCCAGAAGAACGAACAAATCTGTCTTGGAAGAAGTACGACCAGAATGCTCCTTAGAAGCAAGGATGGTGCAACTACATCTTACATACTCTGGACTTGTTATTAGGAAGGATCAGTGCCTGGAGAAGGACATCATGCTTGGTAAAGTAGAGGGTCAGCGAAAAAGAGGAAGATCCTCAACGAGATGGAATGACACAATGACTACAACAATGGGCTTAAGTATAACAACGATTGTGAGGATGGTGCAGGACCAGGCAGTGCTTTGTTCAGTTGTACACAGGATCGCTATGAGCTATAACCAACTCAATGGCACCCAACAACAACATGTGGTAAAATACGGGAATGTTAAAAAATAAATTCAAGTCATGTTACTTTAGCTCTTGAATGGTTTTCAATGTAGCTTAGAAAGACAAGATATACAGGCATGAAACAAGAATATAATCTTTCATCTGCTTTTTTAACTTTATTTACTTCTTAGCTCAGATAGCCTAATCTGCTTTATTCGACCAGTTCTTAACAGGTACAAACAGGACAAGAAAACTGGATTAGTATAAGAATGAAACTCTTAAGCCTGTATTGAGGTTACCTGACACCACCTTGACGAAGAGGCTTTTGTGGTAAAGATACTATCATTATACTGATCAATTGTCAGTGCAGCAGAAGCCTTGTTTCAATGCAAAATTTGTAAGATCAATTAAAAAATTAGCACTTCAATATATGATCAAGCATTTAAAACTCTAAATATTCAAATCATATCAAATGAAACATTTACTTCTACACCTTTGCTTTTTTAAGTCTTGGTAGACATTTCTATATAAG
Organism: Trichechus manatus latirostris; assembly: GCF_000243295.1. NCBI lineage: Eukaryota > Metazoa > Chordata > Mammalia > Sirenia > Trichechidae > Trichechus > Trichechus manatus. The sequence goes on from NW_004444033.1 coordinate 10,368,263, forward strand.
GTGCTAGATACTGGTTTACAACCTTGGAATGTAACCAATTACTTCAGAAAAAAAAATGCCAGCAGCAACCATGGTTTGAAATAGTAGATTTACTTCTGGAAAAAACAGCAGGTCAGAACGCGACAGAAAACGAATGCTTGAAAGGATCAGACTATAACGGAAGATTAAAGCCATTCCAAGGAACAGGCCTCCCTCTGAACTGCTTCCAGCAGAACATTTTATGACAAACACCGACGAGATCAGGAGTCCAGCAACCTTATGTTGGTTTGGACTAGGAAGTGGATCTGAAAAAGCCATCCAGAGCCCAAGCTTCCTTGTCCCACAGACACAGTGCTGTGGTTCTCACTCAGAAACTTCTAATTCAAACACAGATTTTCTCATTCCAAGTACACTCAGAAACAAAACAGAAATAGAAAACAGGACC
>NW_004444033.1:10370291-10371628 GCF_000243295.1 Trichechus manatus latirostris
AACTGTCAGTTTTATGCCAATCATTATTTTAACTCCTCCAAAATCTCATTCTTATTCTTAATGATTATCAGAATGGTCAAATGAGATAAACCTTCCTCAAGTGCTATTTTGCTGACTTTTTGTCTATTACCATTGGCCTTAATGATCTTCATCTTCATATCCATGACTAGAGCCTTCCTCAACTCTTTTTTGGACTAGAACTTTCAGTGGCATAACTTCTTTTGCTAGACATATTGTTAGGGGTATAAGCAGTGCGGGTGTTAGAGAAACTTGAACTTGGCATTAAACTAACAACCGATGCTTCCTATGGTACAAAATGCTGAATAAGATCATGCTATAGGCCTGGTCTATGAAGTTGGTGTCAGTGTAGTTAACAATGAATTCGGAGTCGTAACGGCTGTGGGCATGTGCACAGTTCAACTGTCGTATATCATGAGAATTGAACATTGCCCAACTTTCTATCTGACTCCTGACACTGACTTCATTGCAGACCTAGCCACAGCCTGCCATATAGCAGTGTTTTGAACAGTAAGTCATGAACATCTGCAAGTGAATATCTGAGAATGGTTAATATCAGCAAATTACGTGCTGCAAGACTGTATGTAGTATATATTACTAACAATAAGACGTAGCAAACAAAAAGACAGTCATAAGTGTGATTCACCTGAACCTGAATATGTCGTAAGTTGGGGACTGCCTGTACATCCTTTATCTGATACCAAATGTCTTGTGTTGTTGTTAGTTGCCACGGAGTCAATTCTGACTCACGGCGACCCCATGTGTGCAGAGCAGAACTACTCCATAGGGTTTTCAAGGCTGTGATCTTTTGGAAGGGTATCACCAGGCCTGTCTTCCAAGGTATCACTAGGTAGGCTGCAACCGCCAACCTTTCGGCTAGTAGTTAAACACTTAATGTCTGCACCGCCAGGGACTTCTATTTTATAGACAGAGGTGAAGCTCAGAGAAATTAAAAAACTTGTCCACGATCAGCCAAGAGTTACAGAAACTAGCCTTCTGACTCCAAACCTTGTGTTCTTCTATCTTTAATTCAAAATTACCTATGGCCTGTCCCTGTCTTAGTTATCTAGTGCTGCTATAACAGAAATACCGTAAGCGGATGGCTTTAACAAACAAAAATTCATTCTCTCACAGTCTAATAGGCTAGACGTCCGAGTTTAGGGTGGCAGCTCCAGGGGAAGGCTTTCTCTGTCAGCCGTGGAGGAAGGTCCTCGTCATCAAACTTCCCCCAAGTCTTGGAGATTCTCAGTGCAGGAACCCTGGGTCCAAAGGACATGCTCTGCTCCTGGCTCTGCTTTCTTGGTGTTATGAGGTCCACA
>NW_004444033.1:10373645-10375034 GCF_000243295.1 Trichechus manatus latirostris
AAAACATCAATGTTATCGGATAAAATGGTTTCCTAGATTTTCCACAGCAAACCTATTAGTAATTGATTTCTAGTATTTTTACACACTGAATCTGTATAGCAATTGTACATAAGACATTAAACCTTTCCACTTCCTTTTTATAAAAGGAAGACACCTTAGTAAACCTTAATTCTGTATCTCACTCATCTATCCTACTCAACAAAATAAGGGCACTCAGCTTACTGAGTGATCTGAAAGAGATGCGGGTCACTAGTGTGGCACACTAATCAGTGGTTTTATACACATACACAGCACGCACGAACGTGTGTGTGTGTTAAGGTTAGAGGAGACTTCCTATGAAGAGATAAATTCTTTGACACAAGTATGAAGCAGAGGTGAAAGAAATGGGAAAAACCAACAACCACAAAGTTTCTTTTGGACTTTTTTCTCACAGATATAGCTTGGTATGCTAAACGTTAATATCAAAGTGACAGTTGGTAATAATGACTGAATTAAATATGCTGTCAGTCTATTTTTATAATCTAAGAATAAAACAGTAATTAGAATTTTTTAAATTTTCATTAACTTTTCAGGTCATGTGATTCTTGTCATGCTGGGACCCCCCCCCCTTTTTTTTTTTTTAAAGAATTCTTGTTCCTTTAGGAGGCTGAGAGGTCATTTTTAATAGCAGTACATACATGTAAACGGCAGAGTAGGAACACACATCAGGGTAAACCACTGAAAGCTCATCTGTTCTAACTGTAGCAGACACAGTATCTTTAAAAATGGATAGGAGAAGTAAACATTTAAATGCTTCGCCTTTCCCTACAATGCCTATTTAGAAATGGTTTTCCTTAGGATTAAGGAACAGGACACTTGACTTCTTAATATCCTTTATTGTCAATTATATAAATTATAAGAGATTTTAAGAAGCATTAATATTTTAGAAATTGTAATGTAAATAAAATATTATATATTATGTTAATACTATAGGCAATGTCCAACATGATACTCTATTAATGCTATGGGAAAACTGTTTGTCCTAGAGAATTGTTTTCTTAGCCACAGGAGCTAGATTAAGATGTCAAATAAATGAAAGTCAAGGGGCTAATAATATGATAGGTCAAGCATACCATTTCTCAATAATGTGTTCAAATTATATTGTGTGGTGAAGTCCAGATTAAACTGAGCTGCAAAATCCAAAGACAAAAGTTACTGCTTCATACAACATCGCCATTATTCATGTATTTGAGACTTTAATCAGGAAAACCAGTTCAGTAGAGAACACCGAACTAACTCCCAGATGCCTATCCCGTAAGCTCGTTGGGCTAAATTTGAACTTTTCAACAAACAAGCACTAGCACAATCTGTAAGAGCGTCCAGAATGATACACACTCAACCTATCACTTG
>NW_004444033.1:10376465-10378237 GCF_000243295.1 Trichechus manatus latirostris
GTCAAACAAGCAAGCAATATAGCATATAAGAGAGTTTGGTTTCAAATATTCTAGCCATCTTTTTACTTTTGTTTTTATCATTCTCCTTTTTCACCCCATTAGGTGTGATTATACTAAGTGTCCAAATTCCCGTTCATTATTTTGCCTTTTTTCTATGCTAATGATATAATAGCTGGATAATATATTAGAAATGGCAACAAATCTGGAAAAGTTCTTAAATTAAGCACTTCTAAAATAAACTCGTAATAATCCATAAGGATTCTACTTCTGATGGGAGGAGAACAAACAAACTTCATAATACAAACATTGACTTAACTTTAAAAAATGCATCAGAATAGCCTCATTTTTAGCAGTTAAGGATTTCTGAAAGAGCACAATCAATATCCAAAAACACCTGGCTAATAAAACTATGGGGTATCAATCGAAGGTGCTTACATAGTAACAAAATAAAAGTAATTAGTTTTGAAAAAGCAGAACTCACTTTTACTATGTTATATTCAAAAAGGTCAAATAAATCCCTTTCTTCCTCTAAAACAAATAACAGCTCATTATGCTTACAACTGATATGTCATCAACAGAGCCATCTCTGAACGTCAGTTATTTGGCTATAAAAACCAAGGCTCAGACATAATAAAAGAAAGACATTACGGGTACAAGCAAAAACAAACTAGTTAAAAGTCAGACAACTCAACTCTCAACCAAGAATTTATAACACAGTGCACATTTACAGACAACCTTCTAGGATATCGTATTTGGGCTAATGCAAATCAAGTCAGCTTTTTAGGAGCTCATTTAATATAGAAGATTCCTTCTTTAACAAATGGAATCCTACAACCACAAGGTCTCAGTGACTTTGGAGTATCATGTTTTGGGGGTGAGGAGTGCAGCACAATGGTTTGGGCCCTTTCTAGCACAGGAGTCATTGTGTTTTCCTCCGAGGAGACAGAGGAACAGGACTGTCATCCATAGTTCCAGACATGGCTCAAAGGAGACAGCATCTCACTGAGTCGATGAGCAGAGCTCTAGGCTGAAAAGGATCCCAAGGAAGTTCTTACTTTCTGAGAACAAAATCCTAGGCTGGTTAGAAAAGTTAGGGGGAAAGGGAGAAAGAAAGAGAAGGATGGAATCATTCATTTATTTTACTCCACATTTAGCTAATTCCCAGAAAGGCAGGATCTAGGATCCTCTGGTTGAGATAACAAGAGGGAAATGGAGACGGCTCAAGCTCACAAGAGGAAGCCACCAAGAAACTGGAGTCTTGATTACCTCGCCTGGTTCAGATCCGTGTTTCTAAACGGTAAATATACTGCAAACTGAAAAATATGTAAATGTTCTACCACAGCCAATTAAAACTATCAATGACTAGAGTAAGCATGACGACTTGGTCGCAGGGTGGAATAAAGCAACTGAATGGCTGTTGTAGTAGACTCAATGGATGAGATTAGAAGCCAAGAGATCCAAGGAAGCTTACCAACATCCATGATGGCATGATTCTACCACTCGCCACATGGACCTACACAACAAGCAAGCTACACCCCACCTCACCATTAACTCCCTGAATCTGAACTGTCTGTACTACTCAATACCACTAGCATTTCTTAATGATGAGGAAAACCTGAGAGGCTGAGGTGGGAATATGGGTGGGCTGGGAAGGGAATAGTGACAGATACGCCATCAGCTTCTGATTTCCCCTAAATAATAACTACTCTGGTTTGCTCCCTTGTGGCCAGCTCCCAATTATATGTAAAGAATAGCTGGGCATGGGGACAGCA
>NW_004444033.1:10379719-10380885 GCF_000243295.1 Trichechus manatus latirostris
ACCAGTTTTTAATACTGTAAGCAAAAATATTCCCCAATGATAAAATTATCCAGTAGTTTTCAAAGTTACTTTTTAATCTTGTCATGGGTGTGGGGGAGGGATGGACAGTAAGGAGAAGAGGCACATCCCACCCATAGATTCCTGATCCACTACAGCCAAAGAATCGTATTTCCATTATTCATATTAGTATGGAGTGTAGTATCTAGAAATTGCTGCTGATAGACTCCAAATTAAAATGCACACACTTAAAAAGATTCAGTGATTGTGTTTTTCACAAAGCAAGGGGAAAAAATCCCTACTTTTAGAGGATCTGAATGAACTGCTTTCAGAACCTATCTTTAAAGAGAGACAAACGTGCTATCTTCTTCCCCAGTTTTCTCTGTATCTTACGGAAGCCGACCCTAAGCTCCAATTTACTGAACACTTATTATGCGTCAGGCACTGTGGCAAATGCTCTGTACCTGTTCACTCATTTAATTTCTCCAACAACCTTGCCCAACATGTACCACAGAACATGAAGCCTACAAGTTATAAAGCAATGCTACTCAAAGTGGACCTGATGCCAGTCTGCAAACTGTTACTAGTCCATGATAACATGTTCTAGGTCACTAAGCACATTAAGTTCAGCTAAACTGTGCTGCTTTATATTCTAGGCCAAGCTCCCGACCCATCCTGAACTGCTAACAGCACGTGGACTGGCTATTTTGAGTAACATCGTTCTAGACCTCAATTTGGGATACTGTCCCTCCTCTAGTTTTCTGCCCCTGCTGTCAAACAAGATTTAAATAAATTAACAACCAAATGCTTAGCTTAGGCAGTCACACGGTAATAGAAAAAACAAAAATGGGCGCTTGACCTCACCTTTGACAGAAGCAATTTCACACAAGAAACGTGGCCCTCGTAGACAGCAGACAGAAGAGGGGTAATGTGATGCTTATCTGGAGCCTAGGAAATGATAGAGAGAGATAAACAACCTCGTCCATAAAACGCTTCTTTTCTGCCTTCTTTTTAGATCGAAATAGGGAACTCTTGCCCATATTTCAAAATCTGCATTCACCTATTTACCCTTCTACACAAAAACCACCCAGAGTACAATTGCTAGTCTCTAAGAGAGCCACGAGAGGCCAAGCCCACAAACAGTTCCTTCCTGGGAGCCAGTGTAGTGA
>NW_004444033.1:10382631-10383495 GCF_000243295.1 Trichechus manatus latirostris
TCAGAGACGCTAACAGTGGCAAGGATTACAACTACCCTTTGTCAACCAGCTACTCCATGTTTGCACTGTGCTATGCCATGGTACCTCTTATCTTCAAACCACCCTAAAACGAGAAAAATCACATTTAATATGTGAAAAGCCTGAAGATGGAAAAGTTTAAATAACTTTTTAATGTGGTTTAGTTAGCAACGAAGTAGACATCTAAACCCATTCTCTTTCAAAACACCATGCTGCCTGTAATTCCGTATTTGCCCCTGCATCTTAAGGAGAGTTGACATTTTAGAGTGGTGAAATACCTGAAAGAGTTTACCTTCTCGTTTAGCTTGGTTTGGTCAACTCATGAAGCAATTCCCTGAATCAAGATGTTTGGAGCCCCATCACTTTATAACCAGTAGCAGGTGTTTTTTCAAACACATACTCTAAAGCTCCACCTCCTGTCTTCAGATTCAAAACTGGGGCCCTCCTTTCTTCCCATTAATTTAGATACTACAGATTCTCCAAGGCCGAACAGAACTCAAGTTCTAATTTGTCTACGAAATCTTCCAGGTTAAGTGAGCTCTCCCTCCGTTACACGTCACAGCAATCAGCATTTATACAGGGAGTGCCCCTGCAACTTGGTTGGGCCTATGCCTGTGCCTTCTTCTTCTTCTTGGCTGAAAGCAGAGAATACCGGAAAGATATTTACCTGTGTTCTACTGACTATGCAAAGGCATTTGCCTGTGTGGATCATAACAAACTATGGATAACACTGTAAGAATGGGAAATCCAGAATACTTAATTGTGCTCATGAGAAATCTGTACATAGACCAAGAAGCAGTCATCTGAACAGAATAACGGGATATTGTTTGGTTTAAAGTCAGGAAA
>NW_004444033.1:10385394-10386633 GCF_000243295.1 Trichechus manatus latirostris
AAGAATGTAATCAATGTTACTGTATTATACATGCAGAAATGGCTGAACTGGTGTACGTTTTGCTGTGTATATTCTCAATGACAAAATAAACAAAATTAATTAAAAAAAAAAAAAAAAGCTGAGAATACCACAAAAACCTCTCCTTGGACTGAACACCCCCCCTTTAGCTCCTGTCTTCTCTCCTCCTCCCTTTCATGGCTGAACTTTTTCTAAAGAACTGTCTACACAGTATTTGCTATCTCCAACTTCTCACCTCCCATTCTCATCTGGCTTGTCCCCTCAATACTGTCCCATAACTTCACCTCCATGCTGCTAAGTGCTGACCTGTCAATAGCGACAAACTTCATCCGCCTTCCTTTTTAAACTCCCTTCTCTGACAGCACGTCATTAAAGCCTTCCTCCTACCTCTCTGACTACTGCTCCTCAGTTTCCTCTCTGGACATCTAAAATATGGTTTGGGGCTCTTGACTATGACTTTACATTGTGATCCTGTAGAATGTGAACAGTTGATAAATGTGGTTATCCTTACGGTCTTATAATAAGAGTACCTACATACACATAACTTGATTATAAATTTTGGGGGGAATAATACCTCCTTATGGATAAAGTTTATGTTTCTAAAAATAGCATCACGTGGTTAACATCATGTCCAGTAGAGCCTGGCAGCAACAATATTTTCACCATAGCATGCATGTACATAACCAGGCAGGTCACAAATAACTCTGCACACAGCTTCCACTTACCATACATAGTCGAGGTGAAACAGGCTGACTTACACGTAATTGTGAAGTCAGCAATGCTCATCATCACGTCCCAGGCTCGTGCAGCTTCACCTTTCTCCTTTTAGCAACGATGGTTTAATAAGCAGCTTCATTCTACTCTTTTAAAATTCTTTCCTTTCAGTGTAGAATGTACATAATATCATACACAAAAGTATGTAATGTCAGTTGTTAAACACACATATTGAAACTGTACTTTTATCGTATTTTTTGTATAGGCTGTTTTGAAGCTATTCTTATTTTCTCTAAATATCATATACTCCAGATATGTAATAAGTTTATGCACGTAATACTCCAGACACAAAATGATAATACCTCATATCTTCTGGTGAGCAGTTTAAACATCCTCTCTCCAGAACCACTGTAGTGATCATGTCGCCATCCCCGCTTCTAAGGAGCATTCCGGCTGTACTTCTTCCAAGACAGATTTGTTCCTTCTTTTGGCAGTCCATGGTATATT
>NW_004444033.1:10395684-10397735 GCF_000243295.1 Trichechus manatus latirostris
TTTATTTTATCTGGATTCTAGGGACATTATTACTCTAATCACATCCGCAGTCCACAGAGTAAATTTTTTTCTGGTGGGCTGCTGTTACTACTCTATTCCCAGTAGAGCTTCTGCAAGCTTAAGGTAAAGAAGAGGTAGCAGGTTTGAAAAACCAGTTCAAGAGGCTCTGCGATATTAAGGGATAGATCGCCAAAGTTTACAACCCAAGTACAGAGGAGGTCAGGAAGAATCTAGTTAGTGTTTTTATTTCTGTAGATATCTTACTCTTCCTTTCCCTAGATTTTCCCCAGTTTTTGAAAATCTCTGCCTACCCTACTCTCCTAACTGGATTTAATATGGAATAAAAACATATTTTGAAATATGTCACATATTTTTAATAGTTTCAGATTTCCTGTTCTTAATAGCAACATTTCATCTTTTATATGCATCTCAAAATCGTGGTCTGTGGGGATATTTGATAGATTCAAGTCTCTACTATATAGCATTAGGTTTATCTGAATAATAAACACTCAGCAATCCTTAAATATTTCTAAATGAAACGGTCATCTGACTCCAATAGAATTGTTTTTAGGTCTTTCTTTAGGTAAAAAAAAACAAAGAATTCTCTTCCTGTGAAGATCTACATGATATGTACACATTACTGCAGCTGACTTCTAATTCATAAGTACATACGCTACTGTCACAAGAGACTACTGTCCCCAAAGTCTACTTAACAAACAGTATTCTAAATTAGCATTTGTGTGACCATTTTGTAGTACAGCATGTAAATTAATACTGGACACGTGACTGATTGTAGAATGCACCAAAACAAATTTACCAAACTATATGGTTGAGTCCATGTCCCCAATAATTCAGTTACAGTCAAGTATTACCTTTCCCCACTTAGATTTCAGAATTCCTGAAGACTGTGGTGTTTCACATTTGTCAAATGACAGAGCATTCTCAGAGTCAGAAGAATGCTATGGTCCCTCCTTTCCTACCATTACCCCTCTGCCCCTACAGCCCCCCAGGTTAACCCTTACCCTAGGCTACAACTTTGCAAAAAAGAACCATATGATGGTACTGCTTGGTGACGTTAGTGGATAAAACAGTACCAGAATTATAAATTTCAAAGGAGCAGTGGGTTCAAATGTACAATCGACCACCGTGGGCAAGGCAAACAAAAAAGGTGGTAATAATTACTTTATCTGAAACTTTACAATTCAGCAAAACAGAGAGCTGACACAGGTCTGAAAAGTACGAAATCAACAAGCTCTTACTCTACATATTTTCTAAGATGTTAACAGGAAAGGTCGGTCACACCAAATGCATCAAACTTGCAGTGTTATAAATGTGAACTCATTTCAAAGTAATGGAGAGTAATAATCCTCGTAATTAATGAGCATTTATTTAATGGGCTCCTGTTTCATAAATACAATAATATATGATAATGAATCCTCATAAAACACCTTCACTGTATTCGGAAGAACAATTTTTTACTACTAGCTAAAATCCAGACGAGGCTGGCACTGACCAAAGTGATCACCTTCTACAATCTCACAGATCAGCAGACCTACTGAGGGGTATTTTCACTGATCAAATTACAAGACACGCTTCAACGGCCGTCATGGCTGACAAACTTGCCTCTAAAAAAGTTCACAGTAAAAAACAAAAAACAACACACCCTGTTGAAGGATGAGAACTACAGCATAACGCCAAGTCCTGTGTTGCGTATCTGAAGCTATGTGTTTCTGTCCCTGGGATTCTTAATCTAGGAGCATCCAAGGTTCTGGAAGTTTACATATTCAAGTTATAGGTTCATTTTCATTAATTTACTTATCATTATCACACAGAACTAATGGAAGTCAAAGAAATAAAATGTGAGACATAAAATATTTTCAGTGCAAACAAAATGCATTAACTCCTTCCAAGTATTTTTAACCAAAGTGTTAACCATCTATCTTTCTTACTGACAAGAAAGTTTTAAATGGTGACAGTTAGGGCCCCAAATCTCATGGCATATTCTTTAATCTGTACATTTACATAGAAACTTTAATTTAAACTTTTTTTTT
>NW_004444033.1:10399395-10436682 GCF_000243295.1 Trichechus manatus latirostris
TGGGTTCAAATCTCAGCTTCACTACTCAAAAGCTTTATGACCTAACACAAGTTCTTTAATCTTCGCCTCAGTCTCTTCATCTCTCAAATGGGGTTAACAATAGGAACTAAGCTCATGGACTGATGCAGTAAGTACATGAAATTATACCTCCATACCAAACCACCATGCTCATATATGGAAATCTTAAAACATAATTTTTTCACTGTGGTAAAATATAGATAATACAAAATTTGCTACTTTAACCATTTTTAAGTGTATAATTCAGGGCATTAATTATATTCACAATGTTGTGCAATCATCAATCACCATTATTAACTTTTCATCACCCCAAACAGAAATTCTGTACCATTAAGCTAATAACTCCCCACCCCCCACTCACCCTCAGCCCCTGGTAACCATTAACTTACTTTTCGTCTCTATGCATTTGCCTATCCTAGATATTTAAGTGAGATCATCCAGTATTTGTCCTTTTGTGCCTGGCTTATTTGTCTTAGCACAGTGTTGTCAAGGGTCAGCCACGTCATAGCATGTATCAGAATGTCATTTCCCCTCGTGGCTGAATAATATTCCGCTGTATGAATGTAGCACATTTTGTTTACTGTTTATCCACAATCATCTGTCCTGGACCCCTGCACTGTTACCACCTACCTTTTGGCTACTGTGAAAAATGCTGCAGTGAACACTGGCGTACAAGCATCTGTTTGCGTGCCTGCTTTCAATTCTTTTGTGTATCTACCTAGCAGTGGAAGAACATATTCTTTTTAAAAGTGCTATTTGTTTAATTTAAACCATTATGAAAGTAGAAATCTCAGCACTTTAGTAACTTTTCTGTCTTCGTAAGGCAAAGAGACACAATTTAACTTTTTCTGGACTGTTAAGGATCATTAACCAAGAACATAAATTATTTCATAAGATTAAGTGTGACTATAACATAAAACAAAAAGCGTCCACAGGCTATCAAGCAATCAATCTCTTCATAGACATGCCTCCAGCAAAGACAGAAGAGAATTTAGGTTTATAGAGATGTATGTTTCCATGCTAATTATTTCCAAACTGTTAAAAACAATTATAATAACTTAAACAAACTGCAGCCATTTTCTAACCCGCCATTCACAGTCAGTGATAACTTACTGTGCCTGCCTCTTGCAAGTCCCTTTCTCATCTGCTTAATGTGCTGATTCTAAGCTACTGTGAGCTAAGAAATCACACAGCCATTTTGAGACAGACTGACACGGTGGAAAAAATATGAGCTGTAGACTCTGATGGCCCTGGATTTAAATTCCGGTTATGCCACTTATTTTGTGACCTTGTCAAGTCATTCAAGCTCTCTGAGCCTCAGTTTCCTTAACCTTAAAATGGGAACATTACCTATATTGAAGCTATGTGGTAAAAAGCAAATGAAAACTTAGGTAAAACATCTTGCAGAGCGCTTTCTAGTACCTGGCAATATAAGTCATCCAGCCAATGCTAATTATTATGATATAACTAACAAAGTGTGTTGAAACCACTTATAACTAACTTAAGAATAAACCGAATTTCTTACTAGGAATACATGCTTTTAATGTGTGCAATTCCTTGGCACTGTAATGGAGATCACCATGAGTCGGAATTGACTCTATGGCAACCGTTTTTGTTTTTTCTTTCTTTCTTTTTTTATAATGGAGATAAAAAATGAAGACGAATACAGTATCTAGCCCCAGAGACTTAAGAGCCTAAGGAAAGACAGACATGCAGACAGAAGCACAGCACTCTAACAGGTGCACCAGTAAAGGCAGCAGTGCTCCACATGGAGTCAAGAAAGGTTTTCCGGGAGAGGTGACATTTAAGCTAAGGGGATAAGCAGGAGTTCACCAGGCTGGGCTAGGGACTAAGGCCAGCAGACTTGGTCAAGGAGGATGAAAGGACACATGTAAAGGGCTCCAAGTCAGAAACAGCATGGCGGGTTGGGAGCAGCATGCTTGTGGAGAGGGAATTTAAGAAGGCAGGCAGGGCCCAGATCACAAATGGCCTAGTACGCCAAACCAAGGAGGAGATGGCCTTTCTAAATAAGCAATGGGGAATGACAGCAGTTGTTTAAGGGCAGTGAAGGAAGTTGGCTGAAAAGCTAACATGCTCAGACTGACATTATAGAGAGATCCCTCAGCTAAATGGGTAAAAGTTCCCCAGGAAGGGGAGGGGGATGCTACAGTCAAGGAAACACAGTGTAGGACAGAAACAATAAGCATCTAATCTAAAGTTGCAGCAATGAGCACAGAGGGTCAGGAATGGCTGAGAGACTAAGAAGGCAGTCTTGATAACACTCAGAAATCTAGGAAAACTCCCTTGTTTAAGCAAATGGTTGGGTCATGGTGTCATTAGGCAAAATGGAGACAACAGGAATAGAGTTTTTGAGAGGAAAATAGTGAGCTCAATCTGAAATTTGTCTGAAGAGGTATCCATTAGGCAGCCTGGAGCTCAGGCGAGGCCAGAATTAACGCCAGTGAAAGAAATCAACATAAGGCAGAATGGAAGATAAAGGCAAAAATAATGTCATCCAGAGAAGCATACAGATTGAAAATGGGGCTATGAATATATAGCTGCTCACAAATCCCTCTACTCTCTGGCTTTCACGTGTCTGCCAATTGGGCAAACTGAACCTCATGTAAGCGAGATGTTACTTTATAATTTGCATGCAGCTTTAAAATAAGTCTGAAAGCTTTTCACACAGCCCTGCTGGATATAGATGCCTAGGTCTCCTGAGCATTATGTCCAACTCCTTTCTTATCATCCCAGGCTGAGCACAGTGCTTGGGACCTGATAGGTGCCCAATAAACAGAGATGAATTAATGAAATGTGGTCTTTAGGTCAGCCAGAAAGCCAAAATGCAATGTTGAACGACTTTAAAAATTGTTTCAGAATCATTTTAATGAGATATGCAGCACTGCAAATTTTTCTTTATGTGCTGCTCTTTCCAATTAGAAACATCTAGTTTGGCAACTCTGAACTGACATTTCAGTTCCAGAACTCCTCCCAAAACAATAACGAATGCCCATCCATACTTCAGATACGGCAGACAAGTCAGAAACAGTAAAACAGTACAATGACTGATATTTTAAAGATCAATTTTAAAAAGGGAAAATACTAAAGCGCTTCACCTACAGGTCCATTCTTACATATTAACAAGGTGAGAGAGATCTTCACAGCGTTACTGAGCAGATAATTTTTTAAAAGACGGTCACCCTTAAGAAGGAAAACTAAACAGTTAACAAACGTTTCTTTGTGTACTTTCTTTGTACACATGTACTCAGATAAATGCACATTACATAAACTCAGAAAACAGTCAGTGACCATGAACGGGTCAACGAAAAGGGCGAATGAATGTGTGATCAGGGAAGATGGCTGCTGAGCAGAAGAAACCATCTGGTTAGGACTTGAAGGTGGCGACAAGAGGGACAAGAAGGGAACTCAGCTCGGTCAGTAAAAACTAGGGTGACTGTTTTCTGTTTTTTTTTTTTTTTTGGTTATTTTTCATTAACAAAATAAAAGATATTTTAAGAGACTCAAGTTACTCAAAAAAACTAAGAAAGGAAAAAAAGTCCAATGGCCTGATCATAGTATTACATTACAGTCAAACCTTTTTGGATAAACCAGTTCTTAAGACTTCCTTCGGCCTAATTTTAAAACTACCAGAAAATAAATTAAATTAACCCATCTTTATAGGCACATATTTTTACATAAAAGTTTTCGTGTGATTAAAGATTCTTTGTTCATAACTTCTCCGCCTGGATGAGCACCTGGGGAATGTCCTACTAGAGATCTTGGTGTTACATGCTTTCACAATAAAGCTGGAGACTGTGACAGACTGCATACTGCAGTTAAGTTTCAGTCTTGGAGACAGCAGTTGAGTTCTGGAGTTACCATTTATTATCTCTTTAACTTTAGACTCTTAAGTACTCCGCAGCTTAGTAATTCTATCTGTACAATGGGGCTAATAATAGGACTTAACCTCATCAGACTCATGTAAGGATGACAAAAAATAACCTAACAGGAAGACACAATGTAAATTGGCTTAGTTTTGTAGCTGTAAGTTCAGTTAGTACTTATCAACTCTGCATTTTAAGTACAGCAAACAGCTCAGGTTGCACCCTGACAAAACCCACCCACTTTCAGAGTACTACAGTGTCCCACCACTGACTGGTAAGTGGACCACTTGACTGAAGTGTTCCAAGTAACCTCTTCCCTTTAACCTCACATGGACCCAGCCAGTAAGTCAGGTTTCAGACTGCCACTAGCTGCGAAGGCATGGAAAAAATATACAAGGCAGTCTGTCCTAACAATCCACTGTAAATAATGACCACGCAGATAATCTGCATGCGAATCATCTAGACTGCAATGGCATTAGACAAGAGTGCCTTGCACAATCCCACAAGTTTTAAGAAGCCCTGCTTCTGCTTACTTGCTTCCTGACACAGATCTCTGAAGCAAAATACAGCAGCACATTAATGGCCACATCTTTTGAAAAATTAAAATCTACACCTCCTCTTCAAACTTTCAGAAGGTGACCAAGATGCCCCCCCGTGGTTATGTCACACAATTATACTTTTGTCGTGGAAGAGTTTTCTTTAGATTACCACCATACTAAAATCACATGTGAGTCCTCTCACAACTACAAAACGCACAGTTTTGGGGTCAAAGGCAGGCCAGCCCGGCGTTCTAGGTTTACCACTCTGCCACAATGTGGATTCAGTTCTATGTTTTGGGTTTAGGCTTTAAACATCATGATTTACCCCCTAAGGCCCCACGACTAAACTGCACCACTTATTAAACATGTAAGCATTTCGGATGGAATCAAGGAGAAGGATGGCGCAACTAAACTCAACACGCTTGTTTAAAAACTACTCAGATATCTTAAACACTCCCAGATGCTACGGGACAACCTTACCAGTGAAGCAAATACGTTTTTGTTGTGGCGGGTAGAGGAAAAAGGGCACACCCAAAGTTACGGCTCTATGATGATGTGACACCAAGTTTTAGAATTTCAACCACTCCTATTTTCGGTACTCTTTTTCTCGGTCAAAGAATACTTTAAATTCATGCCAGGCCCAAAGTTAAAACAAAACGTTCCTCTGGTCCTAATTACTAATTACAGCAATGGGCAAGTCCAAGATGGAAAATCATTCAAAGAAAGATTCAAGTAATTCTGGCGTAGAAGAGGGTCAAACTCAAACCCTCAGGGCTCAAAAGTGACTCAAAAAGCCGGTTACCACCCCTCCCCATCTCCGAGAGTCCAGGAAAGCAAGAAGGGCCAAGTTAAAACTTGCCCGACAGACTCAACACAGCAGTTACGGACACACGACGCTCACCAGAGCGTTATCTGGGTCCTTCTTTCAGTTCAGACCTTCCCTTGGCCCCCGTCCTCGCCGCCACCCCGATCCCGGCGGTCTCCCCCCGCCCCGCCGCTTCCTCAGCCTCATCTCCAGCCCGCCTCGGGGCCCTCGCCCGCTCCACTCATCTCAGCTCACCTTGGCCACATAGTCTTTCACCTCATCCAGGTCTCCGTTCTTCAGGGCCCACATGAACTCCTTGTCGCACATCACTGCAGCGGGCGGGCCGGGTACAGACGGCGGCGGCGGCAAGCGGATACTGCCGGGCAAGAGGAGACAGGGCGGCGCGGAGCCGGACAGGAAAAGAAGCGGAGGCGGGCTTGGCGGCCGGGCGGGCGAGGCACTTGGCCGCGGCGACTGTTAGGGCGGGAGGAAGAAAGTTCTTCGCAGCCACCGGGCCCAGGAGAGCAGGTTCCGCCTGCCCGAGGAACAGCAGAACGCTTACACTTCCGGTTCACTCCCCGCTAGGGCCCGCCCCCAACTTCCTCTTCCGCCCCTGTGCGCAGGCGCAGTGGCCGAGCGAGCTAGTGAGGGGGCGGGGCAGTGGGCGAGGCTGGGAAGGTAAGTGGGCGGGGTGCGAGCAAACGCGTGCAGAGTCCAAACGAAACGCAAACGTGAACTCGTTGCTGTCGAGTCCGTTACGACTCACAGCGATCCTGTAGGGCGGAGTAGAACGGCCCCATAGGGTTTCTAAGGAGCGACTGGTGGATTGGAACTGCCGACTTTTTGGTTAGCATCCGATCTCTTAACCGCTGGACCACCAGGGCTCCTTCAGAGAGTAGAGTTCATGTTTTTAATGGGGTAGGGCGTTTTTGTCCCACCATAAATGGGAAAAACTTTCTCGACACAATCATGGAGGGCATCTTGCTCACTTTCTACAAGTGTAGGAGTGTTTGAGTTCTTCCTTCCCTTCCTGTTCCCCTCCCTCCCTCCTTCATTCCTCTTTACCTCCGTCCTACCTCCTTCTTCCCTCCCCCCTCCTTCCATCATTCTTTCCTCATCCCTCTCCCCTTCCTCCTCTGCCCCTCCTGCCTTTCTTCTTCCCTCCTTCCTCCTTCCTTTTCTCCTTTCCTCCCTCTTCTCTCTTCCTTCCTTCCCCCCTCTCCGCTTCCTGCCTCTCTCCCTACGCCCTTTCTCCCTCCTTCCCTCCCTTCCACTTTTAAGCATCACCGTTGGGTTCCTAGTACCCGCCATACTCCGCTGAGCCCTGAGGATACGGTAAAACAGAATAAAGCAATTTGTGCCCTCAAGTAACCCATCAACACTTAAGAAAGCAGTGTGAACTTAGTGTGTTAATCCTTTGTGTAATGTTCTTTGGAGGGAAAACCGTGGTGCGGTGGGGAAAAGATTTTAATGCCCTCCTGACAGCAAATGATGTCCAGGGCTGGGAATTCACTTTGATGACCATAGGGCAGAGCAAACCTAACTGTGGAACAATTTGTGGTTTGGGCATTTTTTATTAGTTTGTTTCTAAGAGTTTGAAGATTCGTACCGTTCTTGTCAGGCTAGTTCTATTCTCCCTAGGGTTTGGCAGGTGACTTGTGCCTTACGACACTATAATGATTCAGACATGCACACATGGACATAGAGGTGTCCAATAAAAATTCCTACTGGGACTACTGTATCTGCAAAGTCTATTATTATTTATAACCCACTAAACACATCAAAAGGAGCCCTGGTGGTGCAGGGGTTAAAGTGATTAACTGGTATCTGAAAGGTTGAAAGGTCGGCGGGCTTCGTAGAGATTTACAGCTCTGGAAACCCTATGTGGTCTCTATGAGTCGGAATCAGGCAGTGGGTTGTTAAACAAACCAAGCTCCTTTACTACTGTTACAATACAGAGTAGGGGTGAAGAACACACACTCTGGAGTCAGATATCTTGTTTTGAATACAGCCTTTTGAATGGAGCCTTGCCTTTCCTAATTTTGCTCACCTGAAGCGAATTACTTAATTTCTCTGTGCTTCGGTTTTCCACATATGTAAAATGGAGATAATAATAGTACTCAGTGAATGTAAATAATTTTTTTCTATCATTTAAAACAGAGAAATGTTTCATATCAAAAGAAAGCCCTCCAAAGATTTAACAGCTACCTAGATTATTATTCTATTAATTTTACTTCCTGTCAGCTGAAATACAAATTCACGTAACCAATGATAATACATTTCCTGAAACAAATCTCAAGGAGGAATTCGTTAGGCAAATTCTGGAGTCCCCATCTCTTCTCTAACTCCCACTCTCACCTGTTTGATCTTTGGGTTACCCCATGCCGACAGCTCTTGATTTATATCTCCAGCCCAGCCTTCTCCTGTGTGATCCACTCCTGTATTTAACTTCTTACCTATTTGAATGTCTCAATCTTAACATGTCCAGAATAGGATCTTGTCCTCTCCTAGCCCTAGACTCTAGACCCAGTTGTCCCCTAGACTCCACTGGCTTCTTAAATGGCACCACTGACCACCCTGTCACTCAGAACAGAATCATTGGAGTCATAAATTACTCCTCCCTTTCCCTACCTTTCTCTTTTATTCAGTCTATTAGTTGTTGCTGTTGGTTGCCTTTGAGTTGATTCCAACTCATGGTGACCCCATGTGTTTCAGAGTAGAACCACTCCACAGAGTTTTCTTGCCTGTAATATTAATGGAGGCAGATCGCCAGGCCTTTTCTTCCGTGATTAGCTGCTGAGCGCAAACCACAAGTCCTTTAAAATATATCTTAAATTTGTACACTTCTTGCCATCTTTATGACTGGTCCTCCCTCCCACCCAGTCCAAGCCATCACCATCGCTTGTCTGCATTGCTAAAATAGCTTCCCAGCTGGTCTCTTCATTTTCACTCTTACCCCCTTTATTCCCTCAAGTCATTACCCACGTAATTAGAGTTACCATTATAAAACACAGATCAAAACATGTAGTTCTTGTCTTAGAACCTCTGAATGACTTCTTATTGCATTTAGGATAAAATCCTGATTATTTGCTACGGCCTTCAGGGCCCTCTGGGACCTGACCCTTGACTTTCTATCCTATCTGATGACACTCCCGTCCCATCCCCATGGCTTCTTTGGCCCCCATAGATCTAGTCTTCTGTCAGTGTCAGGAAAAACCAAGTCCTTCCACTGTAGGGCCTTTATGCTTGTTGTTTCCTCTGTCTAGCATGTTCTTCCTCAAATTGCTCACTCCTTTCTGCCTTTGAGGCCTCAATGCCAAATGTTATCTCTTTAAAGAGGTCTCCCAGCCCACCCACTTTAAATAGGCCCCCCAATTAACTGCTATCAGATAGCCTTGATTTTTTCCCTTCACGGCACTTATCACTGTTTTTATGATTTGTTTGTTTACCTGTTGTGGTAAGTATCCATGCTGTTCAACAGTTATTTTCTTTTGTTTGCCATTCTGGGCACAAGAGAGTTTGGCTTGTCCTGGCTTCCTTGTGGCCGAGTAGTGTCAGGTAACTAATTTTGGTCTGTTAGCTCAGAGTGGAGAGCCCTGGTGGCACAGTGGTTAAAGTGCTGGGGTGTGGAGTTGGCAGTTCAAACCTACCAGCTGCTCCATGGGAGAAAGATGTGGCAGTCTGCTTCCATAAAGTTTACAGCCTTGGAAACCCTATGGGGCAGTTCTACTCTGTCCTGTAGGGTCACTATGAGTCAGAATTGACTTAATGGTAGGGGGTTGTTTTTTTTTTTCCGTAGCTGTGAGTGGAAGTAGTATGAGTCACCTCCAGGCTTGCCAATTCAAGACCCTTATGAACTCTTTTTTCCCTCTGGTACAGCAACCAGCAAGGCGCCCTGGTGGCATGACGGTTAAGTGTTCTGCTGTGAACGGAAAGGTCGGTGGTTTGAACCCACCAGTGGCTCTGCAGGAGAAAAGACCTGGAGATCTGTTTCTGTAAGGATTATAGCCTGGGAAACCTTATGGGGCAGTTCTACTCTGTCCTATAGAGTCATTATGAGTTGGAATCAATCTGATGGCACACAATAACAACAGCAACATAGCAACCAGAACATTCCAGATCCTGGCTACCCAGGGGAATCTTGAGTGGTTGAGTGCATGCCATCCCATAGGGATATGTAGACTGAATGAGAAATAAACCTTTGTTTCTTTAAACCAATTAGATTTCGATGCTTATTATTGCAACAATATTGTCAATCTTGACTGAGAACAGAAGCTATTGTCAGAAGGGAGATATTACTATCACAAAACCTTACATAGATGGCATTGGCTTAGGGGTGAGGTGGTGAACAGTAAAGGAAATGATGTTAGAAGCCATGAGGTTGGTGATTCACATTCACAGGTGCAGTGCGATTAATCACTTTTGTGTGTGGCCTTTCTAGTAATGTTCTTGTAACTCCTAGGTGATTGTGTGATAGGGTAATTGTGGCTTACCAAGGGATTGGTCAGTTTTACCTTAAAAGAGAGCCAATTCCAGAGCAGAAAGGAGGAGCCCACCACCACCAAGGAAGGAAAGACCAGCAGGAGAGACCCAGCAGCAGAGACCCGGCAGCAGCAGGAGATGGCGCGTTGGGCTTCCTGGCCCACGGAGAGAGACAGCTGAGAGCCCTCGGGCAGAGACTGAGAGCCAGGGAGAGGCGTGCCAGTGAGCATGGCTGGGAAGAGGCTATTCTGATGGAAGAACTGTATCTTGAGTGTTCCTGAGCCTGAATTGTAACTTAATTCCCTAACAAACCCCATAATTATGAGTATGGTCTTTGAGTTCTGTGTGGCCATTGCACACAGAAGAGAAGCAGAGAGTGCTGTGGGAGGGACGGTTGGTGTCAGAATTGGTAGAGATGGCGGAGAGAGGAGGCATGTCTGACCGCCGCCTCATGGGAATCAGCCTCGGGATGGTTGTTGGTCTTGATTCTTCTTTACCCTTGGGAAGTCAGAGGAGGTCAAACACTGCCCCTAAGCCGTTTTTACAACAGATGTGAAATATTTGGTAAAAACAGTCTCCTGAAATAGAGTGGTAAAGCATGGAAGGCAGATAAAGTACCCAATAAACATGTAGCTGTATTGGAAGAGGATCCAAAGCAGAAAGTTGGTGGTATGTGTTGGTAACTGTTGGCTGCATGTGATTAAACACTGCAAGAAAAGTTAAGCTCAGAAGAGAATTGACTAGCTTGCAATCAAGAATGAAAGAGATTTATAGAGAATTCAGAAATCTCAAGACTTTCAGTGTTGGAATATACAAGTGGTTATCATCTTCTACTAGTAAATATCTACTAGATGAATAACAAACATTGTTTAGAACTCAGCCTTGTGGCAAGGATCAAATCAAGGATATAACTACTATTACCAGTTGCCATTGAGTTGATTCTGACTCATAGCGACCCCATGTGCATCAGAGTAGAACTGTGTTCCAAAGGGTTTTCAATGGCTAATTTTTTTGGAAGTAGGTTGCCAGGTCTTTCTTCCTCTGTGTAGACTCGAACCACCAACTTTTTGGTTAACAGTGGAGATGTTAACCTTTGCACCACCCAAGGTCTATATACCAAAACAAAACAAAAATCAACCAAACCTATAGTCGTTGAGTCAATTCCTACTCAGAGCAATCCTATAGGACAGAGAAGAACTGCCCCATCGTGTTTCTGAGGCTGTAAATCTTTTTTTTTTCTCTTATTGTTCTTTAGATGAAGGTTTTCAGAACAAACTAGCTTCTCATGATATAGTTAGTGCACATACTGTTTTGTGACATTGGTTACCAACCCCATGACATGTCAACGCTCTCTCTTCTCTACCTTGAGTTCCCTGTTACCAGATTTCCTGTCCCCTCCTGCCTTCTGGTCCTTGCCCCTGGGTTGCTGTGCCCCTTTAGTCTTGTTTTGTTTTATGGGCCTGTCTAATCTTTGGCTAAAGGGTGAACCTCAGGAGTAACTTCATTACTGAGCTAAGAGGGTGTCTGGGGGCCATACTCTGGGGTTTCTCCAGTCTCTGTCAGGCCAGTTAAGTCTGTTTTTTTTCATGAGTTAGAATTTTGTTCTACATTTTTCTCCAGCTCTGTCTGGGACCCTCTATTGTGATCCCTGTCAGAGCAGTGGGTGGTGGTAGCCGGGCACCATCTAGTTGTACTGGACTCAGTCTGGTGGAGGCCGTGGTAGTTGTGGTCCATCAGTACTTTGGACTAATCTTTCCCTTGTGTCTTTAGTTTTCTTCATTCTCCCTTGCTCCCAATGGGGTGAGACCAGTGGAGTATCTTAGATGACCGCTCACAAGCTTTTAAGACCCTAGACGCTACTCACTGAAGTAGAATGTAGCACATTTTCTTTATAAACTATGTTATGTGAAGCTATAAATCTTTTCAGAAGCAGACTGACACATCGTTCTCCCTGACTGACACAGAGCAGCTGGTGGGTTCAAACCATTGACTTTTTGGTTAGCAGCTGAGTGCTTAGCCTCTGTGCCCTGCTCCTCAGGGTCTATATCCAAAGGAAAAAAAAAAAATCTGTTGCCATAGAGTTGATTCCGACTCATAGTGACCCTACAGGACAGAGTAGAACTGTCCCATAGGGTTTCCAAGGAGCAGCTGGTGGATTTAAACTGCTGACCTTTTGGTTAGCAGCCATAGCTCTTAACCACTGTGCCACCATGACTCCAAGATACCCATGGCTAGAACCTCTGAATGGATTGAAATGGTGACCAGTAAATCCTTTCAGTTGGACAAAATGAGGCGGTGGGGAGGTCTCCCATCAAAGCCTGCTATGCTCAAGGTACCCACAAGTAAATTATACAAGAAAGAAGCAAAAGAGAAAATCACGTCTTAGAAAGTACAGTGGGTGTGACCATCGGTACGTGAAGCTGTCTTGAATCAGATGTGTAAGAAATTGACTAAATGTTTAAGAGGTGCCAAAGGATTGACCAAACCAAAAACCAAACCCATGGCTGTCTGTTGATTCTGACTCATAGAGACCCTATAGGACAGAGCAGAACTGTGCCATAGGGTTTCCAAGGAGCAGCTGGTGGATTCAAACTGCTGACCTTCTGATTAGCAGCTTGAACTCTTAACCACTGCACCACTAGGGCTCCAAAAGATTGAGCAGTCAGGGTTAAAGGAAACTGAATGAAACTTAAAATGAACTTTGGGCCTCAACCTTCTGTGGGCAGGAAGCAGCTTGAGGAAGATAGCTGCTCAACCCCCAGGGAGGACTTAGTCTCCAATGCTCATTTAAGAGAAGGGCAAGAAGGATAATGTAAAAGATTCCTCTCCTCCAGAAGGGGTCCCTCCCATGGATCAGAACTGGGACCCAATCATGGGGCATTCCCTACCCTAGTGTAGGGACCATTGCCCTGTCTGTGATCCCAGAATTGCCACAGGCTAATGATTGCTGTCTTAATGCCATTTTTCCCCTTTTCGAATGAGAATGTTTATTGTGATATCCTGTTCCTTCTCCACTATTATGTATCAGGCTTGTGAAGGAGGTAGCAGGACAGATATTTTGTCTTTTTTGCTGATATGTATCCAGACCAAGAAAAGGCATGTCCAGGCCTGTCTTAGTCATCTAGTACTGCTCTAACAGAAATACCACAAGTGGATGGCTTTAACAAAGAGAAGCTTATTCTCTCACAGTCTAGTAGGCTACAAGTCCAAATTCAGGGCATCACCTCCAGGGGAAGGCTTTCTCTGTCGGCTCTGAAGGAAGGTCCATGTCATCGATCTTCCCTTGGTATAGGAGCTTCTCTGCGCAGGAACCTCAGGTCCAAAGGACGCTCTCTGCTCCTGGCACTGCTTTCTTGGTGGTATGAGGTTCCCAATTCTCTGCTTGCTTCCCTTTCCTTTTATCTCTCCTAAGATAAAAGGTGGTGCAGGCCACACCTGAGGGAAACTCTCTTTATATTGGATCGGAGATGTGATCTTAGTAAGTGTGTTATAGAATCCCACCTAGTCCTCTTAAACATAAAATTACAACCACAAAATGGAGGACAACCACACGATACTGGGAATCATGGCCCAGCCAAATTGATACACACATTTTTTGGGGGACATAATTCAGTCCATCATGAGGTCCCATGCATCATTCACTGGTGTGGACTATTGTGACATCTGGACTTTGAGCTTGGTACTGTGATAGGAGAGAACCTTTGGGTTTTTCCCAGGAAGAACATAGTCATGTATTTTGCATGGGGGAAGAAGAGTAAACCCAAAGAAGTTGGCACCTCTGATGCCCAGAAGGGTCGACTCTGCTAAGTCGCTGGTGTTGTTTGCTCATGTTTCCCTCTTCCGAGCACTTTCTGGCCCCCTAGTGGTTGAGAAAGGAGCCCTGGTGGTGCAGTGGTTATGCCCTCAGCTGCTAACCAAAAGGTCAGTGGTTCGAAACCACCAGCTGCTCTGCGGGAGAAAGATGTGGCAATCTGCTTCTGTAAAGATTTACAGCCTTGGAAATCCTGTGGGGCAGTTCTACTCTGTCTATAGGATCACTATACAGTTGCTATGAGTCAGAATCAACTCTATGGCAACAGGTCTTTTTTTTTAATGGTTGGGGAAAAGGAGTCCTGTTGGCACAATCGTTAAGCACTAGGCTGCCAACCGAAAGGTAGGCGGTTCAAACCCACCAGCTGCTCTTCATGAGAAAAGACCTGGTGATCTGCTTCTGTAATGATTACAACTTAGGAAACCCTATGGGGCAGTTCTACTCTGTCACATGGGATCACTAAAAGTCAGAATCAATAGCACACAACAGTGGTTGGGGTGGGGCCACGTGATTACTTCCAGTAAATCAGTTGTGAGGATAAGTGATACAAGGCCAGAACATTTAATTGCCATCGTGAGTCCCTCCAATGCTCTTTTCCCAATAGTGTGGCCACCACGAGCCTGTGTTCCTGAGTGACAATGATAAGCAGATTCCTCTGCCAACCCGTAGTAGATATGTAGTCGCATCAATGGGAAAGAAAGCTTCTCTGTTTTAAGTCACTGAGATTTTGGAGGTTACATGTTACTGCAGAACAACCTAGACTACCCTGAATAATACACCCATTTATTATCTGCCTCTTATATTAGAAAGCAGGGTTAATGTGGACGAGAATCTTGCCTATTTGCTCTAAATTATAGCCCCAGTAGTGCAGTGGTTAAGAGCTCTGCTGCTAACCAAATCCACCAGCCACTCCTTGGAAACTCTATGGGACAGTTCTACTCTGTCCTGTAGGGTCACTATGAGTTGAAATCGACTCAACGGCAACAGGTTTTTTTTGTTTTTTATCACTACATCTAGCTCATAGTAGGCGCTCAACAAATATTGATTGAATTAATGGATGGGTAAATTTTCCAGCACAACTAATGTAAAAATGGCGTGGTGTCAGATCTTCTCGTCTAACTTCAGGAGTGGGGAGGAGAATCACCATCAGCATCATCAGCCTAAAGCTGATTCCTGTGAGGTGGAGATCAGACATACCTCCACCCTCTGACCCTTTCTACCAGTTCTGACACCAGCCGTGTCTGACACACAGCACTCTCTGCTCTTCTGCTAGGTTCGGTAATTCGTTGCAATGGCCACACAGAACTCACAGATCATACTCATGATTATGGAGTTTATTAGGGAAGTAACAGATTATAATTCAGGGTCAAGATAGATTAACTTGGAAGTAACAGGAATGACTCAGGATACAGTTCTTTGATCAGGTCAGCTTCTTCTTGGCCATCCCCGCAGGCAGGCCTCTGCTGCCGGACCCTGCTCAGGCAAATGTTACAGCTCTTTAGCTCCACTGATAAGTGATTGGAGGCACCCCATTCCACCAGGAAGCCTCCTGCCAGAAGGGCCTCAGCTCTCTAGCTGTATATGTCAGCATGCCCACTGTAGCCACCTCGCTCAGTGGGCTGGAAGCCCACCGCACCATCTCACACTGGTCTCCTGGTTCTGCTGCTGCCAAACTCTGCCATGCTTGCTGCCACTTCTTGCTGTCTTGTGCCATGTCCAGTGTTACAGCTCCTTCTGTCTCCTGGGTCTAGAGGGTTCTCAGTGTGGGGACCCTGGGTCCAAAGTATGTGCTCTGCTCCTGGCTCTTCTTGATGGTAGTGAGGTCCCTTTCTAGCCTCAGCTATTGGCTCTCTTTAAACCTAGCAGATGTCAAAACTGACCAATCCCTTACAAGTGTTCCATACACCTTATTTGCATAGTCCCACCTGCCCCCCCCAGGGTTCCATGTATCTTGTTTGTATTAGCAGGCTATCCAATCCCCTTGGTGGGGCACAAGCAGTGGTGTTGCTGGGGGGGGGGGTTGGGAGATATGTACCACCTGTGCCACTCTCAGAGGGGGTGACACCCAAATAACTGCATATAAAATTTTTCTGCAGTGTTTCAGCAGAAATTTATTATTTTTATAAAAATAATCCGAGAAGCTGGACTAGGTGAAGAAGAACGGAGCATCAGGATTGGATGTAGACTCATTAACAACCTGCAATATGCAGATGACACAACCTTGCTTGCTGAAAGTGAAAGCCTTCACTATGGGTTATACCTCAACATAAAGAAAACAAAAATCCTCACAACTAGACCAATAAGCAACATCATGATAAATGGAGTAAAGATTGAAGTTGTCAAGGATTTCATTTTACTTGGATCCACAATCAACACCCATGGAAGTAGCAGTCAAGAAATCAAAAGACATTGCACTGGGCAAATCTGCTGCAAAAGACGTCTTTAAAGTGTTAAAAATCAAAGATGTCACCTTGAGGTCTAAGGTGCGCCTGACCCAAGCCATGGTGTTTTCAATTGCCTCATATGCATGGGAAAGCTGGACAGTGAATAAGGAAGACCAAAGAGAAATTGATGCCTTTGAATTGTGGTGTTGTCAAAGAATATTGACTAGACCATTGGCTGCCAAAAGAACGAACAAATCTGTCTTTGAAGAGGTACAACCAGAATGCTCCTTAGAAGCAAGGATGGCGAGACTTCATCTCACATACTTTGGACATGTTATCAGGAGGGATCAGTCCCTGGAGGAGGACATCATGCTTGGTAAAGTAGAGGTCATTGAAAAAGAGGAAGACCCTCAACGAGATGGATTGACACAGTGGCTGCAACAATGGGCTCAAACATAACAAAGATTGTGAGGATGGCCCAGGAATGGGCAGTGTTTTGTTCTGTTGTACATAGGGTCGCTATGAGTTGGAACCGACTTGATGGCACCTAACAACAACAACAACATAATGATGTAATCATCGCCATGATGGAATCTGATATAATGTGATCACCTCTATGATGAGATCTGCTGTGAGTAGCCAATGAGTGGAAAGAGAATTTCCTTGAGGTGTGGCCTGCATCCAATATAGGTGGACTTTCTGGCAAGACTCTCAGGCTTTTGCTTCCTCTTGATTCTGCAGCTGGTTCCTGTTCATCTGACCTCTGGTTCTTGGGACTTCAGCTAGCAGCTTGCCTGCCAGTCTTGGGATTTGGCAGCTTCTGCGGTCTGGATCTTGGGTTTGCCAGCCCGTGCATTTATGTGAGTCGGGAGAAGTCTCCAGGCTGACCCACGGATTTGGGACTTTCCAGCCTCTAGAACCTTGTCAGTCATTTCCTTGATATCTCTCTCTCTTCATATATATATTTATATATATGTATATATATATATATATATATAGAGAGAGAGAGAGTCTTCACAAATTTAGGCTGGCTTCTAAGACAGAGCATGATTTTGCTATTTAAAGATCATAGAAGTTTGTTGTACATTGGAGCCCTGGTGGCACAGCGGTAGAGAACTCGGGTGCTAACCAAAAGGTTAGCAGTTTAAATCCACCAGCTGCTCCTTGGAAGCCCCATGGTGCAGTTTGACTCTGTCCTATAGGGCCCCTATGAGTTGGAACTGAGTCAATGGCAATGGGTTTGGTGTTTTGGGTTTTTGCTGAACATTGTTTGTTGTTTGTTTAATCTATATAATGCCAAATTCTTGCAGAACCACAAATCAGAACATTGTTTTTATGAGAAGATTTGATGGTTTATAATGATTCATTTTATTTTCTATCCCCTGACACCATGCAGTAGAAATTCTAAGCCTCCTATAATTTTTGCTTTCTGCTAAATTTGGGAAGGGTCTACTGGCAGCGTAATTCCTCCTCTACCCTTTAAAACATGTAACTCTGCAGATCATCTATATGGGCAAAAATAAAAAACAAAAAACTCGTTTCTGTAATGTTGGCTCCAACTCATAGCAACCATATAAGACAGACTAGAAACCTATATGGACAAGAGCAGGTGTAATCAAAATGTTGTTACGGATATGCTGATTTTGTTACTAAACGCAAATGTTTAACTCGTTATATTAAACATACTTGTCATGGTGACCCTATGTGTGTCAGAGTAGAGCTGGGTTCCATAGTGTTTTCAATGGCTGATTTTTTTGGAAGTAGACTGCTAGGCCTCTCTTTTCAGGTGCCTCTTGGTGGACTCAAGTTACCAGCCTTTTAGTTAGCAGTTGAGCGTGTTAACCATTTGCACCACCTGGGGATTCCATGATCACTCTAAGGAAGTTGATGACATTATTATTTTCTCTTTGACCATATTAACCACAGAGAGTAGGGTATGGAAATAAGTTGGGGAAAAAAAGGAATAATAATGGTACAAACAAACATTCTTCTGCTTTATGGGTTAGCGAATGCTTTTGCATTACTTCATCTGATCATAAAACCTACCCTATTAAATCTTGTTATTATCTCATCTTGCAGCTATGAAGAGGGAGCTGAGAGAGACTGTGTGACTTTCTAAGGCTACACGGGCTGTCAGTGGAGGATGTGGACGTCCATTGAGACTTTGGGACTTAAACTGTTTAGAAAAACGGGGGGCAGATATGCACGGTGTGGGGAGAGAAGAGGCAGAGTTCTTTAAGATCCCAGCTTCAGACGCACATAAGTGAGTAAAAGTGTCTCAGAAAAGGCTAAAAATGAATGAGCAAAATCGGCGAGGTATATTTGTTCAAGGAATTTTCAGAACGGGAGATCAGGATGTGGCTTCATCCTCCACAGGCCCCACTTGAGAATAAGATGGGGAATAACCTCTCAGAAAGGATTTTTCATCTTTAGAAACCGGAGGGCCAGAAGAGATGTCTCTAGGCAAGGAGGAGTAAGAGCTTTGGAGCAAGGACGGAAAACCGAAATGCCTATTGAGAGTCAGCTTGTTAACATCAGGTTTTCTCAGCCTCCCTATCACTGACATTTTGGGTCAGGTAACTCTGTTGTGAGGATTGTTCTGTGTGTTCTAAGATCTTGAGCCATGTGCTGGATTGAATTGTGTCCCCCTAAAAAGATATATTAATTCCCAATCGTTGTACCTGTGGATGTGGCCCTGTTTGGAAGTACGTAGAGTGTTTGAAGATGTTATCAATTAAGTTAACTTGAGGTCATACTGGAGAATGGAGCCCTGGTGGCACAATGGTTAAGCGCATGGCTGCTAACCAAAATCTTGGTGGTTCAAATCAACCCAGAGGCTCCATGGAAGAAAGACCTGGTTCCTGTAAAGACTACCCGCAGCCATCCAGTTAATTCCGACTCACAACAACCCTATAGGACAGAGTAGAACTGCCCCATATGGTTTCCAAGGAGCAGCTGGTGGATTTGAACTGCTGACCTCTTGGTTAGCAGCCAAGCTATTAACCGCTGCACCATCAGGGCTCCCCATAAAGATAACACCCTAAAAAACCCTACGGGGCAGTTGTGCTCTGTCACATGGGGTCACTATGAGCCAGAACCGACTCAAAGACACCTAAAAACAAGAAGTAACGTAAAGGCAGAGGAGATGGGTGTGGGGTTACCGCACACATGGGGCAGACATGCAGAGGTGAAGAGAGCCTTGGAGAGCATTTCCTAAACATGAAGTTATTTTTCCAAGCATGGACATAAGAAGATATAGGATGAAAGCAATTCAAGTACAAGTTGACATAAAAATGAACACATACTCATTTTATTTCTGGGTTATAGAAAACCTCGGATTAAAATCTTCATTTAAAGAAATGTTATACTAACAGAGTGCCTCATCCAACTGTATACAGAAATATTATGCAATGTGATTGATAATAGTACTTCAATAATGGATGGTTTTGGTCTTCATTAGGTTGATGGAATAATGATAGCGTTTAAGGTCCAATGCTTTTAGAAATTCATTTTCCTTTCTCTATGACTATGCTTCCCTTTCCTAATCTATTACTGATAATGAGGGTTTTACCTGAGTAAAGGGCATTTAAAGTAATATAATTTAGTCTTCCACACCACTCTGAAACCTAAATTGAAAACAAATATTTCTGAAAAGCAATGACATATTTCCATGCTTATTACTAGCTCCTACATTTACTGTAAAAGTTGGGAGCTTTGTGTTAGGAAAAGTTACTCGCAAATCATTCTGAGCTAAATTCATTGTTCTGTGTACATGTTAGAACAAGTGAAATAAAACGGTAGGAACAATAGCGTTTCAGCATTTTTACTGTATGTTTGGCAAATTCTGAAAATTTACATTTAAAAATTCCTTCACTCTATTGACAGCTTGTTATTGCTAGCCATAATAAAGGCAGAAATACAACAATACTGCAGGTGGTTGCAGCTTACGAATAAAGCATAAAATCACATAAATAAACAGAAGGCATAATAATAATTAAAATGTTTATATAGGACTTTGTAAGATATGTTTTACATATATTATTCTTATTTAATCCTTATAATAACTAACCAAAACCAGTTGCAGTAGAATTGATTCTGACTCATGTTGACCCAATGTGTTTCAGAGTAGAACTGGGCTTCATAGGGTTTTCAATGGAAGTAGATTGCCAGGCCTTTCTTCAGGGGCACCTCTGGGTGGATTCAAATTGCTAACCTTCTGGTTTAGCAATCAAGCATGTTAACTGTTTGCATCATCCAGGGACTCCATAATAACTCTAGGAAATTGATGACATTGTATTTCATTCTAGGCTGGAGGAAATAAGCGTTTTAGGAAATAACTTATCCATGATAGCAAATGGTGAGGCTGG
Source organism: Trichechus manatus latirostris (assembly GCF_000243295.1). Lineage (NCBI taxonomy): Eukaryota > Metazoa > Chordata > Mammalia > Sirenia > Trichechidae > Trichechus > Trichechus manatus. The sequence continues at coordinate 10,419,686 of NW_004444033.1, forward strand.
AATTAGACCCAGTTTTCTGACTTCCTACCCTATGCAATTGTCATTACATGAAGATGTCTCTGCACCAGAAAGCTAACGGATTTGGCTCATGTCATGGACTGAATTGTGTCCCCCCCAAATAGGTGTATCAATTTGTCTAGGCCGTGATTCTCCATATTGTGTGATTGTCCACCATTTTGTCGTCTGATGTGATTTTCCTATGTGTTGTAAATCCTACCTCTATGATGTTAATGAGGTGGGAATAGAGGCAGTTATGTTTATGAGGCAGGACTCAGTCTACAAGATTGGATTGTGTTTTGAGCCAATCTCTATTGAGATATAAGAGAGAGAAGCGAGCAGAGAGACGGGGGACCTTATACCACCAAGAAAGCAGTGCCAGGAGCAGAGCGTGTCCTTTGGACCTGGGGTTCCTGTGCGGAGAAGCTCCTAGTCCAGGGGAAGATTGATGACAAGGACCTTCCTCCAGAGCTGACAGAGAACACCTTCCCCTGGAGCTGATGCCCTGAATTCAGACTTCTAGCCTACTAGACTGTGAGAGAATAAACTTCTGTTCGTTAAAGCCATCCACTTGTGGTAGTTCTGTTATAGCAGCACCAGATGACTAAGACAGCTCAAAATGCTGAATTTAAGCCCCAGTTTTGTTACCTCCTAGCTAAGTGACCTTGGACAAGTGACTTCATTTCTTCAAAACCATTTTCTCATCTGCAGAAAGTGGACTAATACAGTATCTACGTGAAAAGATTTGTTATGGGGGTGAAACAAAATAGTTTATGTAAGGTATCCAACAAACTGTGTAAGGAATGTTAGGCATGAGAGGTGTGAACGGTTAACATTCTTGGCTGTAACCAAAATGTTGAAGGTTCAAGTCCATCCAGAGGCACCTTGGAAGAAAGCCTGGGTGATGTGCTTCTGAAAAATCAGCGACTGAAAACCCTGTGGAGTACAGTTCTACTACACAAGGGCTCGCCAAGAGCTGGCAGTGACTCAAAGACAACTGACTATTATTGTTTTTAGCTATTATTTTAATATTCCATGTTTGGGGGCTAAAATGCTTTTATAAAGGTAAACTGAGCATGCATTCAATATACCAATAGTTTTATGCATTAAGACGTTGTTGTTAGGTGCCGTCGAGTCAGTTCCAGCTCACAGTGACCCTATGTACAACAGAATGGAACACTGCCTGGTCCTGTGCCATCCTCACAATGGTTGTTATGCTTGAGCCCATTGTTGCAGCCACTGTGTCAATCCAACTTATTGAGGGTCTCCCTCTTTTTTGCTGACACTGTACCAAGCATGATGTCCTTCTCTAGGGACTGATCCCTCCTGATAACATGTCCAAAGTACATGAGATGTAGTCTCACTATCCTTGCTTCTAAGGAGCATTCTGGTTGTACTTCGCCAAGACAGATTTGTTTGTTCTTCTGGCAGTCCATGGTGTATTCAATATTCTTTGCCAACAGCACAATTCAAAGGCGGCAATTCTTCTTCAGTTTTCCTTATTTATTGTCCAGCTTTCGTGTGCATATGAGGTAACTGAAAACACCATGGCTTGGGTCAGGTGCACCTTAGTCTTCTTTGCTTTTTAACACTTTAAAGAGATCTTTTGCAGCAGATTTGCCCAATGCACTGTCTTGATTTCTTGACTGTGGCTTCCATGGGTGTCGATTGTGGATCCAAGTAAAATGAAATCCTTGACAACTTCAATCTTTTCTCCATTTATCATGATGTCGCTAATTGATCCAGTTGTGAGGATTTTTGTTTCTTTATGTTGAGGTGTAATCCATACTGAAGGTTGTGATCTTTGATCTTCATCAGTAAGTGCTTCAAGTCCTCTTCACTTTCAGCAAGCAAGGTTGTGTCATCTGCATGTCACAGGTTGTTAATGAGTCTTCCACCAATCTTGATGCCACATTCTTCTTCATATAGTCCAGCTTTTAGATTATTTGCTCAACATATACAGACTGTATAACTACAGTGAAAAGATGCAACCCTGACACACACCTTTCCTGACTTTAAACCATGCAGTATCCCCTTACTCTGTTTGAACGACTGCCTCTTGGTCTATGTACAGATTCCAGGTGAGCACAATTAGGTGTTCTGGAATTCCAATTCTTTGCAATGTTGTCCGTAATTTGTTATGATCCACATAGTCAAATGCCTTTGCATAGTCAATAAAACACAGGTAAACATCTTTCTGGTATTCTCTGCTTTCAACCAGGAGCCATCTGACATCAGCAATGATATCCCTGGTTTGACGTCCTCTTCTGAATCCAGCTTGAATTTCTGACAGTTCCCTGTTGATATACTGCTGCAGCTGCTTTTGAATGATCTTCAGCAAAATTTACTTGCATGTGATATTAATGATGTTATTCGATAATTTCCAAATTCAGCTGGATCACCTTTCTTGGGAATAGGCATAAATATGCATCTCTTCCTGTCGGTTGGCCAGGTAGCCATCTTCCAAATTTCTTAGCATAGATGAAAAAGCACTTCCAGCGCTACATCCGTTTACTGTAAGATCTCAGTTGGTATTCTGTCAATTGCTAGAGCCTTGTTTCTCAAGAATGCCTTTGGTACAGCTTCTTCCTTCAGTACCATTGGTTCCTGATCATATGGTACCTCCTAAAATGGTTGAACTGAGACCAATTCTTTTTGGTATAGTGACTCTGTATTTCTTCCATCTGCTTTTGATGCTTCCTGCATTGCTTAATTTTTTCCCCATAGAATCCTTCAATATTGCAACTCAAGGCTTGAATTTTTTCTTCAGTTCTTTCAGCTTGAGAAATGCCAAACGTGTTTTTCTCTTTTGGTTTTCTATCTCCAGGTCTTTGCACACGTCATGATAATACTTTATTTTGTCTTCTTGAGCTGCCCTTTGAAATCTTCTGTTCAGCTCTTTTACTGCATCATTTCTTCCTTTCGCTTTAGCTACTCAACAGTCAAAAACAAGTTTCAGAGTCTCTTCTGGCATCCATTTAGGTCTTTTCTTTTTCTCCTGTCTTTTTAATGACCTTTTGCCTTCTTCATGTGTAATGTCCTTGATATCATTCCACAACTCATCTGGTCCTCAGTCATTAGTGTTCAAGGTGTCAAATCTATTCTTGAGATGGTCTCTAAATTCAGGTGGGATATACTCAAAGTTGTACTTTGGCTCTCGTGGACTTGTTCTAATTTTCTTCAGCTTCGTCTGGAACTTACATATGAGTAATTGATGATCTGTTTTGCAGTTGGCCCCTGGCCTTGTTCTGGCTGATGATATTGAGCTTTTCCAGTGTCTCTTTCCACAGCTGTAGTTGATTTGACTCCTGTGTATTCCATCTGGTGATGTCCATATGCTTAGAAGGGTACTTGCAATAAAGAAGTCCTTGGTCTTGCAAGATTCTTTCATGCAATCTCTGGAATCCCTCCTATCACCAAGGCCAAATCTTCCAACTACCAATCCTTTGTCTTTGTTTCTAACTTTCGAGTTCCAGTCACCAGTAATTATCAGTGCATCTTAATGGCATGTTTGATCAATTTCAGACTGAAGAAGCTGGTATAAATCTTCAATTTCTTCATCTTTGGCCTTAGTGGTTGGTGCATAAATTTGAACAATAGTCGTATTAACTGGTCTTCCTTATAAGCCTATGGATATTATTCTATCACTGATAGTGTTATACTTCAGGATAGATCTTGAAATGTTCTTTTTGACAATGAACGCAGCACCATTTCTCTTCAAGTCGTCATTCCCAGCAGAGTAGACCATATGATTGTCCGACTCAAAATGGCCAAGACCAGTTCATTTCAGCTCACTAACGCCTAGGATATCGATTGTTATGCATTCCATTTACTTTTGGTGATTTCCAATTTTCCTAGATTCATACTTCGTACGTTCCACTTTCTGATTATTAACGGATGTTTGTAGCTGTTTATTCTCATTTTGGGTCGTGCCACATCAGCAAACGAAGGTCTTGAAAGTTTGACTCCATCCATGTCATTACGATTGACTCTACTTTGAGGAGGCAGCTCTTCCCCAGTTGTCTTTTGAGTGCCTTCCAACTGAGGGGCTCATCTTCTGGCAGTGTATCAGATAATGTTCTGCTGCTATCCATAATGTTTTCACTGGCTAATTCTTTTCAGAAGTAGATTGCCGGGCCCTTCTTCCTAGTCTATCTTAGTCTGGAAGGTCAGCTGAAACCTGTTAACCATGGGTGACCCTGCTGATATTTGAATACTGGTGGCATAGCTTTCATCATCACAGCAACACACAAGCCCCCACAGGATGACAAACTGACAGACGCATGGGGGATTAAGACATTATCCTGGCAAATTGGCACTTCTGTATTTTCTGAGGGTATTAATTCAAATATTTTGTCTTGTTGTGCTCATAAATCAACTTATTTTTGACTCAGTGACTGTCATTGCTATAAGCCTCTGAAATTTCCCAGTGACACATTGACGATAGGTGAGCATGTGGCTGGTTTCTGGCTGAAAAGATGCAGAAGAAAATCCATGCAGGCTGTTGAGGGCGAGGGTTGAATTCTGAGCGTCTGTCAATGATGACTTTCGGGCCTACAGTCCGAAGCTATTTTGAGTGACAGCTGAGTTGCTTAAGTGTCACGAGGCGTTGCAGCAGGATCCAGGACAATGGCTTAATTTCCACCACAGTTGATTAGCTAAAACCGGCTTTGGGTAAAATAGAGGATCAGCGAAAAAGAGGAAGACCCTCGTTGAGATAGATTGACACAGTGGCTGCAACAGTGGGCTCAAACATAGCAACGATTGTGAGGATAGTGCAGGACTGGGCAGTGTTTCATTCTGTTATACACAAGGTCACACTATGAGTCAGAATCAACTTGCTGGCACCTAACAACAACAGCGTTAGGAACTGGGTATTATCTGGAAATTGTTGCCATGGATATTTTCTACTCATTGATTTGTATAAACACATCTACATATTGTTTATTAGTAGAAGTAATGTGTTGTTGATGTCTTGGTGGGTTTCTTGGTATGCTTATTATTCAAAATCCATAGACCCCTTATAGCTATGCGTCTAATAGTGGAGCATATGTGCTTCATGACAGCGTTGAATTTCCAGAAGAGCACTGAACCTCTAGGTATTTATTGAGCCATTTGGACCCAGTTAGACCCTGAGCCTAGGCCCTGGGACTTTGGGGGTGTTTGGAATTTCAGGTTTGATTCATGTTGCTATAATATGGTTGAAATGTCTTGGCTTTTTTAGGTTTGTATTTTCTAAATATACTCATTCTTTAGCTATGGAGAACTGGTTAAACTAAAAAAAAAACTTTCTACAGATTGAAATGGCATAAAAGACAGTTTTTCTTACAGCTGCTCAGGGGTGGACTACTCTTTACCTTCTCATCCATATTGCAAGCAGTTTGCAATCTGCTGCTAACCTAAAGGTTGGTTGAACTCACTCAGTGGTGCCATGAAAGAAAGGCCTGGAGATCAGCTTCTGTAAAGATTATACCCAAGAAAATCCAAAGGAGCTGTTCTACTCTGTAGCACACGGGGTTGCCATGAGTTGAAATCGACTCAACGACAATGAGTTTGGTTTTTTTGATTTAGGTAAAATACATTTTCTGGGAAATGGAAATACTTTGTACATCTCACTGTATTGAATGCGTGTTAGCTTTATATATAATAACTTCACATGTGGCATCACGTTTTAAGATCCGAATGGGATTTAGGCGAGGATGTTAAAAAGATAAAAACCTATAGCATTTGGAAAATGGCGTCAACATTGAGGATGTTTAGCTTGGGGTTTATGATAATTGTTGTTAAGTAACTTTAGAGCCCCTCTTAGTATAGATACAGAGACCCAAACTAGAAACAATGAGAAGCTATATTTGGGCTTGGTGTAAGACTTGTAACAACGAGGACTTCTCTGGGATGGTGTGGGCTCTTTTGAGGGGAGGAAGGCAGTCAACTCTCTGTCACCACTTGGGTGATGTCCTTTCAAGTGTGCTACTGAAGTGACAAAGTCTGGGGGTGGCGCCAATAGTTTGCGGTTGGCTACTAGTCGAAAGGTTGGTGGTTTGAACCTATCCAGAGGCATCTTGGAAGAAAGTCCTGGTGATCTGCTTCTGTAAAGAACACATCCAAGAAAACCCTATGGAGCTCAGTTTTACTGTGTAATACATGGGGGTCACTATGTGTCGGAATTGACTTGATGGTAACAAGTTTTTTTTTTTTTTGGTTTACTGAAGTGGCTTTCAATATGGGCAAAAGGTGGTATTGGTTGACTTCCCAAGAGTCACTTAGCTATAAAAAACCTTGTTGTTGTCGAGTTGATGCTGATTCATAGAGACCCTACAGGACAGAGTAGAACTGCCCCACAGGGTCTCCAAGGAGTGGCTGGTGGATTCGAACTGCTGACATTTTGATTAGCAGCCTGAGCTCTTAACCACTGCACCACAAGGGCTCCATAAGATGTTTCAATTTCATAGTCTTCAAGAACTGAGTCTGAACAAACAAGACGCCCTGAGAACTCACTGTGTGGCACGGACCAGCCCTGTAACTTCTCTGGGTTCAAGGTCCTTAACCTGCAAAATGAGATGACTGGACACTAGACCAACGCTGTGTATCCCGCAGCCCTTGGCTACATCTGACCTGAGAGCCAATGCTAAGTAGAAAGACTAAAAACTGCCACCATTTTTACCCCTCAAATATGTCCAGGTGTTACCATTTTAGTGGTTCATCAAACATTGCCAATCCGCTCATTGACATTTTTTTTTTTAAAATTCATTCAAGTGGACAATCCAAGTCGTGGGAATGTTTTTTTTTCCCCTGTAAGACTCAATGACATAATTTTCATTTGGGAGGAAACCAAATATGTGGTTTGAAAATATCTTCATTTTTCTGCAACGCGTCTTGTACAGAACTGTTTGACCACCCCTGCACAAGATGCTTTCTATGGCCTCTGCATCTTGAATATCGTTCCTCATTCCCTCATCTCTCATAGAATGATGGAGTCTAAGCCTAGAAATTTGAAATTGTCACAGGAAGTGCCTACCTCTAGAGTAGTCATTCCCTCTCAGAATACAGCGTTATATGCATTTTAGGAGAGACTGACGCATAAGGTCGCCATGAGTTGGAATCAACTTGACAGCAACGGTTTTTTTCTTTTAAATCAAGCAGCAGAAGCAATTTACCTTCTAGTTGCAGGAGGGAATACATTTCTCAGAGAAAAGAGCAGAACAATGCCAAATTTAATGGGTACTCAAAGCCTTTTCCAAAGTACTTACTTCCCAGCATCCAGAATCACCCCCTCCCCCGTGTATGTCCTGGTATGAACGGCTTTTATTTACAAAACAAGGACTATTTCTAGTGGAAATCCGTTGCCGTTTTGAGTCGATTCGGACTCATAGCGACCCTACAGGACAGAGTAGAGCTGCTCCATAGGGTCTACAAAGAGCGGCTGGCGGATTCGAACTGCTAACCTTTTGGTTAGCAGCCGAGCTCCCAACCGCTGCGCCACCAGGGCTCGCAGAGGTGGCCGCAAAATTAGACGCCAAATTCTAAGATCCATGAGAAAAAGTCTTTTCTACCGTGTCCTTGGAAAGTAACACAGAGCCTGGTAGTTAGTAGGAACTTAATATTTTGGTGAAGGAATGAATGAATTAACAACTGAGGCTATTATTTCTCAAAATTTTTTTTCCTATCTATTCTTCTAATGGTGATAGAGCCCCCTGCTGGAAGAAGGGATATTATAGACACTATCTGTAGCTCAGCACAATGTACTGAAAATGTTTCAACTAATCGTGCCTGTTTCGGGTCAGTTCACAGAGAAAAATGGCGCTTTATTGGAGGGAATCTTGTAAAAAGGTATGAAGATTCACAGAACTCAGTTTGCACAAAATGGATATGTTATAGGTCAAACAAGGGACACCAAAAATTTTGCTATGATAGTACCCTACCTACCCACTGCCATGGAGTCAGTTCTGACTCACAGCGACCCCATAGGGTTTCCAAGGCTGTAAATCTCTAGAAAGCCGACTGCCACATCTTTCTCCAGCAGAGCGCCTAGTGATTTCGAATCACCGACCTGTTAGCAGTCCATCGGTTTAACCACTGCACCACCAGGGCTCCTGATATGGTGCTATGAATCTATAACCTGGTATTGCCCTGCGTTTGGACATAAGTATTACAAATGATTCTAGATATGTTAAAACAACATTCCCTACCGATTCTTTAAGTTGTCGGTAGATGACCATGTCTTGAGCACTAAACCAAGACTATGTAATAAGAACAATATAAGCAGCAGTAAGCACCAAAGTCGAATGCAACTTCTAAATTAATCTGATGTATTTATTGATACATATATATGTACATATATATTCATGCAGCACAAAACGATTATACATCTAATCTTTGTGCTGCATAATAATTCCATAAGTAATAAGCAATTCATGAATATTACTTGGTACTACTGTTACAGAGGGAGACCCTGGGTGTCACAAATGGTTAAGGGTTCAACTACAGTAAAAACCTGGGAAAGCAGGGACCTGTGTAAGGCAGAAACCTGTCAGAGAAGGAAAATTCAAATACTTTCCATTAAACTGAGTGATAGAAAAGCTGTAAGACTGCACCCTGTCAAAGGTGGAAAACTTGTAAGACCCCAAAAAACAAAGCAGTCCTGTTGAGTTCTGGCTCTCACAGGTTTCACTGTACTCGCTGGAAGGTTACCAGTCTGTGAACTTGTTTTAAACCATGAATGTGAGGCAATTTGTTACAGCAGCGATAGGAAATGAAGACAACCACTAGTCTCCATCCCATTTTTCTGTTCTCACCTCCCCCTGCCCTCACAGTCATCAGCTCTAAGGGGTTTACTTTACCATATATCCTTGGATATGTATGTACTTGAAAAAAATGTTTTACCTAAAGCGCTAACCCAGTGTGATCCTGGAGACATTCCCTGGGGTCCCCCTTAGCTTTCCAGGACCTTTAACGGGGAACAAATCCTTTTTCTCCTTAAGTTTTTTTTTTTTTTTAAATTGTGCTTTAGGTGAAAGTTTACAGCTCAAGTTAATTACTCATACAAATATTTATACACATATTGTTTTGTGACATTAGTTGCAATCCCCACAATGTGACAGCACACTTCCCCTTTCCACCCCGGGTTCCCTGTGTCCATTCAGCCAGTTCCTGTCCCTTCCTGCCTTCTCATCCGACCTCCTGACAGGAGCCACCCATTTGCTCTCGTGTATCCAACTGAACTAAGAAGCACAATCCTTACGTGTATTATTTTTTGTTTCGTAGTCCTGTCTAATCTTTGTCTGAAGAGTGGGCTTCTGGGTTAACAGAGCATCGAGGGCCTATAGTTTCAGGGATTCTTCCAGTCTCTGCCACACCGTTATGTCTGATCTTTTTATGTGAATTTGATTTCTGCTCCACATTTTTCTCCTGCTCCATCCGGGACTCTGTTGTGTTCCCTTTCAGGGTGGTCATTGGTGGTCTCTGGGCACCATCTAGTTCTTCTGGTCTCAGGGTGGTGGGGCCTCTGGTTTATGCGGGCCTTTATTCTCTTGGGCTAATATTTTCCTTGTGTCTTTGGTTTTCTTCATTCTCCTTTGCTCCAAGTGGGTTGGGACCAATTGATGCATCTTAGATGGCTGCTCCAAAGCTTTTAAGACCCCAGACGCCACTCACCAAGGTGGAATGCAGAACATTTTCTTAATAAGCTTGTTATACCAGTTGACCTAGATGTCCCCCGAAACTATGGCCCCCAGGCCCCAGCACCTGCTACTCTGTCCCTCAAAGTGTTTGGATGAGTCCAGGAAACTTGGTAGCTTTTGCTTTGGTCCAGTTGTGCTGATTTCCTCTGTATTGTGTGTTGTCCTTCCCTTCACCAAAGTTGATCCTTGTCTGCTGTCTAGTTAGTGAATTCCCCTCCTCCTCCCTCCCCACCCTCGTAACCATCAAAGAATGCTTTTTTCTGTGTTTAAACCTTTTCTTGAGTTTTTATAATAGTGGTCTCATACAATGTCCTTTTGTGACTGACTAAATTTGCTCAGCATAATGCCCTCCAGATTCATCCATGCTTTGAGATGTTTCTCAGATTCATCTTTGTTCTTTATCATTGTGTAGTATTCCATTGTGTGTATGTACCATAATTTGTTTATCCATTCTTCTGTTGATGGGCACCTAGGTTGTTTCCATCTTTTTGCTATTGTGAACAATGCTGCAATGGACATGGGTGTGCATATGTCTATCGGTGTGAAGACTCTTATTTCTCTAGGATATATTTCTGGGAGTGGGATTGCTGGATCATATGGTATTTCTATTTCTAACTTTTTAACAAAACACCAAATCATTTTCCAAACTGGTTCTACCATTTTACATTTCCACCAGCAGTGCGTAAGTATTCCAATCTCTCCACAACCTCTCCAACATTTATTATTTTGTGTTTTTTGAATTACAGCCAGCCTTGTTGGGGTGAGATGGTATCTCACTGTAGTTTTGATTTGCATTTCTCTAATGGCTAATGATTATGAGCGTTTTCTAATGTGTCTGTTAGCCTCCTGAACGTCTTCTTTGGTGAAGTATCTGTTCATATCTTTTGCCCATTTTTTAATTGGATTGTTTGTCTTTTTGTTCTTGAGGTGTTGCAGTGTCTTGTAGATTTTAGAGATTAGACCCTTGTTGGATATGTTGTAGCCAATTTTTTTCCCTCAGTCTGTAGATTCTCTTTTACTCTTTTGGTGAAGTCTTTTGATGAGCGTAAGTGTTTGATTTTTAGGAGCTCCCAGTTAGCTAGTTTCTCTTCTGGTATTTGTACATTGTTACTTACTGTTTGTATTCTGCTTATGCCATGTATTAGGGCTCCTAGCTTCATCCCTATTTTTTCTTCCATGATCTTTATCATTTTAGGTTTTATGTTTAGGTCCTTGATCCATTTTGAATTAGTTTTTGTGTGTGGTGTGAGGTATGGGTCCTGTTTCACTTCTTTTTTTTTGGAGATGGATATCCAATTATGCCAGTACCATTTGTTAAAGAGACTGTCTTTTCCCATTTAATGGACTTTGGGCCTTTGTCAAATATCAACTGCTCATAGGTGGATGGATTTACATCTGGATTCTCAATTCCATTCCATTGATCTAGTATCTGTTGTAGTACCAGTACCAAGCTGTTTCGACTACTATGGTGGTATAATAGGTTCTAAAATCAGGTAGTGTGAGGTCTCCCACTTTGTTCTTCCTCTTCAGTAATGTTTTATTTATCTGGGGCCTCTTCCCTTTCTATATGAGGTTGATGATTTTTTTCTCCATCTCATTAAAAAATTCCATTGGAATTTGGATTGGGATTGCATTGTATCTGTAGATCACTTTGGGTAGAATTGACATTTTCACAATGTTGAGTCTTCCTATCCATGAACGTGGTGTGGTATGTTTTTCCACTTACGTAGATCTCTTTTGGTTTCTTGCAATAATGTTTTGAGGTTTTCTGAGTATAGGTCTTGTACGTCTCTGGTTAGATTTATTCCTAAGTACTTTATCTTCTTGAGGCCATTGTAAATGGTATTCGGGTGATTTCCTTTTCGAAGTTCTCTTTGTTGGTATAGAGGAATCTAATTGATTTTTGTATGTTTATCTTATATCCTGCTACTTTGCTGAAATCTTGTATTAGTTCCAGTAGTTTTCTGGTGGATTCTTTGGGGTTTTCTGTGTATAAAATCATATCATCTGCAAATAGGGATACTTTTACTTCTTCCTTACCAATTTGGATGTCTTTAATTTCTTTTTCTTGCCTTATTGCTCTGGCTAGGACCTCCAGCACAATGTCGAATAAGAGTGGTTATAAAGGGCCTGCTTGTCTGCTTCCCGTTCTCAAGGGGAATGCTTTCAGTCTCTCTCCATTTAGAATGAAGTTGGCTGTTGGCTTTGTATAAATGCCCTTTATTATGTTGAAGAATTTCCTTTCTATTCCTATTTTGCTGATAGTTTTAACATGAATGGGTGTTGGACTTTGTCAAATGCCTTTTCTGCATCGATTAATAGGATCTTGTGGTTCTTATCTTCTGTTTTATTTATGTGATGGATTACATTGATTGAATTTATAATATTGAACCATCCGTGCATAACATTCCTGGTATGAATCCCACTTGGTCATGGTGAATTATTTTTTTGATATATTGTTGAATTCTATTGGCTAGAATTTTGTTGAGGATTTTTGCGTCTATGATTATGAAGGATATTGGTCTGTAATTTTCTTTTTCTGTCATGTCTTTACTTGGCTTTGGTATCAGGGTTATGCTGGTTTCATAGAATGAGTTTGGGAGTATTCCTTCTTTTCTGTGCTCTGAAATACCTTTAGTAGTACTGGTGTTAACTCTTCTCTGAAAGTTTGGTAGAATTCTCTGGTGAAGCCGTCCAGGCCAGAGCTTTTTTTTGTTGGGAGTTTTTTTTTTTTAATTATGTCTTCAATTCTTCTTTTGTTATGGGTTTATTTAGTTTTTCTACCTTGGTTTGTATTAATTTAGGTAGGTAGTGTGTTTCTAGAAATTTGTCCATTTCCTCTAGGTTTCCAAATTTGTTGGAGTACAATTTTCCATAGTATTCTGTTATGATCCTTTTAATTTAAGTTGGATCTATTGTGATATCGCCCATCACATTTCTTATTTGGGTTATTTGCTTCCTCTCTTGTTTTTCTTTTCCCAGTTTGGCCAATGGTCTGTTGATTTTGTTGATCTTTTCAAAGAACCAACTTCTGGTCTTGTTGACTCTTTCAATTCTTTTTCTATTCTCTATTTCATTTATTTCTGCTCTAATCTTTATTGTTTCCTTTCTTCTGGTACCTAGGGCTTCTTTTGCTGCTCCCTTTCTATTTGTTCGAGTTGTAGTGTTAATGTTTTGATTTTGGCCCTTTCTTCTCTTTGGATGTGCTTTTGCTGTGTCCCAAAGGTTCTGGTAAGATGTGTTTTCTTTCACATTTGATTCTATCGATTTCTTTATTCTGTCCTTGATTCATTCTATAGTCAAGTAGTTTTTGAGCAAAATGTTGTTCAGTTTCCATGTGTCTTAGTCATCTAGTGCAGCTATAACAGAAATACCGCAAGTGGATGGCTTCAAGAAACAGAAGTTTATTATGTCACAGTCTAGTTGGCTAAAAGTCCAAATTCAGGGCGTCATCTCCAGGGGAAGACCTTCTCTGTCAGCTCTGGAGGAAGGTCCTTGTCATCAGTTTTCCCCTGGACTAGGAGCTTCTCTGCGCAAGAACCCCGGGTCCAAAGGACATGCTGTGCTCCCAGTGCTTCTTTCTTGGTGATATGAGGTCCCACACTCTCTGCTCGCTTCCCTTTCCTTTTATCTCTTGTAAGATAAATGATAGTTCAGGCCACACCCCAGGGAAACTCCCTTTACACTGGATCAGGGATGTGACCTTAGTAAAGTTATTACAATCCCACCCTAATCCTCTTTAACATAATCTAATCTTGCCTCATTAACACGAGGCAGAGATTAGGATTTATAACACGTAGGAAAATTACAATCACAAAATGGGGGACAACCACACAATACTAGAAGTCATGGCCTAACCAAGTTGACACATATTTTTGGGGGACATAATTCAATCCATGACACCATATATTTGATTTTTTTCCTTGATGTTTCTGTTATTGACTTCTACTTTTATAGCATTATGATCAGAAAAGATACTTTGTAATATTTTGATGTTTTGGATTCTGTTAAGGTTTGCTTTGTGGCCTAAAATGTGGTCTATTCTGGAGAATGTTCCATGTGGATTGGAAAAGCATGTATACTTGGCTGCTGTTGGGTGGAGTGTTCTGTATATGTCTATGAGGTCAAGTTGATTGATTGTGGCATTTAGATCTTCCGTATCTTTTTTGAGTTTCTTTCTAGATGTTCTGTCCTACACTGAAAGTGATGTGTTGATGTCTCCTACTATTATTGTAAGCTGTCTATGTCTCTTTTCAATGCTGCTAGAGTTTGTTTTATGTATTTTGGAGCCCTGTTGTTGGGCGTGTAAATATTTATTATGGTTATGGCCTCCTGTATTGACCCTTTAATCATTACATAATGTCCTTCCTCATCCTTTGTGGTGGATTTTGTTTTAAAGTCTATTTTGTCAGAGATTAATATTGCCACTCCTGATCTTTTTTGGTTGTTGTTTGCTTGATATATTTTTTTCCATCCTTTGAGTTTTAGTTTGTTTGTGTCTTTGAGTCTAAGACGTGTCTCTTGTAGGCAGCATATAGATGAATTGTGTTTTTTTTAATCCATTCTGCCACTCTCTGTCTCTTTACTGGTGCCTTTAGTCCATTTACATTCCAAGTAATTATTGATAGATATGAGTTTACTGCTGTCATTTTGATTTTGTGTGTGTGTGTGTGTGTGTGTGGTGTTGACAGTTTCTTCGTTCCACTTAATTTTCTGTGCTGAGTCATTTTTCTTTATGTATTTTCTTTTCATCTTTTTCCTTGTTGTTGATTTTGTGTTTGCTGAGTCTTTATGTTTTTCTTCTTTTTTATTTCGATGGGTAGGTTTGTTAGCTTCCTTTGTGGTTACTTTAATATTTACCCCTATTTTTCTAAGTGTACACAGATATTTTATTTCTTGATATCACCTTAATTTCCTCTCCATATGGAAATTCTATGACTACACTGTTTATTCCCTCTTTTTTATTTTGATGTTTATATATTGATGTCTCTGATTCCGTATTTTCAGACTTCTAGCTTTGACTTGTTTTTGCGGCTTCGCTATCTGGGTTGATAACTGGTTGATTTGTCCTGTGTTCTAGTCTTGGGTTGTTGTTTGAGACTGTTGGTTCTCTAACTGGGGGACTCCCTTTAATATTTCTTGTAATTTTGGTTTGGTTTTTAGAAATCTCCTTAACTTGTTTATCTGAAAATGGCCTGATTTCACCATTGCATTTGAGAGACAGTTTTGTTGTATATAATTCTTGGCTGGTAATTTTTTTCCTTCAAGGCGTTACATATGTCATCCCATTGCCTTCTTGCCTGCCTGGTTTCTACTGAGTAGTCAGAGCTTAGTCTTACTGGTTCTTCTTTGTAGGTGACCTTTCATTTATCCCTAGCCACTCTCAAGATTCTATCTTTGTCTTTGTTTTGGCCAGTTTGATTGATATGTCTTGGTGACTTTGTTTTGAGATCTGCCCTGTCTGGGGTTCGTTCAGCTTCTTGGATAGATATCTTCTTACTTTCATAATATCAGAGAAGTTTTCTGCCAGCAAATGTTCAACAATTCTGTGTTTTCTGTTATCCCTGCCCCCTGTTCTGGCACTCTGATTAGTCATAAGTTTTTCCTCTTGATAGTATCCCACATAATTCTTAGGCTTTCTTCATTTTTTAAAAATTCTTTTTTCTGATTTTTCCTCAAATAAATTGTTGTCAAGAGATTTGTCTTCAATCTCACTAATTCTGACTTTCATTGCTTTAATTTTGCTCCTATTATCTTCTGTTGAGTTGTCTAATTCTGAAATTTTATTGTTAACCTTTTGGATTTCTAGTTGATGTCTCTCTATGGTTTCTAGCAGCCTGTTAAATTTGTCATTTTGTTCTTGTGTTATTTTCCTGAATTCCTCTATTGCTTTGTCTGTGTGTTCCTTGGCTTGTTCTGAGTTTTGCATGATATCCTTTCTGATATCTTGGAGAGCTCTGTGTATTAGTCTTTTGAATTCTAACTCAGATAATTCCTTGACCTTATCTTCTTCCAGATGGTTTCCCGGTTCTTTATTTTGGCCGCTTGCTGGAGCCATCTTGACCTGCTTCTTTATGTGGTTTGATGTTAATTATTATCTCTGAGCCATCAGTAAGTTATTGTACTTATTTATTGTATGTTTGTTTACTGTTTCTTAGATTTTTCTTTTGTTTTGTTTTGATATCCCCAAGTAGGATGGGCTTGTGAGCTACTTTGGTTATTGGTGTCTTTGAAGCTCTCACGTCCTGTCTCCAGGTGGGTAGAGCAGCTACCAGGTGTGTGAGCCCAGGAGTCAGTTCACTTTTCTTGTGTGAGTGTGGCACAGGTGTCCAGGCCATCGGTCACTGAGTGTGTGGTACAGACTCTCACCTAGATGGGCAGGGCTGTGCAGGGGTGTTTGGAGCAGGCACAGGTATCTGACTGCATTAGGGGGCTATGTGTGGAGCAAGGCAGGGGACTGATGGCTGACCCTGTGTGCCTGGGTGGGGGGCATGTCTCTTTCCCCTAGAGCACGTAGTGGGTGGAGTATTGCAGCCAGTCATTGGGCAGCCAGTGCTGTTGGCTGGAGAGACTGGGAGGCACCACTTATCCTCAGACCCCTGTCGTGGGTGGCTAGATGGAGTGAATGGTACTGCCAGCCCTCAGGCCTCTGATGTGGGTGGGTGAGGTCCTTGCTTAACAGGCAGGGCAGTGTCATATGTCACAAATCTGCAGCTCCCTCTTGGCTGCTGCAGCTGAAAATTGGTGTCAGGTGTATGCCCTGTTGTTTTATGCTAATGAGGGTGTGCAGCGTTGAATCAGCTCACACAGGTCTAGGCAGGGTTGAAGGGTGCTGCAAATCTGTGGATCCCTTATGCCAGTGGCTGGATGCAAGGGCAGGGCCTCCTGACCTGACCTGAGTTCCTGGCTTAGGGGATGTGACATTTTTTAAAGCCGTGAGGCTAGTGTGGATGTGGATAGCCCTGAGTTCCAGCTTAGGGGCATGGCAGTGGTTAAATACTGCCAGATGGAGTGGAGCAGGGTGGGGGTGGTGAGGGGAAGGAAGCAGTTCTCTGCTGTGAAACTCTGGAGGGGAGGAGTTATTTTGCCCCCGTGTGGTAGGTTGGATGGTTGCACTTAACTTTTGTAGGTCCAACTACTGCTCACTTCAGCCCACGTGTGCCAGCCGACTTGGCTAGCAGGGTGCCAGCAACCTCATGACTGGCACTTCTTTGCTGATTTTAAATTGTCTCTCCTTTCCCCTGCTGCTCGATCTGACTCTTCAGCTTTGTTTTTTGATGATCAGTCTTCCTAGATTGTCGTATATAATCTATTTACTTG
>NW_004444033.1:10436782-10438378 GCF_000243295.1 Trichechus manatus latirostris
TGCTGCTCGATCTGACTCTTCAGCTTTGTTTTTTGATGATCAGTCTTCCTAGATTGTCGTATATAATCTATTTACTTGTTTTTTTTTTTTTTTTTGGTCTTTGTTGTAAGAGGAACTACAGGAAGCATTTGACTATTCCACCGACTTGGCCCTGCTGCCTCTGTCCTTAAGTTTTAAATAAAAAGGTTAAAATACAAATGCTTGGGATGAGCCATGGTTCATTTTTTACTAATGCTCATGTACAAATAACTTCAAATATATGAATCAGCACAAAGTCAATTCCTATGAGGCAGAGGTCAAATATATCTCAGATTTCCACATTCTCCAAGCTGCTGTACCACTCCATCTCTGACACTGGCCTCTCTCCCTCCCCTCAGCATTCTTCCCTCCCCTGATTGGGTTTGGCAATTCACTGCAATGACTCACAGAACTCATGAACCATGCTTACAGTTAAGTGGTTTATTAAGGAAGTAACAGAGTACAATTCAGGATCGGGATCAACAGGCTACAACTCATGATCAGGAAGCATGTAGGCAAAGTCTCCCTTCTTCAGTGCAGGACAGCTCTCTCAGCTTCTCTTGGCCACCTGAGGACAGGCTCCTCTTGGCCCTGCCATCTGTCACCACTGATTCTACCTCAGGGCCCCTTCTGGGCCTATTGCAACCTACTCTACTGCTGGACCCCTTCCAGGCCTCTCGCTGTCTTTAGCGTTTCAGCCCTTGACCTGAGTTACAGCTCTTTTAGGAGGTTCCTTGCCTTCTCTCTGTCTGTTTCTTCTCTCTTCTTTCTTCCTTCTGCTTCCCTTCTTGCTTCTTTTTGTCTGAAAAACCTCTGTGGTGTTGGCTGCATATATACACAAACTCCTCATCAATTTTAAGGCATGGTCCTCCCACCAGAGCCACAAACTGACCAATCGCCTCTTGGTAGACCACAGACACTTCATTTGCATAGCCTATTGACCAATTTCCTGCAGGGTGTGTACTAGTCACAGGGCAGGCTGCAGCCCAGGAATGGACAAAAAGTATCAAACTGCAAATTGTTTATGGTTTACTCAGGAAATATCAGTCAACTTGGACAAAAGTAACAAACCCTCTGGGGTAGAAAATTAGGGCAAAGGTAACTCCCCAGGGACTAGGGGGAAAAAAATCTCTCAAGCTGTTTTTCCAAAGAACCAAGGCAAAAGGCCACATAAAGGAACTCATTTCACCATAGCACACCAAACAAATGCCAAAGGATTTGAAATGCCACTTTTATCATACAATGAAGTCCATTGTATATTTTGAACTCTGTTCCCTCCTCCCCCCATCAATTGTTTTTCAATTACTTTGTAATGCATTTTATTATTTAGTACGTTAAAACTCTCCACATTACATTCCTTTTTAAGAAATTACCTTGCCTTTTTCACATGTTAACTCTTCCAATTTAACCTTAAAAATAATTTTTCCGAGTTCCTTTTTGACTGAGATTACTTTGAATTTAGAAGACAAATTAGGGTGAATTTATATTTCTACAATGTTGTTCTCCCACCAAAAATATAAATATGCCTCTTCATTTATTTGTCTTTTAATTATTTAATGTTACTGTATAGAATCTCTT
>NW_004444033.1:10438549-10446527 GCF_000243295.1 Trichechus manatus latirostris
TTTTTTTTTTTTAGCATTTCAATTTTTGTTTTTGTGGCTCACTCAGTATGCAATCATGTAATTTGTAAACATTTGTTCCCTCCTTTCCTAAATTTATACCTCTTATCTAATTATTTAAGTTATTATAGTTTTTTAATATGTTTTAACATCTGATAAAGGTATTCTCTTTAATTAATCTAGTGTCAAAATTGTGTTGGCTGTTCTAACTCATTTACCAGCCCCCTCTACACCTATTTCTTTGGGATTAAAACAGAAACTAAGGGTGATTAATTAATTATTTTTTATGATTTCTAGTCTTTAGACCAGGAAAATTGCCCTTTTTTTAATGTCATGAAATATTTTTAAAGACTTCTTTATGTAGCGCTCTGCTACTAACTGAAAGGTTGGTGGTTTGAACTCAGCCAGAAGTGCCTCAGAAGAAAGGCCTGGCAATCTGCTTCCAGAAGGTCATAGCCATGAAAACCCCGTGGAGCGAGTTCTGCTGTGCAAACACATGGGGTCGCCATGAATTGGAATCAACTGGACAGCAATAGGTTGGTTGGTTTTTACATCTTAAGATACTGGGCCCTCTATGTATTGCAAATGTCTTTTCCCAGTTTGCCTTTTGACTTTTTTATGGCAACCACCAGAAGCTAGGAAAAGAGAAAGAAGTGTCCTCCCCTAGAGCCTGTAGAGGGAGCATGGTCCTGCCAACACCTTGATTTCAGAGTATCGGCCTCCGGAACTGTGAGAAAATACATTTCTGTTGTTTTAAGTCACCCAGTTTGTGGTAATTTGTTATGATAAGCCTAGGAATCTAACACAGGTTTTGGTACCAGAAAGTGGAGTGTTGCTGTAACGAATGGCTAAAAATGTAGACGTAGCTTTGGAATTAGGTGATGGGTAGAGTCTCTGCTGGAAGAGTTTTGAGGCGAGTGACAGAAAAACCCTAGACTGACTTGAAGAGACTGTTGGTAGAAATATAGACATTAAAGGCAATTCTGGTGAGGGCTAAGAAAGAAGTGTGGAGGTCTGTAGAGAAAGCCTCTATCATCTTTAGAGGATACATAAAGCATCATGAACAGAATGTTGGTGGGAATATGCATGTTGAAGGTACTTCTGGTGAGTTCTCAGACAGAGGTGAGGAACACGTCATTGGAAACTGGAGAAAGGCGATGATCCATGGGCACCTCGGTAAAGGTGCTGTTTCTCCGTTTATCATTGAGAGTTGCTGTCTTAGTTACCTGGTGCTGCTATAACAGAAGTACAACAAGTGGATGGCTTTAACAAAGACAAATTTATTCCCTCACAGTCTAGGAGGCTAGAAGTCTGAATTCAGGGCACCAGCTCCAGGGTAAAGCTTTCTGTCTCTGTTGGCTCTGGGGGAAGGTCCTTGTCATCAATCTTCTCCTGTTTGAGCAGCTTCTCAGTGCAGGGACCCCAGGTCCAAAGGATGTGCTATTCTCCTGGCTCTAGTTTCTTGATGGTATGAGGTCCCTCTGTCTCTCTGCTCACTTCTGTCTTTTATATTTCATAAGGGATTGACTTAAGACAAAACATAATCTTGTAGATTGAGTCCTGCCTCATTAACATAACCGCCACTAATCCCACCTATTAACATCATGGAGGTAAGATGTACAACACATAGAATAATCACATCAGATCACAAAACTGTGGACAATCACACAATACTGGGAATCATGTACTAGCCAAGGTGACACATATTTTGGGGGTACACCATTCAATCCATGACATTTACATACATATATCTGTTAGGTCTACCTGATTGGTTACATTCTTATTGTAACAAATAGTGATACTGCTCAGCCAATACTTACACTATCTCTGGCCCAAACTGCCATGCCCATGCTCTCAGGGTGAATTTCTTTTCTGTCTGGTAGTAGAGCCTTTGCCCTTTTCCCTCCTCTAGCTGTGACATGTTACATCTTAATTCATTTCCTTTGTGCAGCTCTTTGGGCACACTGAAATAAAATCTTGAAGAACCTACTGGAAGTGACTTGACAGCTGTGTGCCCTGAAGGAAGTGGAAGACAGAGTCTGTTCCCGTGAGACTCTCAACGTGAAGAGCATGAGCAGGGAGAGAAGCTGGGGTGGTGGGTTGGTGAGGGCACATGGGCATGACCCTCAGAATGCCACTAAAACATTTTCAGTTGTGATTAAATCTTGAACAGAGGTCTTCACAGTCTCATGAACTGTGACATTGTGGGGTGAACGACCTCATTTTACCCTAAGTAAGGTGGCTTTTGTCCTTGGTTCCTAAGAAATAACCCTTGGGGTAATTGGGGTGACTTGATCTGGGACTTCCAGGCCACACTGGAAGATTTGTGCTGGCAAGTGGGGGCTGGCCAGACCAGAAAAGCCTCACCTGGGAGGCTGATATCAACTAGCCTCAGGAGGCATGATTAGGCCTATCATGCAGGACTGGCCATAAAAGCCTGGAACACAAGGCTCAGGGGGCTTCCTGGTTGGCGAAGGGCAGGCGGAGGTGGGGGAGGGGAGACGTGCCCTCTCTGAGACATGGCAGCTCTTCCTTGTGATGATCCTGATTTATATCCTTTTGCTATAATAAAACTGCTGGTTGTAAGTATAATATCTTTCGTGAGTCCTGTGAATCATTCCAGTGAATTAACGAACCCAAGGATGGGGTTCTCTTACTTGTGAGATCTGCTCTAGCCCTGGGGGAAGGGAAGGGGGAAGCCAGTGTCAGAAATGACTGAGAAGTGGGAAAGCAGGGATATGATTGAACTCCGCCTTTTGGGAATTGACTTTATGCTGATTCTTATTTATGAAGCTATTGTCGTAGACATTAAATTACATTTTTAATTCTTTTTTGGCAACATCTTGTTCTCTCTTTCTTTCTCTCTCTTAAACTTCATTACCAGGACAACTAAATTGCTGTAGCTCTTTTGCATGGTTCCCTTCAAAAGCCTTATAGGAAATGTTTTTAATAAACACCAAAAAATAATAGTTCTATTTTTAAGCTCTCATCTCAGGTGCCTGAAGAGTTTCCATGAGCTTCATACCAGTCTGTTTAGTCTAATTCAATACAAAACAGGAAATCAATTATACAAATCTTTCCTAAAAGAGTGCAATACAGACGCTTGATTTAAAACACACATAAACAGTAGCATAGTTTATAAATATTTGGATATTTTAAGAGAACAATAATCAGCATATTAAAAGAGCATTTGGAATATTAGTAGTGTTGAAACTATTATATATTATTATTGTTGGCTGCTTGTTGTGTATATATGAACAATTACTGCATTTGTTTCAGGTTACAAACAGTAGTGGGGTTAAATACTGTCCTTTCCTGGAACGTTAACTTATTAAGTTAATTCTCTGGAAGAATAAATAGGTGTTAAGGAGGCAGGGTAGGAGATAGCATGCCAAGACAGGATCGATAGTGAGATTTGATATATTTAGAACATAGTTATAAACCAGTCCATTAAATTACAGAATTAAAATTATATCTAGAACTTCAATAGCAAATGAATTGTTGGAAAACTTAAAAGCTCAAGTGGTTTATGGAAAAACAAGCGAGAGAAGAAGCAATTTAACGTGAGTGGAGACAGGGCTTTGAACCAGTTCGGTCTGGTTCATTTCCACCCAGATATACCGAGTCAGAATCTACCTTTTAACAAGATCCCAGGTGATTCTTATGTATAATAAATTTTGAGACCCACTGCTCTGCTAGCGGATATCAGAACTGGTCCCTAACCAGCAGTGTTAGCATGGCCTGGGAACTCATTAGAAATGCAAATTCTCAGCAGGAGTTCTAAACTGAAGGAACATATTTGAAACCCTGCGGGAGACCCAGTCATTATGACTTCATTTCCAAGTGACCCTTGCTTGTCAAGAGCTCTCCGAAGGCCAATGGCCAAGGGAGAAGTGGAAATGGACCAAGAATTGTGCATTTGATGCCCAAACTCCAATTACGAAGAGAAAACAGGGCTTCCAGCAACTCCATCCACCAGTCTTGTACTTCTGGATTTGGCTCTGGTATCTGATATAACGCTCCCTGTCCTGAGTTCCTTAGGCCAACGCACTGTTGGTGTCTTAGAGTAGAGCTGGGACTGACTGATTTCATACGGAAACTCAAGGGAGTATGTCAGTTCCCCAGGGATGATGTAGTATTGTCATACATCTGGTCCTTTCCCATACGCCAGGTGAACCTTTAGTGTTTGTAAGGTCAGAATTTGCTCAACAAGTTTGGGGTTAAGAAAAGTTTTGTAGCAAACTCTGAGAACCAATGACTCATACAACTCATGCCTGCAGAAGGAGAAAGTCAGCTCAAAGCCTGTTTTCTAATATTGAGGGCTAAGTAACATCTTCACAAAAGACTCCTCATACTAAATGTTCAAAGTGCTACTCAGGTAATAGCTACTATGGCTGAACAGATTTTTACTAAAATGTACTCTCTTAGATAGTTCTTTCTGTGGAAAAATGAAATGCTCTTACCCAAGTCTTAGATTTACTGACCTGGGCTTGAGCAGAGCCTAGAACTCACAAATAGAACAATGCCTTCCAATCCCAAGTGTTGATTTAAATTATGTTCATAAAATATTGATTAAATATTAATATAGAACAATATATAAGCACTTTATCTTTATTGCTCCTATGTAATTAAATCCAAATCAAATTCATAAACTATATATAAACCATAAAAGCAGTAGGATACAAATCTATAGCATTTATTTATTCCTGGTTCATAATCAACAAAATCACATTTAATCATGTGAATAAGGTACTTGGGCAAGGTAAATTTCTTCTTGGTCATTGCCTGACATACAAGATGGGTCCCTTCATGACCGCTATGAGTCTTGCAGTAGAGCTCAGAAATAATTTCACAATGCTACCCAGAATGAATGGGGCACTGGTGGCTCAGCGGTAATTCTCACCTTTCATGCAGAAGACCCTATTTGATTCCCAGCCAACATACCTCATATGCAGCCACCACTTTTCTATCAGTGGAAGCTTGTCTGCTGCTATGATGCTGAACAGGTTTCAGTGGCACTTCCAGGCTAAGGCAGACTAGGAAGAAAGGCCTGAAAATCAGACAATGAAAGCCCCCCTTCTGCAATTGATCATGGGGATGGTGCAGGACTGTGCAGCTTTCTGTTCCATTGTGCATGGGGTCACCAGGAGTCAGGTGTCGACTTGATAGCAGCTAACAGCAACACTCAGGAATGATTAGGGATAGGCTTTACTGGGGAAACTTACAAGGCAAGTGTCATTAACAAGAGAAGGCATGTAGGTGTCTATGGAGGGAGGTGTGTTGGGGCTACCAAACTCTGCTGGACACACCGTGGATGTATGTTTGAGTGAAGGTTCTTAGTCCCCTGATTGCTTTACCTTTTTTTATAGTAGAAACACAAGAAAGCGTTTCTATGATAAAAAGAGACAAATAGACTCCGCAAACATTTAGGATATGTAGATTTGGATTCCAGTATTAAAGGAGTTGTTTGGGAAGCCACCTACCTGGGGACATTGGGGGCCCATGTGGAGCTGAGTTTGGGAACAAGCCATCTTGTGAGGGGAAAGTGACCACCAAACGGTTTGGTTCAGTTCCAGCTAGCTTGTAACTCAGGTGACCCAGAGTGGGTTCGTAGGACCATTTTTATTAATTATTTTTTAAAATTTTGTAGTTGTTGTAGAGAATATACACAGCAAAGTATACACCAATTCAATAGTTTCTACATGCACAATTCAGTGACATTGATTTCATTCTTCGAGTTGTACAACCATTCTCATCCTCCTTTTCTGAGTTGTGCCTCCCGCATGAACGAAAACTCATCACCCCTAAGTTCCTATCTAACCTTTCCAGTAGCTGTTGTCACTTTGATCCCATATAGGTAGTTCTTAAAAGAGCGTAATGCTCAAGACAGACATTTTTTTTCTACTTAAGCTAGACTATTGTTTGGTTTTAAGAAGACTTCAGGGGATACTTTTGGTTTAAGGTTTAAGGATTATCTCAGAGCGATAGTTTCAGGTCCCTCCAGCCTCCATGGCTCCATAAAGTCTGGAGTCCTGGGACCATATTGGACAATGCTGCTGGCTGTACCATAGTGGCCGATGCAGTGATACAGGTTCCCTTGAGTCTGGTATGTCTAAGTCACCATGAGTCATGCAATGATTCAATTCTCCCTTTGTCTCCGTTTGAACTATTGTAACACTTCAGCTTCCTACAGCACGTCATGCTATCATTTAGCCTTCCTTAGGGAGAAGCCTCATTTATGTATTTGCCATAGAGCAGTTCTATTCTGTAATACTTAGGGTTGCCATGAGAATGCACTTGATGGCAATGGGTATGTATTTGCTTAGACAGTGTTGATGGAAAATCCAAATTCAAATGCAGGCTCTGAAGTTGTGAGGCAGTAAAATCCAGCTCTACTCTGCACTCAGGAAGTTGCCATGAGTCAGAATTGACTCGACGACAACTGACAACAACCAAAAACATTCATTAATAAGGTAATAATATTCTTCATCATTCACCAAACCAAAAAAACCAAACCTGTTGCCGTTGAGTCAGTTCTGACATCTAGTGACCCTATAGGATGGAGTAGAACCGCCCCATAGGGTTTCCAAGGCTGTAAATCTTTACAGAAGCAGACTGTTACATCTTTCTCCTGAGGAGCAGCTGGTGGGTTCTAACCACCAACCTTTCGGTTAGCAGCCACAGCGCTGTTAACCGCTGTGCCAGCCAGGGTTCCCATATCATTTGCAACATGCTTGATTTTCTATTCTATTTATTTATTTTTTGTAGCCAAAGCTCATATTTAATTCATGCTTGGAACACAAGGGCTCAAAGACAAATCTAAAGTAAAAGCAAGGGTTTAAAATACGGGAGGATTTGGAGGTGTGTGCACAAACAGAGGTGGAGACTAGGGTTCCCATTTATGGAAAATGTGTAAGTTTCTCCAGGAGACAAAAATGTTGTAAATTCTATAGTTGAAGAAAAATCAGTCTGGACAAGTGGTGGATTTTGCCCCTCTTTCCTCCTGCTATGAGATTATTATTGTCACATATAGTACCTTTAAGAAAGAGTTTTTAAAATTGGATTAAAATTTTAAAGGTAACTTTTCTTGACTTATTAGAAAAGTAACACATTTATTATATGAAATTTGGCAAGTATAGATAAGCAGAAAGAAGAAACTAAAAATAATCTTGTCACTCAGATTAAAACTGCTAACATTTTGTTAGGTATCTTTCCAATCTTTGTTCTATGCACACATACTTATTTTTCATACATATTTCAAAAAGTGGATCATTCTGCATTTTATATTGTTTTGTAATCTGCCTTTTCCATTGGAAAATGTATCATTAACATCTTTCCATATCACTAATTTTTCTTCTACAACAAAAAAATTAACAGCTGTATTAATATTCAATTGTAACAATAGATTAATTAAACATCTTTCAACCAATGACTATTTTTATTGTTTCTTTCTTTTAAAAAATGTATTACAGACTTGTTTATAGAGCTAATACAAAAACAATGATAAAATGTTTACTTATGAAGGCAACGGTTTTGCATACCTTCATGATTAATCTCTTAGGATAAATTCTTGGAAGAAGAATTGTTAACTCAACGGAATTGTAAAAATTTAAGACTTTTGAAATATACTGCCATACTATCGTCTATACCAGTGCAATATGAGTGTCCTTTCTCCCAGGATAATATCATTTTTATAAGCATAGATTCCAAAAATTGCATTTGATTTGTATTTCTTTTGTTACTAGTGAGGTTAAGCACATTAAAAGTTATTCTGGCATTATATATCTTATTTTGTGAGTTGTCTGTTAATGTCCTTCGCCTATTTTTCTATTGGAATGTTTACCTTTTCCTTAGTAATTTACACATGCTCTTAATATCACGAGGCTATTTAACTTTTGAAATAGTATTGCAAATATTTCCACCAATATGTTACACTTTTTTTATTTTTGTTTTGTTGTTTTCTGATACACAGATACCTTCA
>NW_004444033.1:10446679-10470771 GCF_000243295.1 Trichechus manatus latirostris
TTGTGGAGGCTGGCAAGTCCCAAGTCCATGCGTTTGACGTCAGGCTGGAGCCTTCTCCTGACTCACACAACTGCAGGGCCTGAGGAACCCATGAACTGAAGGTAAGGTGGCAGGCTACTGGCTCATAGGCTGCAGAGGCTGACGAATCCCAAGACTGGCAGGCAGCTGGCTCAAGTCCCCAAAAACTGGAGATCAGATGATGATGAGCTGGATGCAGGATTCAAAGCAAGCAAGCGAGCTTTGCAAGAACATCCATACATATACTGGATGCCAGTCCCACCTCAAAGAAACTCACCTTACAACTGATTGGCTGATCACATTGAGCACATCACAGAGGATGACTACATCATTACATAACTGCCAAATTACATCTTTACATAACTGCCAAACTACATCACTGAGAATCATGACTCAGACAAGTTGACACACAACCTTAACCATCGCAGTCTACTTCTTGTCAACTTGCACCTGCATACCTCTCTTTAAACCATACCCAATCCCTAAAGAAAGACAATTACAAAGTCAGACTTGCACCTAACGTGATACAACTAACAAGCTTACAACTGAAAATGCACTAGCCCCGTTTACATCTTATATTTTATAAGTGAAGAAAACAAAAATGTGTGATACATACAAGGAAGAAATGTAACAATTATTACGAAGTCCTTATTTCTGCAACTGGTCATGTGGTTAGAACTGGTATTTAGAACTCCTTCCTTCCCCCACCCATTCCGTATTCCCTTTACCCTCAGCAAGCACCTCAGCTGGTTGTGGTTCCTTGTCTTCAGGTGGGGGTGGGGGTGGTGACTGCAACCTTCATTCCTGAAGGGTCTGGGCCACTGGCAGTCATGCTGGAATTGTGTTGCTGTAGTTTTCCATTGACTTTAATTATAGAACCTAGTAGTACTAAGAAACGCCCTAAGGGATCTCCTGTATTCCGGACATACTATTTTTTACCTCCATTTTGCAACGTCAATCTGATTTCACCTTGGCAGTCAGTATCAATCACACCAGTCAATATGGTAACTGTCTTCTTTGCCTGTTGATCCAGAGGCATGAGGAGCCCAAAATGGCCAGGTGGCGTTCTTAACTTCCAGTTCAATGAGATGCATGTTGTGTCTCCAGGGAGGAGCATTCCTCCCTTTGGAACTAAGACCTCTAGATCCGCAGAGCATAGGTTTGCAGGGACAGGAAGCAAAAATTTTGTGAGTGGTTCACTAGGGATAATAGTGGTGCCACTCCCATCAACACCCCTTGATTCCTGAAACCTTGAACCTGGCTATGGGAGGAACAACACCATGTATTGGACGCTGGTTTAGAGCATATACAGCTTCCTGAAGAACATTGCCCCAACCCTGCGAAGTATTGCCACCTTGCTGGCACCATAATTGTGTCTTTAGAAGGCCATTCTATTGTTCTATCAAGTCAGCTGCTTCAGGATGATGGGGAACATGGTAAGACCAGTGAATTCCATGAGTATGGGCCCATTGCCATATTTCATTTGCTGTGAAGTGAGTCTCTTGATCTGAAGCGATGTTGTGTGGGAAAGCATGACAGCAGATAAGGTATTCTGTGAGTCCATGGATGGTAGTTTTGGCAGAGGCATTGTGTGCATGGAAAGCAAATCTATATCCAGAGTAAGTGTTTACCCTAGTAAGAACAAAACACTGCCCTTTCTATAATGGAAGCAGTCCAAAGTAATCAAGCTGTCACCAATTTGTAGGCTGATCACCTCGAGGGATGGTGCCATATCAGGGACTCAGTGTTCGTCTCTGCTGCTGGCAGATTGGGCACTCAGCAGTGGCTGTAGCCAAGTTGGCCTTGGTGAGTGGAAGTCCATATTGCTGAGCCCATGCATAACCTCCATCCATGCCACCGTGGCCACATTGTTCTTGAGCCCATTTGACAATGACTGGAGTTGCTGGGGAAAGAGGATGGTTGGTTTCCACAGAAGGCATCATTCTATCCACCTGATTGTTAAAATCTTCCTCTGCTGAAGTCACCCTTTGGCAAGCATTCACATGAGACACAAATATCTTTACTTCTTTGGCCCATTCAGAGAGGTCTATCCACATCCTCTTCTCCATGCATCCTTGTCACCAATTTCCCAGTCATGTTCCTTCCAAGTCCTTGATCATCCAGCCAAACTGTTGGCCACAGCCTATGAATCAATATACAGTTGCACATCTGGCCATTTCTACTTCCAAGCAAAGTGAACAGCCAGGTGCACAGCTTGAATTTCTGCCCATTGGGAGTATTTCTCTTCACCACTGTCCTTCAGGGAGGTCCCAGAAAGGGACTGCAGTGCTGTCGCTGTCCACTTTCAAGTGGCACCTGCATATCGTACAGAACCATCTGTAAACCAGGCACGAGTTTTCTCTTAGTCAACTGATCATAAGGAACTCCCCAGGAGGCCATAGGTGCAGACTGGGAGATGGAAGGTAATGTGACAGGAGTGGAGACATGGACATTTGGGCCACTTCCCCATGCAACTTACTTGTGCCTTCAGGTCCTGCTCGGGCCCTATCTCGTATATACCACTTCCATTTAATGATGGAGTGCTGCGTGCACGTATGACTTTATAACTGTGTGGGTCACACAACACCCAGTTCACGACGGGCAGTTTAGACTTGGTGGCCCATGGTAAAGCATTCAGTCTCTTCTAAGGCCCAGTAACAAGCCAAAAGCTGTTTCTCAAAAGGAGAGTAATTATCTCCAAAGATGGCCAGGCTTTATTCTGCACCGTGATTCACCAATACTGGCCTGCCAAAGACTCCAAATAGCATCTCTATCTGCCACTGACACTTCAAGTACCATTAGATCAGCTGGATAATATGGCCCAAGTAGCAAAGTGGCTTGCATGGCAGCCTGAACCTGTCACAGATTCTTCTCTTGTTCTGGGTCCCACTCAGAACTAGCAGCTTTTCAAGTCACTTGATAAATAGGCTATATAGCACACCCGAATGAGGGATATGTTACCTCCAAAATCCAAAGAGGCCCACCAGGCATTGTGCCTCCATTTTAGTTGTGGGAGTTACCAGATGTAACAACTTATCTTCCACCTTAGAAGGAATATCTTGACATGTCTCACACTACTTGACTCCTGGAAATTTCACTGAGGTGGAAGGTGACTGAATTTTTGTGGGATTAATTCCCTACCCTCTAGCATGAAAATGGAAACCCTGGTGGTGTAGTGGGTGAGAACTACGGCTGCTAACCAAAAGGCCGGCAGTTGGAATCCACCAGGTGCTCCTTGGAAACCCTATGAGGCAGTTCTACTCCATTCTATAGGGTTGCTATGAGTCAGAATTGACTCGATGGCAGCGGGTTAGCATGCAAATGTTTTACCAATAAGTCCAGAGTCATTGACACTTCTTCTTTACTAGGTCCAATCAGCATAATTAATTTTCTATTTTTTTGTTATTGCTGTTAGGTGCCGTCGAGTTGGTTCCAACTCATAGTGACCCTATGTACAACAGAACAAAACACTGCTGGGTTCTGTGCCATCCCCATTATCATTGTTATGCTTGAATCCATTGTTGCAGCCACTGTGTCAGTCCATCTCGTTGAGGGTCTTCCTCTTTTTCACTGACCCTCTACTTTACCAAGCATGATGTCCTTCTCCAGGGACTGATACCTCCTGATAACATGTCCAAAGTATGTGAGATGTATTTTCACCATCCTTGCTTCTAAGGAGCATTCTGGTTGTACTTCTTCCAAGACAGATTTGTTCGTTCTTTTGGCAGTCCATGGTGTATATTCAATATTCTTCACCAACACCACAATTCAAAGGCGCCAGTTATTCTTCGGTCTTCCTTATTCATCGTCCAGCTTTCGCATGCATATGATGTGATTGAAAATACCATGGCTTGGGTTAGGTGCACCTTAGTCTTTAAGGTGACGTCTTTGCTTT
Source organism: Trichechus manatus latirostris (assembly GCF_000243295.1). Lineage (NCBI taxonomy): Eukaryota > Metazoa > Chordata > Mammalia > Sirenia > Trichechidae > Trichechus > Trichechus manatus. Next base: position 10,450,593 of record NW_004444033.1, read on the forward strand.
TCAGCACTTCAGGGAGGTCTTTTCTATTTTAGATGAACATAAAAACAAAAATGAATTTGAGAAACACTGGAAAAAACATGATGTTGGGCCTAGGCAAACTTGGACTTGAATCCTAGCTACCAACTTACCATATGGCCTTGGGCAAGTTGCTGAACCTTTCTGGGCCTCAGTTTTGATATATGTAAAGTGGGGGTGGCCTCCATTCATTCAGCAGGTATTGACTGAGCAGGCACTGTTCTATGTGCTGGGGTACAGTTGTGTGCAGGTCAAGTACCTGCCTTCATGGAGCTTACACTTTATTGGGTGTGGGGAAGTAGGGAGAAAGAAAAACACACATGGAAACAAAGTAATTTCACATAGTAAGAAGAAGAATGAAGAATACAGGGTGTCATAGATTGAATTATATCCGCCCCAAAATGTGTGTAAATTTGACTAGGCCATGATTCCCGGTATTGTGTGGTTGCCCTTCATTTTGTGATTGTCATTTTATGTTAAAGAGGATTAGGGTGGGATTGTAACACCCTTACTAAGGTCACATCCCTGATCCAATGTAAAGGGAGTTTCTCTAGGGTGTGGCCTGCACCACCTTTTATCTTACAAGAGATAAAAGGAAAGGGAAGCAAGCAGAGAGTGGGAAACCTCATACCACCAAGAAAGCAGTGCTGGGAGTAGAGCACGTCCTTTAGACCTTAGGTTCCTGCACTGAGATGCTCCCAGAACAAGGGAAAACTGATGACAAGGACCTTCCTCCAGAGCTGACAGAGAAAGCCTTCTCCTGGAGCTGACACTCTGAATTTGGACTTGTAACCTACTAGACTGTGAGAGAATAAATTTCTTTTTGTTGAAGCTATCCACTTGGGGTATTTCTGTTATAGCCGCACTAGATAACCAAGACACAGGACAATGAGACAGAAAGTGACTGGAGGTAGAGGCAGAGTTGGTACTTTAGCCAGAGGGACCAGGGAAAAGTCCTCAGAGGAGATGTGGCATTGAGCTGAGACCCAAATGATGAGAAGAAGCCAGGCACATATAAGCCAGGAGAGATGGGTGTGAACTCGGTAGAGCTAAAGAACTCCTAGAAAGCCAGGTGATTAGAGCACAGAGAGGAAGGAAATACCAAGGCGTATTTGCAGGGTTGTTTAAGGAGTACAGGAGCTGAGTATGCCAAGTGACTAGCACAGAGGAGGCAAGTGGCAAGTGGCGGGCATTATTTTTATTATAGATCATCTATTCATATTTCAAAGGAGCTCTGGTAGCTCAATCGTTAAGTGTTCAGCTGCTAACAGAAAAGTAGGTGGTTTGAACCCACTAGTGGCTCTGTGGGAGAAAAGACCAGGCGATCTGCTCCCACAAAGATTTCAGCCTAGGACACCCAATGGGGCAGTTCTACTCAGCCCTATAGGGTCGCTATGAGTTGGAATTGACTCAATGGCACGCAAAAACAACCCTCATATTTCATCGGTTAAAGGGTTAATCTTTTCCAAATAGGATAGTTTTGTTGATCTCAGTGAATTCCCTTTAGAAATAAAGAGGTGACTAGCTAGATGACTGTTACAGTTATATGTTTTGCTCTCATTTAATGATTTGTAAAGTTTTTCTCAATGATCTTTATGGTACATTTTCTTAATAATCCCAGGATGTACATTACTCATACAGTCATAGTGACTTTATCTTAGTAAAATTGGTGGCATTTTGGAGAGCATTCTGCGTTCTTTTTTTTTTTTTTTTTGGTCTGGTGGTCAAGATGCAGCCCAAGGAAACTAGACAGTTTAAGATCACAGAAAGGAAGCTTGGTGGTGCAACAGTTAAGTGCTCAGCTGCTAGCCAAAAGGTTGGCTGGTCAAACTTACCCAGTCACTCTGGGAGAAAAGACCTGGCGATCTACTCCTGTAAAGATTACAGCCTAGAAAACCCTTTGGGACAGTTCTACTCTGTCACACGGGGTCACTATGAGTCGAAATTTACTCAACAGCAGTGATGGGAGACAAGTTTCAACATAGAGCATGAAGACATTGATTTTGTGACTTTTTGGATATACTGTATCATTGGACATTTACTAGGGTCGCTGCCCCAGGAACCCTGCCTGATGAAATTATGGGAATTTTCTTGGCCGGGCTTGCTAACGTCTCCCCTCTACTTCGATAGTGAGGTGTCAATTTCAAAGTTTCACGTCTTTAAAAAAATCTGGTTTAAAAGTGGTCACTGTTGATTCTAGAATGTATCTCCCAAGCTAAAGATCTTAAGAGAGAAATATAACCTAGTAACACAATATTGGGGAATTTGCAAGTCTTCTAATGCCTTGGCCTGTCCTGATGCAATACATCAATGTTGGAGGATAGTTGTTGAAATAAACGGGCTTGACATATGCTAAAATGTAGGCCTATTTTGTGCTTGTAATTGAGAACTGAATATTTGCTAGTAACTTTGCTAGTGATGTATGAGTCAGAGGATAAAAGCATTCTCTCCTAAAGCTGTATTAGAGACGTAGTGCTGACACCGGGGTAAAAAGGCTTTGTCAGGAAATAAATGTGATGCAGATACAAAGAATTGATGTATATGGTAATAACTGTACTCTATTACTTTTGCAAAGTTCTCTGGCCTCCCCATGCTTAAGAATATATGACTAAATAGCGTCTTGAAAGGATAAATGAGTTGAGAGATTGCTTTTCAAAATTTAGACTCAGCTGCTTCCTATAGCAGAAGTACAGCCGGAATGCTCCTTAGAAGTGAGGATGGCGAGACTGTGTCTCATGTACTTGGGACATTTATCAGGAGGGACCAGTCCCTGGAGAAGGACATCATGCTTGGTAAAGTAGAGGTCAATGAAAGAGATGAAGAAGATCAACAAGATGGATTGATACAGTGGCGGCAATGATGGGCTCAGGCATGGCAATGATTGTGAGGATTGCGCAGGACCGGGCAGTGTTTCATTCTGTTGTACACAGGTTTGCTATGAGTCGGAATCGACTTGATGGCACCTCATGACAACAGCAACACCTTCCTGTCGAAGATGCCCCCGTGCTTAGAGTCAAATAGCTAACAAAAAGAAAGATAAAGGCAACTGCAGCAAATGAATCGGTTGGGCAGTTGCACGTCCTGTTTTTAAATCCTATTCAATTTGTGAATTAGTTTGCGGAATATTTGTAGTCATTCTTCAATCTTGCGTTAGCAGGAAGAACATTTGGAGTTGAAGACCCTTCCCACATATTTATCTTTCTAAAATTCGCTTTCTTAATCTTCTTAACAGGAAGAGTAACAGTACCTACATCTCAGGGTTATAGGAAGGATTGAATGAGCTAATGTATGTGAAAGGAGACAGTGTACGTGGTTAAGCTGGTGGCTACTAACTGGAAGGTTGGCAGTTCAAACCCTTGGAAGAAAGGCCTGGTAATCTCTCCTAAAGGTCTTGAAAACCCTATGGAGCAAAGTTCTCCCTGCAACACACAGGGTCACCATGAGTTGGAATTGCCTTGACAGCAACTGGAAAAAAAAAATGTGTATGAAATATATTTGGAGGCCTAAAAAGCATTGAACAGGTATTATCTACCCATAAAGTTAATTCCGTTGAAAACTGGGCAATACAACATGAAGGAAATAAAAAGAAAGGCTTGTCATCGATAATAAACGGGGAAATGGCTGGCTCGGCAGCAGTGGGAATGCGAGTGGAGGAAGAGGCCATGGCTAAGCCATCGAAGGAAGCTGCATTGAGAAGTCTCGTCACCCAGGGCCAAGTGGAGAAGCTGAATCAGCAGGGAAATTAATTGCCTTCCCGGGAGCCAGTTTGGAAGGAGAGCTGGAGCCTCTGGACAAGGACACGGGAAGCTGAGGGGGCTGGTTTCACCTGGTCGTAAGTTCAGGCAGCCTGTAACTGCATGGCGTAAGGGAGAGGCCTGCAGTGGGTCACACCGTTCCATCCGTCTGGGGACTTGACCAGTGCAGGGGGTGGGGGGCATATCTCCCTTCAGCACTCCTGAGCACCCCCTTACCCCTACCGCAAATGTATATGGATTCTTAGTAAGCTGCTAGCTTCCTCTGCAAAAACAGTCTCAAGAAAGTCTCCTTTTTGTCCAGACTGCATCTAATTCATTGCCATCCTGACTCACGGTGACCCATGTGTTACAGAGTAGAACTTAGGGTTTTCTTGGCTGTATCTTTATATAAACAGATCACCAGGCCTTTCTTCCGCAGCACCACTGGGTGGGTTCAAACTGTCAACCTTTCGATTAGTAGACAAGTGCAAACCATTGGCACCACCCGGAGACCTCTCTCAAATTGCCTCTAGGCCTCTCCTATTTAGGAATTCTGGAGCTGCCAGTCTTCCCTACCCTGTTTTAGGAAGAGAAAAATTTATCACTCTCTTCATGTTTTTGTTTAGTTATAGATTGCCCTTCCCACCATACAATAAGCTTCACAGGACATGTTTCCCTGTCACTTTCTCTCTTCTGTGTCCTCAGAGCCTAGCACAGTGCCTGGCACATAGTAAAAAATCAATTGCTGTTGAGTCAATTGCAACTCATGGTGTCCCCATGCGTTTCAGAGTAGAACTGTGCTCCATAGGGTTAAAGATCTTGGCTGCTAACCAAAAGGTCAGCAGTTTGAATCCACCAGCCACTCCTTGGAAACCCTATAAGGCAGTTCTACTCTGTCTTACAGGGTCACTATGAGTCAAATCAACTCGACGGCAAGGGATTTGTTTTTTTTTTTTGGTTATTCCAAGGAAACTCTGGGTGGACTTGAAGCTCAAATCTTTCAATTAACAGCCAAACACATTAACCATTTACTCCACCAGGGACCCCCTGGCATATGATACGTTCTTTCAATGGACTAATATGAGGAACGGTAAGACAGGAGCATGGTGTAAGAGAAAGAAGAACATTTACTGACGGCCCTTTTTGAATAGCTTTCCTTACAATAACTTGTGGTTCTCCCAACCACCCTGTGAGATAGACGGACTGACCCATTGAGTAGATGAGGACAATGGAGAACTTAGAAATCTTGTTTCTGTTTACACACTGCCTTAGTTATCCAGTGCTGCTATAACAGAAAGACTACAAGTGGATGGCTTTAACAAACAAATTTATTCTCTCACTGTCTAGGAGGCTAGAAGTCTGAATTCAGGGCGCCAGCTCCTGGGGAAGGCTTTCTCTGTCAGTTCTGGGGGAAGTCCCTGTCATCAATCTTCCCCTGGTCTAGGAGTTTCTCAGCGAAGGGACCCGAGGTCCAAAGGAAGAGCTCCACTCCTGACATCTCCTTCTTGGTTGTATGAGGTCTCACTCCTCTCTGCTTGATTCTTTCTTCTATATCTCAAAAGAGATTGACTCAAGATACAACCTAATCCTGTAGATTGAGTCCTGCCTCATTAACATAAAGGTTAGAATTTACAAAACATAGAAAAATTGAATCAGATCACAAAATGAAGGACAACCACACAATACTGGAAATCATGGCCTAGCCAAGCTGACATGCATTTCTGGCAGACACAATTCAATCCATCACACACACCTAGTAAGTGACAGAGTTGTAATCTGGACCAGATTTGATCAGTGCCAAACCCCACAAGCTTCCCTCTGCAGAGGTTCCCCTTGAATAGCAGGGGCAATGGCATAGGGGGGTAGGTCTAGACTAGACTAGACTTCAGATCTAGGCAGAATTCCCAAGAGGAATTTAGAAGCCACCCGGGACTCTGGGGAATAGTAGAACAGAGACTTCTGTTTGTTTTTGAATAAAAGTCATGCCTGTTTGAAGTGATTTCAGAGTTCCCAGTGAATAAGTAACACACATAAAGGTACTCTGCAGGACCTGATACAGGGCTGGGACTTAACGAATGTTTGTAGCACAAATGAATGAATCAATAACTGAATGAAAGAAAAGGATAAATCAACCAGAGTGCAGCCGACTTTAACATAAAAGTCACACAGATGTGCGTGACTTGAAGCAGGGAAGTGAAATAAGGTTGACGGGGAGGAAGACGTGAAGAGGGTAAATTAGAGCCATCCCTGGGCCTGCAAGTGATAGAAGGAAATGAGAGACAAGATGAACACACTTAAAATCCACACAGAAAGGATTTCATGTCTCCTATTTCATTCTCTGAACTATAATAAAGGGTTTCACTTCGAGTCATTAAAGAATCAGTCAAAGAATCCCAACCCCAGACTTTGGAAAATCAGTGAAACTTTCCTGGATGGGTCCCCCAGTATCAGGGAAGTCAAGACCACCCGCCAGCCTCCTGGTGCCTGGATGAGTTACCACACTTGGCTGTCAGTGCTGCAGTTATGGTGTGAAGCGTGAGCTTTATTTACTTTTACTCAGTAGGCTAGAAGTTCGCTCTCTGGCGTACTCGGCGAAGCGATGACTCTGCCGTGGTGTTTCCTGACCACGGGAAGGAGTAGTGGGTGGTGTTGGGAGCACAGGGAAGCCATCTTCTCTCTGCCCTGGGTTGAGGCTGGAATAAAGCCTTGCCAAATCCTGGCATGTTAACATGAAGAAACATGACTGTTTCCTGGAAAATAGAAGGAAATTGGTTCAGACAATACTAGTGCTCCTAAGAGAAGCTGAGGTGCTTGGGGGTGTCTCCTGACATTTTTGAGGTGATACCTTGCTGTCCCACACACTGTCTTTGGTTCTGTTCCAACAGGCAGAATCCTGCACTGCCGGGATCATGGCCTAATGTGGCAGGTCACCTTTTACGCCGCTTTGCTCTGTCCCCTCTCCTGTGAAAGTGGTGATGACGATAGTGCAATTCTGTAGCACCTCAGGAAGCTGCTCAACAGTCCCCTGCTCTGGCCATCTGGATCGGGGGGCAAGGTCATTTGGAGCCCTGGTGGCAGTGGTTAAAGCGCTCGGCTGCTAATCAAGAGGTTGGCAGTTTGAACCCACCAGCTATTCTGTGGGAGAAAGATATAGTACTCTGCTTCAGTAAGGATTACAGCCTTGGAAACCCTGTGGGGCAGTTCTACTCTGTCCTGTGGGGTCTCTGTGAGTCAGGATCGACTCGATGGCAATGGGTAGGGTCGTCTGGGTCTCAAGGGAGAGAATTGAGCTCCTCAGAAAACACTAACTGCAAATTGTTTTCCACTCATCAGTATCAGTTTTGCCATGTTTCCATGAATTTAAAGATAAGAAAAGCATGATGTAGCCAAGTTGTTACCAGAAATAATATGAAATATACAATAGCAACATTAGTAGCCTGGTCCACGTTTTCTTAGAAAAAATAGCAAGAGCTCAGTTAATTGAATAACAGCAAAACTGATTAATGTATCTTATTAATTAATCTTATCTTAGTGACTCTTCCTGACTACCACACAATTAATAAGGAGGCATTCTGATATACAGATTCAACACATGGGATTTGGAGTCAGATAGACTGGGCTCAATTCTGGGCTTTATTATTACTAGCTTGGTGGTTTTGGGGGGAAATTACTTAACCCTGCAACTTCAGTTTCCTTATTTGTGAAATGGGCACGAGAGCCACAGCTTACCAGATGGATATGAGGATGAAATGAATTAAACCACGTGAAATCTGTCAGTTTGTCATACTGTGGTGGTTTGCATGTTGCTGTGATGCTGGAAGCTCTGCCGCCGATATTTCAAATACCAGCAGGGTCACCCATGGTGGACAGGTTTCAGCAGAGCTTCCAGACTAAGAAAGACTAAGAAGAAAGGCCTGGTGATTTACTTCCCAAAATTAGCCAGTGGAAAACTTATGGATCACAACAGAACATTGTTCTACTTGCTTGCTTTGGCTACTTCTTTCAGAAGAATTAATCGTTGGAGGAGGACATCATATTTGGTGAAGGAGAGCACCAGTGAGGGCAAGGATGACCCTCTGTGAGATGGACTGGCACAATAGCTTCAACAATGGACTTGAACATGCTGGTAATCATGAGGATGATGCAGGACCAGGAAACATTTTGTTGCATTGTATGTAACGTTGCCAGGAGTTGGAGTTGACTCGACAGCAGCTATCTATCTAACACTTAAAAAAGGCTGATCACATGGTGAGTCTCGATAAAAGAGAAGCACGTATTTGTTTGATTGCAAGATGCCCAGTTTCTATGTTTTGACACTTCTGAAATCAAAATCTGTTTTACAGTCTTTCAAAAGAGACTCTCCAGCTCTCAAGTGGAGAACCTGATGAGTTTCCAAGCCGCCCCGCTTGCCCGTGCGCATGCCAGCGCTGCCAGGCACAAGGTGTCTGTTCACCTCAGTTAAGTCAGCAGCATCAGTAGTGCCACATGTGCATGAAATTTAACTTAAATTTAGAAGTTTAACTGGAAAACATCAACAAAAATATACTCTTTAAGAAGGTTACACCATTGGAAGCAGGAAAATCACCTGATAAAATCCAACACCCTTTCTTGATGAAAACCCTAAAGAAAATGGAATAGAAGGGAAATTCCTCAATATGATTTAGGGCATATATGAAAAGCCAACAGTCAACATTATACTTAATGGAAGAAGACCGAGAGTTTCCCCTTGACACTGGGAACAAGACAAGGGTGCCCCATTACTTCTATTCAAATTGTGTTAGAAGTCCTAGCCAGAACAATAAGACAAGAAAAAGACATAAAAGTTATCCAGGATGGAAAAGAAAAAGTAACATTATCTCTATTCGCAGATATGATCCTACACATAGGAAATCCCTAGGAGTCCACAAGAAAACTTCTAGAGCTAATAGAGGAATTTAGCAAAGTTTCAGGGTACAAAGGCAACAAACAAAAATCAGTTGGGTTTCTATACACTAGTAATGAGAAATTTGAAAGGGAAATTAGGGAAACAATCCAATTTACAATGGCATCTAAGAGAATAAAATACTTAGGAATAAATCTAACCAGGAACATGTAGGACTTATACAATAAAAACTATAAAACACTGCTGAAAGAGATTGAAGAAGACTTAAATAAATGGCAAGATGCTTCATGTTCATGGATTGGAAGACTTAATATTGTTAAGATGTCAATACAACCTAAAGCAAACCATAGATTCAAAGCAATCCGGATCAAAATCCCAACAGCCTCCTGTACAGCAATAGAAAAAAAAATCCTCAACTTTATGTGGAATGGCAAGAGGCTACCAATATCTAAAATAATGTTGAAAGAGAAGGACAAAATGGGAGGACTCACACTTCCTGATTTTAAAACATGCTATATAGCTGCGGTCATCAAAACAGCTTGGTACAGGTATAACAATAGACATATAGACCAATGGAATAGAATTGAGAGTCCAGAAATAAACCACACATTGATGGAAACTGATATTTGACATGGGTGCTAAGTCCATTTGATGGGGCCAAAGAAGAGGCTCTTCATAAATGATGCTGGGAACATTGGATTTCCATATGCAGAAAAATGAAACAGAATCCATGACTCACACCATACATAAAAACAAATTCAAAGTGGATTAAGGACCTAAATATGCAAACTAAAACCATAAAATTCTTAGAAAAAGCACAGGTAATGCTGCCAGGCCTAGTATTCAATAATGGATTATCTAATATAATGACAAAAGCACAAACAATAAAAGACAAAATAAATAAATGGGGCCTCATAAAAATTAAGAACTTTTGTTCATCAAAAGACTTTACCAAAAAAAGTGAAAAGATAAGCTACCGACTGGGAGAACATCTTCGGAAACCATGTATCAGACAAGAATCTAATAACCAAAATATATATAAAACTTTGACAACTTAACAACAAAAATACAAATAACCCAACTGTAAAATGGGCAAAGGACTTGAACAGACATTTCATCAAACAGGACATTCAAATGGTCACCAAACACATGAAAAGATGCTCAGCATCCTTAGTCATCAGACAGATGCAAATCAAAACCACAATGAGATACCATTTCACTGCCACTAGCATAGCTAAGGAGCCCTGGTGGCATAGTGATTAAGAGACTGGCTGCTAACCAAAACGTCAGCAGTTCGAATCCACCAGCCCCTTCTTGGAAACCCTATGGGGGCAGTTCTACCCTGTCATATAGAGTTGCTATGAGTTGGAATCGACTCAACAGCCATGGGTTTGGATTTTGGAGGTTGGCTAAGATCAGAAAAACAAGCAAACAACAACAAAAAACCAAAATAACAAATATTGGCAAGGAGGTGGGAGAATCGGAACCCTTATCCATTGCTGATGGGAATGCAATATTGTACAGCTGTTGTGGGAAAGAGTGTTAACGGTTCCTCAAAAACCTGAAAATAGAACTACCATAACTAACTAAAAAAGAACTACCATATGACCCAGCAATTCCATTTCTAGGTATGTACCCAAAAGACTTGAAAGCAGAGACTCAAAAAGAGACTTGTATACCAGTGTTCACTGCAGCACTATTCACAATAGCTGAAAGGTGGAAACAACCTAAATGCCCATCAACAGATGAATAGATAAACAAAATGCGGTACATACATACGATGGACTACTACTCAGCCAGCAGGAGAAAGGAAGTCTTGATACCTGCTGCAGTACGGATGGGGCTTGAATACATTATGCTGTGCAAACTAAGCCAATTACAAAAGGGCAAACATTGTATGATCTCACTGATACAAAAAGACAAGAAAAGGCAAATGTATAGAGAGCAAAATTTATTAGTTGTTACTAGGGCGAGAGAGAGAGAGGGAAAACGGAGATTAACGGTGATGGGAAAATCTCATTGATTATGGGTAGGGTTGCACAGCCAATTATTTTAATTGCTGTCAATAAGTTGTACACCTGTAAAAAGTTGAATTGGCAAAAGTTGTGGGATAGATATGTTTACAACAACAACCAAAAAAAAAAAAAAAAAAAAGAGTAGTTGCTGAGGTTGCTTATGTACAACCAAATACTTCATAGAATTTGGTTTGGAGGTTTAGGGTCATAGTTTTGTGGGATATCCCAGTTAATTGGCCTAATAATGTGTTTAGTGCTTCTGTTCTACCTCCTAGTTCATTGCATAGTGCCTGCAGTCTTAAAAGCTTGCAAATGGCCATCCAAGGCACAACGATCGGTCTCTATTCACTGGAGCAACAGAGAAAGGAGAGTCAGGACTAGGTGGAGGATATGGAATGTGTGGCTAATTGCCTCCATAAACAACTGCGTCTTTTGTCATGAGACCAGAAGAACTGGATGGTGCCCAGCTACCATTACCCAACATTTTGATCAAAGATTCCATAGAAGAATCCTGATTAAAAGAGAAAACGCAGAACAAAATTTCAAATTCTCATGGACTCCAGACTTCCTGGAGCCAGGAAGGTTGGATGAAACCCTGAAACTATTGCCCTGAGATAATCTTTAAAACTTAAACAAAAACTATCCCCTGAAGTCTTCTTAAACCCAAACAATAGTTTAGCTTAACTAGTAAAAAAGTTCTGCCTCGGGTATTATACTCTGTAAGAACTATCTATATGGGATCAAATTGGCAATAGCAACTCAAAAGATTAGATAGGAACCTTAGGGGGCAGTAAATTTATGTCAATGGGGGAGGAAGAACTCAGAAAAGGAGGGTGAGAATGGTTGCACAGCTCGAAGAATGTAATCAATGTCACTGAATTCTACACGTAGAAACTGTTGAATTGATGCGTGTTTTGCTGTGTATATTCTCAACAACAAAATAAATAAAATTTAGAACCCCTCCTCCCCCCAAAAAAGGTTACACCATAGTGCATCATTGAAACAAAAAATATTGTGTATGCAGAAGACAATGTAACTGAAGACATTAAAGACATCTGAGCTTTTTAGAATGCATCATAGAATTCTCCAAGCTAGGAGAAAGAATGGAGCATAAGGAATTTTGTTATACTGAAGCTCAGGACATCAAATAGAAGCTTCTAGCCAACTTCCAAGAGAAGCAGTTTAAATTCCAGTGACAAGTAATTCAATTAATAAAAGTAAGCCCTATATACAACCAAAGAAGTAATGTTGACAGAATTCCAGTGTTATCTGATGTGCTTTTAGATTATATTACCACTCTGAAAGTTGCTGAATCTGTCAAGACAATGGGCATGGGGATGACGATCAGAATATCACAGTGATCCAGAAGTGATTCAGAATTATTTTTATACTCTGTGAAAGAGGCTTAGAGTCCAATTTTCATGGTCATATTAATACTGGAGAAGAAAGTTGTATGTGGTAAGAATAGATGCAAACTTTTGCAGGTTCTTAAAAGATACTTTTAGTATGGTATTTGCTTTCTCTGGAAAAACTGTCGGGAAATTCATGCTTCTTTCAGAGAAGAACATCTTAGAATCAAGGGACTATAGTCTAGTGAAGATGACTGAAGGTTTGGAATGTGTGCCTAGCTTACAATGCCTGCCTGGGCAGCCATTTTACACAATGTAACACCATCCCTCTGGCCTTAGTTGATCAGACTGGGGATGAACCCCTGATTCAAGTGGGGCCAGAGCCCCTTCCCCAGGAATCTGGAATTGGGACAGAGAGAAGGTGTCTCTCCTTGTGAACTTAGAATGATGACAGCCCACCATATATATAAAGCATCAGAGAGGGCTGGTTGGCCAAGGAAGGATGACCAGCTACAGAGAGAAGCAGCAATGAGAGATGCAGAGAGAAGACCCCCTGTTGCTTGATGGCTTTCTACTTCTCAGCTCCAGTCCTTCTGAGGCCTGCTGCATCTTGGCCCTTGGGTCCCTTGAGTTTCCCATTGTTATGGATTGAATGGTGTCCTCCCAAAAGATATATTGTAATCCCAACCCCCAGTACCTGTGAAAGTGACCTTGTTTGGAAATAGGTTCTCCGAAGATGTAATCAGTTAGTTTTTAAGACAAGGTTATACTGGAGTAGGGCGGGTCCTAATCCAATGTGAGTGTTGTCCTTACAAAAGAGGAGAAGAGATAGACACAGAGGGAAGATGGCCATGTGATCATGGTGGCATAATGGTTAAGAGTCTGGTTGCTAACAGAACAGTCAGCAGTTTGAACCCCCAGCCGCTCCATGGGAGAAAGTTGTGGGCACTCTGTTTCCGTAAAGATTACAGCCTTGGAAACCCTATGGAGAACTTATACCCTGTCCTATAGGGTTGTTATGAGTTCTCAACCATAGCTTCTCTTTTTCTTACTCTATGTAGGGTCTTCATTGACTATCTCACATAAAGTCCTGTATATTCTTCTCAACTTATGCCTCTTCCTTGCTTCCATGGTGGCATTGAACGGAATTTGCAACTGTCTATTTTATTTATTTCACCTTTTTATCCTTTTCTCTTCTACCTCGGAAGCTCCCTAATGTCAGGGAGAGCATGTATTTTACTTGCTGTTCTATCTCTAGCATATATTACAATGTCTGGCTCAACTGGCTTTAGGAATGAGTAAGACATTTGGAGAAATTAGTTCATATAAAAGCGCTGCAACAGCAATCTTCCCCTTTGCGTAGGTGAGATATTCTCTGATCATTTGAGTGGCATGAAAAGTAGTGATAAAATTTCACTTACAGAAATAGTTGGGAAGTTTATAAATACGAAAGCTAACAGACAGGGGAATATCTGTAAATGCAGGGGTCTTAGAAATCCCTGAAACCCAGGATGTTATTGGCCCCATGAAACAATATTCTAGAATTGCCACACAATTTCCCTTAGACTATTGCTTGGCTGTTAGCAGCATATTCTATTAAAAAACAAACAGGTTTTCCTTGGAATGTCTTGCACAACTAACAAAACCCTGCTCCCTGATTTTTGCAATTGCTAAATTGGTGTTTATTTTTCTCCCAATGAATATGGACAGGAGGCAGAAGCTTATTAATTGCTATGACATTTCCTTCTAATGTATTTCAAGACCCGGTGTTGGAGCAAGCATGTGGCAGGTTTTCATCTTGGCACTGATTTGTTTCATAGGGCATATTGCTATTTTATGCCTCTGGGTATATATGGCTTTCCTTCTCTTTCTCAGATCTTTTTTTTTTTTAATCATTAATTCTTTGGCTTTATGAAGTATGATATTCACCCTAGATGCAAAGCTCTTCCTGGACTCCTAAATTCATGGAAGAAATTTCTCTCCTGCAGTTTTTTAGAAAAAGAAGGTAGTACTTGTGCTAAGATTATTTAACAATAGGGTTCTTAATCTTATTTTGAGCCACTGATTCCTTTGGGCATATGATGAAAGCTGTGTAATCATTGCAGAGAAAATTGTACCTACATGCATACGTGCACGCTGGATGCACCTTTATGGGTTAATGGTCTGGCTGAAGCCCATTGATAAACCCTAAGCTAAGAACCACTGTTACTCAGTGCTCTCCTACAGACTCTGGGAAATTTCCTTATCTCTACCTAAGCTTTTGCCAAACCAAGCATTTTTGATGGAGAGGACACATTTAGGGCCATAGCATGAGAGTTCAAATCCTTTCACTCCCCAAAGTGAGAGTTAAGGGTCTTCACTTACTCCTCCACCCTGAGATTAAGCCTCTAGTCTTGACAGTTATATTATATAACATCTACCACTACTGGAAACTCCCTGGGTGGTGCAAATGGTTAACGCGCTTGGCTGCTAACCGAAAGGTTGGAGCTTCAAGTCCACCCAGAGGCACCTTGGAAGAAGGGCCTGGTGAAAATCAGCCATTGAAAACCCTGTGGAGCACAGTTCTACTCTGACACACGTGGGGTCACCATGAGTTGGAGTTGACTCGATGTTGACTGGACTGGACCATTACTGGAATGCTCTCGGAGTGCCAGGAACTGTGCGGAGTACCTCATAGAATTTCATTCTTACAGTACATGTTGATACAGGTAACATTATTCTTATTTACACTTCGCCTGTAAACTGAGACTGGTAGAGTTGAGTTCCACAGCCAGAAGAGAATGGGGTTGGGCTAGCAGACACAGAAGTGCTTCTGCTCTGGGTGGTTCACGCTCCCATTAGTTCATTCAACAAATGTTTCCTGAGTGTACTACAGACATTTGTACTTGGATATCATCAAAAAATATCAGACATAGTTCATGTCTTCAAAGAACTTGTGGTGCTATTAGGAAGATATGACAAATTGAAGCAGTTGTTACTCTGGGCACTGAGCTCCTTGCTCTAGATAATGCCCAAACAAGTAAGACCAATTTTTGTACTGGATGTACCTATGAGCTGCTTAGAGGGATACTGCAAGCAGACCAATGACATTGTCACAAAGGAAAACAAAGTAAGTGTTGGAAGCATAGAGGTGCTTGATGAGAAAGACTTCCTGGGAAAGTGAGAGGTGCAAGGTGCAGGTTGGACCACCCTGCCTCGCTGTCTGTTCAGTCTCCAGCAGGTTCTATGGGGACCTAGGCTAGTAGGAGACAGAATGCCAGTATCAGCAGACTTGCAGTACCATCCAAATCCACTGACCTGGGAGGTCCTTGAATTTAGGGCCCAAGCCTAATTCATTAAAAAGACAAAACACTTCAAGCTTAGCGTACTTGCCAAAAGGAGGTGCTCAATGAATGTTGGTTGCATGGAGTTGGGAACAAAGCTTACAAGACAAAACAAAAACAGCACAGGCCCCCAAACCACTGCCACTACCACCATCAACAACAAACAAAACAACAAAGAATCATAAAAGTCTATTCAGCACCCTCCTGTCAGTTGTTTGTACTGTGGGGGCTTGCATGCTGCTGTGTCGCTGGAAGCTGTGCCACTGGTATTTAAAATACCAGCAGGGTCACTCAAGTGGACAGGTTTTAGTGGAGCTTCCAGACTAAGACAGGCTAGGAAGAAAGGTCAGGCAAATCAGCCAAGGAAAACCCTATGGGTCACAACAGAATATTGTCCAGTAGAGTCTTGGATGATGAGCCCCTTAGGTTGGAAGGCGCTCAAAATACACAGTGGCTGCAACAGTAAACTCAAGCATATCAACGATCCTGAAGATGGCCCAGGAACGGGCCAAAGTTTTCTTCTGTTGTATATGGGGTCGCCATGAGTCAGACCGACTTGACAGCAACTAACAACAACAACAACAAAAACCACTGCACTGAGTTGATTCCGACTCATAGCAACCCTATAGGGCGGAGTAGGACTGCCTCGTAGGGTTTCCAGGGAGTGGCTGGTGAATTTGAACTGCTGATCGGTTCGCTGCCGATCTCTTAACCTCTGCGCCAAAAAGCGACAGCAACATCGTCCTAAATGCCAACCAAGGAGCTAATTTTGCCCTTGACCACTAGGGCTTGGCTGCCTAATATGGACACTCTGAGATAGATATGGGGCACACTTCATATGTATCGTGGGCCTCCCTGCTCAGGGAACTAATTAATGTCTTTGTGGTGAAATAATCCAACTTATAGGAGGAGACAATATAAAGAGAATCTCTAATTCGTTATTTCTATTCATGTGGTTGTTTTATTTTTATTTTTTCTTATTTGGTATGTGATGATTTGGCTGATCATCATCTGAAAAACGTGGATTTCTTATTATCTGTTATAAATTACCTTCTCTGTACACAATCCATCTTCTATTATAATATGGAGATATAACACACACACACACACAGAGCTGCTTTTATTTGTTCTTTGCCATAATCTCTAGTAATTTTTTTCCCATCAGCAATGCTTACATAATCACATACTAACACCTACAAGGATGAATCATAGTTCATCTTGCAGATTTGTAGCATGCCTACAGGAAAAATGCCTTACGAGGCAAACTTTCAGCTTTAAATATTCTCTGACAAGTACCACAACCAGGCAACGTGGTTTAGAGGTCAAAATTAATAACGAATCCATTTAAACTCTTTATTTAAATAACGAGACAAATCAAGAAGGATTGGCAAATGCTATTAGCAAGCAGAGAAGTCGTTTATTCATAACACAGTTGAAATAGAAAGCTTCCATGTGTGGGTGTATTCACAAATACTTTCAGCGCGTAGACTCTATCTTTCCCTCCACTTTGATGAGAATAAAAATGAGGTTCCTCAGGTTTGCTTAGATTCGAGATAGAGAGGTGTTCAAAGTGACCACTTTGCTTTCTCTTTAGCAACAGCCCCCAACTTTGCTGCCCACTCCCATCGATACCACTGTTCAGCATTCTGAAGACCTTAGCAAGTATCTTGGTGGGAAAAGGAGGGCTATGGAGTCACGTTTGGGACGGTATCCTTCTTCCTTTCTTTTTCTCTTCATGTCATCTCTTTGCTTTTCTTATCTATAGGGTCTCTATCAGTTGGAATCAACTCAATGACAATGGGGTTATCTCTGTTTGTGGGAGCCTCTGTGTGTCTGTCTTTATTCCCGTCTCTTTCTTCTCTCTGGCTCTCTGTACCTGTGTCTCTCTGTGTTTGTCTCTGTTCTCTTCATTCTCTCCTCACGCATTTAGTATATGCATTAACTTATCCCTAAGGAGCCCTGGCGGTGCAGTGGTTAAAGCGCTTGGCTGCTAACCAAAAGGTCAGTGGCTTGAACCTACCAGACTCTCCATGGGAGAAAGATGTGGCAGTCTGCTTCCGTAAAGATTACAGCCTTGGAAACCCTACGGGGCAGTTCTACTCTGTCCTATAGGGTCACTAAAGTTTGGAATTGACTTGATAGCAATGGGTTTGGTTTGGTTTTGGATTATATGCCAGGCACTGGGTTAGGGCGTTGGGAATTATAAACATGATAAAGAAGAGAGTTTATGCTTTCCAGGGTTGTCAGTCTAATGAGGTAGGGGGTGAAAGGAGGGAACAGATGTGGAAAAGGTGATGATAGCAATTACGTAATAGAAGTATAAACAGGATGCTACAGTAGCACCTTGTTGTATTTCTTCTAAGACCGATTTGTTCATTCTTTTAGCAGTCCGTGAACAAACTAGTCTTAGAAGAAATACAACCAGAATGTTCCTTAGAAGAGAGGATGGTGAGACTTCAACTTGCTCAATTTGGATGCATCATTAGGAAAGACTATTCTCTAGAAAAAGATACCATCTTTGGTAAAGGGTCAGCTAAAATGAGGAAAACCCTCAGTGAAATGGATTGACATACTAGCCACAACAATAGACTCAAACATACCAATGGTCATGAAGATGGCACAGGACTGGGTGATATTTCATTTGTTATATATAAGGCTCGCCATGAGGCGGAGCTGACTTGATGGCAACAAGAAGAAGATGGTAGCGAAGAGAAGAATTTAACTGTGTCTGAAAAGAACAGAGAGGCTTTCTTGGATGAGGCACAATTTCGACAAAGTCTAGAAGGATAAGTTGGAGTTTTCCAGGTGAAGGGGTATCTTCTGTTTCTCTGACCAGAGGAGTTTATCCTATCTCATTTCTCAGCTTAAAGTAGAAGCCAAATATTGGGGATTTGAGAATAGTGGGGAGCAATATATTCCTCCACTTTCCTTCCCATGGGGTTCTGAATCAATTAAGAGATAAAGAGTAAGAAGATAGAGCTCCAAATATTTCCCTTTTTAGTAATAAAGGCTGGTTTGGAGAATGTGGCTTAGGCACGTGGCAATGCTGAACCTCCCTTAGTCCAGGTACACGCAGGACTAGAAAACCACGGGCTTCTGGTGCAACCCTGATGGGACGGAGGAGCTGACCAGAGTTTTCTGCAGGCAGACATATTCCTAGAAGGACTGAGAGAATGAGGCTGAAGTACCATGCTCTGTTCTTTTTCCAAACTCACTAGTGTGATAAATAATTCCACCCACCATGAGATACAGAGTCAGTGGGGAGGGTCAAGAGTGTTACACTAATCATGTCCCATGGAAACCTGAAGCCAGGTAAAATAAGTTTCCCCCCACCAACTCCAAGTCTAATATTTATTTGGCAAGCCTGCTCCCCACCGTAGGTGATTGACACTTGAGTGAGAAGTAGGTGGGAACGTGGTCTTGTAACCATATTTATAGAGATCCCTAGAAGGAACTAGTGTGACAGGCAGAGACATTTGGTAAACACCATCTTTTTAGCTGCTGTCTTCTTCAAAGTAAAGGTGGAACAGATTGACATCCCAAGAACCCTCTAAATCTGTAAACCTAGGTATTCTGTTCTATTAATTAGTGGATTGAGAAACACACACAGTATGGTTCAAAAAAGTATTAGAGACCCAGGTCTTCAGAGGAAACCTAGAATTATGCTCAAGATTGGGGATATGCCTCAGTGTGATCTTTGGAGTAGGTTATACATTTGAAAAGAAGGCTCTCAAATTGTTGCTGAAACTTTAAAGGTCTGTGCTGTACATATTATTCTGGCAACGTTTAACTGCACTCTATCAAACCAACAACGCCCTCTCCAGCACCCAATGACTCTTTGCTTTCTCTCTGATGTAAATTCTGTTGGAGTGCTGTGTTCTTTCAAGATGAAGACAGCTGCTCTACTTGAGCTTAGAGATGCCTGCCTTTTAGTGTCCTTGATTTTTTTAAACAGATGAAACAAGATTTACAATTTAATTAGTAAGGAGCTGTAATCTGCCAAGAGTATCAGGCCTTTAAGAGCAGCAGAGCCATGCCTGCAGGAGACAGGGGACTGCAGCTCTCCCAAAGAGGTTCTACCCAGTCCGGAAATGTGTTACCTTTCTGGTTCTCTGCCTTGTCCTCTTGTGCCCCTACTGTTGTGAGCTACATTTGCCCTCCAGTCTCTGCTTTATGGGGGTCCTGGCTGGCGCAAACGTTAAAGCACTGGACTCCTAACTGAAAGGTTGGCAGTTCAAGCCCACCCAGAGGCTCCTTGAAAGAAAGGTCAGGTAATCTGCTTCTGAAAAGCTACAGCCTTGGAAATTCTACGGAGCACAGTTCTAGTCTACAACACATGGGGTTGCCATGAGTTGAAGCTGACTCTGTGGCCACTGGTTTGGTTTTGGTTTCTCTACTTTACATCCTTCCTCCTGCCCAGAATAGACATCTTTGGCTGATTGGCCCCAATTTGCCCTGATTCTAGTTTCCCTTGAATTCAGTAAATCTGTAGTGTTAGTGAGCATAGCAATCACTTTGGAGGGGAGGGAGGATGTTATTCAAAATGCAGATTCCTGGTCTGCACCTGAGAGGTTCTGATTTGTTAATCTGTCCTGTCGTCCAGGATATTATTCTGAATTAAGACCCCCAGAGATTCTGAGGAATGTGGGCCACAGATCTTACTCTGAAAAACACTGCCAAGGAGGATGTTCACTCCAGTATGTGGCCTCACCCCCCACTGCCGTTGAGTAGATTCTGACTCACAGAAACCCCATAGGGTTTCCAAGGCTGTAAATCTTTATGGAAGTAGACTGCATATCTTTACGTCTTTCTCCTACACAGTGGCTGGTGAGTTTTAACTGACGACCTTTTGGTTATCAGC
>NW_004444033.1:10472268-10474422 GCF_000243295.1 Trichechus manatus latirostris
TTAATCGTGCTTCATTTCATACCACTTTCTTACTCATTTTAAAAATT
This sequence comes from Trichechus manatus latirostris, assembly GCF_000243295.1. Taxonomy (NCBI): domain Eukaryota; kingdom Metazoa; phylum Chordata; class Mammalia; order Sirenia; family Trichechidae; genus Trichechus; species Trichechus manatus. Next base: position 10,472,316 of record NW_004444033.1, read on the forward strand.
ATAATTTTTTCTGTGTATTTTGACCATTTCATAGTATAACTTCTTATAAACAGTAAAATTGAATTCTGAGAGAACCCTTTGCCTTTTTGGTTTAGTACAAGAAAATTGCTTTCAAGTTGACAGATCGGTTGTACAAGGTTTTATGACTTGCCTTGTCATCATCCCAGCTCCCTTTTCATACTTTTTACAGGAAATATGTTTCATGCAAAAGTCATTTAGAATCCACACCGTTCCCCGTGTGCTTCTCCAAGGGACGTTTTGTGAGAAAGTGGCTCTGCTCAGACAGGTGTTGGCATGGCCCTGGCAGGTAAGCCGTCCATTTTCAACAAGGGCTGGATTGCAAGGTAGTGTGACCAGAAGGCCAGTGACTTAAAACCCCTGAAACTGTCATTTTTATTTTAATTTTTTTTAGAATTTGTGTGCCTCAGTAAAAGGCAGGCTAGACTGCCAGAAGAATGAATAAATCTGTCTTGGAAGAAGTATAGTCAGAATGCTCCTCAGAAGTGAAGATGATGAAACTTCATCTCACGTTCTTTGGACATGCTATCAGGAGGGACCAGTCCCTGGAGAAGGATATCATACTTGGTAAGGTAGAGGGTCAGTGAAAAAGAGGAAGACCCTCAGTGAGATGGATTGACACAGTGGCTGCAACAATGGGCTGAAACATAGCAGCGATTGTGAGGATGGCACAGGACTGGGCAGTATTTTGTTCTGTTGTGCATAGGGTTGCTACGAGTTGGAATCTAACAACAACAGTATTAAAAATTATTATTTGCAGTGGGTGAGGAATCTTGATGATCTTCTTTGCTGCCCTTTGGAAGAAGCTTTAGAGCCAGCTTCATTACACAACCCTTGTGTCATAAACCCACATGGCTCAGTTAATTTTTAGGATTGTCCTACTTACCATGAGCTCCCTGGGTGGCGCAAATCGTTTGCACTTAACTATAATGGTTTAGTGCTCGGCTGCTAACTGAAAGGTTGGCTGTTTGAACCTACCCATCAGGTCTTGGTGATCTACTCCTGTAAAGATTACAGTTTAGGAAACGCTCTGGGGCAGCTCTACTCTGTCACATGAGTTTGCTATGAGTCAAAATCAACTCAATGGTATCCAATAACAACAACTAACTTAAACGTTGACAGTTTGAACCCACCCAGCAGTGGTGCAGAAGAAAGGCCTGTTGATCTGCTCCATAGAGATTACAGCCAAGAAAATCCTACGGAGGAGTTCTACTCTGTAACAATGGGCTCGCTATGAGTAAAAATCAATTCAATGGCAATGCTTCTTTTTTTTTTTAAACTTAGAATAGCAGTGGTGGCAGTGGGGTGGTGGGGAGGCTTTTCAAAGATCTAGGGGAAATCTGTTCCCCTGATACCCAAAATATTGACACCAGTTCTCTCACTTGCAAGGATGCTGGTCATAGTTGAGCGAGGATCTTGCTGTAAAGCAAAAGAAAACCAAACAACAACTAGATGTTAAATAGTAGGAAAATGAGAAAAGTTGAGTTCCAGAAAGTTTCTGTAGCAGCATTCCTCATTGGCTTAGAACCCTCTGGGGACATCCGATGTGCTCACGGGGTTCTCACCTTGCCTCAGCCAGGGTTGAGAATTCTACCAGCTCTTCCAGCTTCATGGTGCCAGCAGCCTGCCCCTTGCTATTTACTAGGTCTCTGGTCATCCAGGAGTCACTTCCTAGTTCACTTCCATCCATTTCTTGGTCTACTGAAGTCTTGAAAGTGACTATCTTTCAGGTCTGAAATCAAATAGAAAACTGCGTTTCCAAGATGAATACTTACCTTACTTTGCATTTGTTACCGAGAAGTTATGAATATTCAGAACACCTATGCTCCTATCTAAGGTAGCAACGATAGCCTTACTTTTAAAATCTGCCTGCTACAACAATAACTAACATATCAGTTAGTAGACATGTAATTTTTTTTTTTTTTTTTTTGCCTACCCAGCATCTCTATTTCTTTCTGTAGGTAATCAAAAAAGAGCCAAACTGGTTGCCATGGAGCTGATTCTGATGCATGGCGACCCCATGTGTTGCAGAGTAGAATTGTGTATCCATAGGATGTACAATGGCCGCTTTTTCAGAAGCAGATCACCA
>NW_004444033.1:10475255-10476573 GCF_000243295.1 Trichechus manatus latirostris
GAAATAGTTCTGATCAATACTCAGGGGTCTAGCTACAGAAAATAGCGCCGATGGCAATTAGTTTTAAATTGCTGAATGATCTCCCACCGCTGTCAATGGAAACTGTGATGGCCAATAGAAACTGCTCATTAGTGCCCCCTTCAAGCAGCACCCAGGGCATATGCCTACCTGCTACCTCTTAGTTACGCCTCTGTTAATACACAGGATGCTGGGCACGGTTCTAGGTGCTTCCCAGAGGCAGACACTTTCAACAATTTTAGCTGTTTCTTTTGATAGTTATCTCCACATATTGAAACACTATGCCTCTCTTGCTATTTCTTAATTGATTGGTTTCAGTCAGTGGCCATTTGCTTCCTGTTATGGGGATTGAAGTTACCCTCTTCCCTCTCCATCTCTCACTCCCTACCCCCGCTCCCTCTACAGTTACATTACAATGTTTAGGTAAATCAGTGGTTAGAATTTACATTATTATGACTCTATAAACATTGTTTACAGTTGAACCAAGTACTGTTCTATGATGGTGTCTTTTCTCTTTACGTTTTTTATCTCATAATTAATAATTGTCCTGCTTTTGCATTTCTTAGTTTTCCATGTAACTACTGCTACATATATATATTTCTAAACGATTCACCATATCTGTCAAACACCCAGGAAAGAATTTCTCAAACATCCAAAGTCACCAGTGGCATTTCTGACCACCACTGCTTCTGCCCATGGCTGCCATCTTGCTGCTCTGGCTGCACCAGCTGTTCTCTGGACGTGGTGCACAGCTGTTATCCAGGGACTTTTTTCTTTGACGACTTTTGTAGGAAAACCTGCTTTTTGGATTCCACGTCTTCCTCTCTTGATTTTTCTCTCTGAACGTGTTACCGCATGTACTACAGTCAAGACCCATTGCCGTTGAGTCAATTCTGACTCATAGTGACCCTACAGACAGAGTAGAACTGCCCCATAGGGTTTCCAAGTCTGTAATCTTTACGCAAGTTGTCTTAGGCTGGATTCTCTGGCAAAGCAAAACCAGGAAAGCATATAAATATATGTACAGAGAGATTTATATCAAGGAAATGGCTCATGTAGTTATAGAGGCTGGAACGTCCCAAGTCTGTGGATCAGGATAGAGGCTTCTCCTGATTCACATAGCATCAGGGGCTGGCGGACCCAAGATTGGCAGACTGGAGAGCAGGGCTCTTGCTCACAGGCTGTAAAGATCGACAAATGAATCCCAAGATTGGCAGGCAAGACCACAGGTAAGCTGCTAGCTCAAGTCCCAAGAACTGGAGGTCAGATGAACATGCGCCAGCTGTAGATCCAGAGCAGG
>NW_004444033.1:10478016-10479332 GCF_000243295.1 Trichechus manatus latirostris
CTCTGGGTTAGAGTGCGAAGGTCCCTGGGTAGTGCAAATGGTTTGCGCTTGGCTGGTAATCAAAAGGTTGGTGGTTCAAACCCACCCAACAGCTCTTTGGAAGAAAAGGCCTGGCTGTCTGCTTCCGTAAAGATTATAGCCAAAAAAACCCAATGAGCAGTTCTACTCTGTAACACTTGGGGTCGCCATGAGTTGAAATTGCTCAGTGGTACAAGACAGCAACAACAATTTGTAAAGTAATGGGGTTAGGGCTGGGATGGTGCCCAAGGATTTTTACATGCTAAAATATATATGTCCTCTGATCCAGTAATCCACATGTTGTTCTGGATATTATAGGCTGAACAATATTATCAAATTAGTGATCTCCACCATCAAACAAAAGAAAATCAAAACTAAATAAAACATCTTTTTAGCTGTCTTAATGAGGGCTGTGATCCACTTTAATCTCCAAATTTACTGCTATTCTCAATCTTATTTAAAAAATCCAAAGACACTTACTGACAATTTTTCCCTACTGTAATAAGTGAAGCTTAATCTAGTTAGGCTAGGAGTTTCAGCTGCTGATTCCACATGAAATGTCTTTCAAAAATCACAACATGATGTTCATGATAATATGAAAATCTTCCTTTTTTTTTTTTAAACCACCTGGGAGTAGCATACACCTGTTTATTGATTCATTGGCTGCTAAAGAGATTCTATTCTGATGATTTTCCACGACTAGCAACAATACAAAGGTTAGCTTTTACATTTTGGAAGGTAAAGTCAACCAAAATATTTTTCCTCCTGTATTTCCATATTTGAATTAGTAGAGCTTTACCCTGGTGGCGTAGGGGTTAAGAGCTACAGCTGCTAACCAAAAGGTTGGCAGTTCGAATCCACCAGGTGCTCCTTGGAAACCCTATGGGGTGGTTCTACTCTGTCCTGTAGGGTCACTATGAGTTGGAATCGATTCAACAGCAATGGGTTTGGTTTTGGCTTTAATTCTTTGTAAGGGTGATGGATGTGGGTGCAGTTACAAAGCATTCCGTTAGCCCTAAGTTGAACTCGCTAGTAGGAATAATGAAATGAAGAGGGCCAGAGGCCAGGATGAATGCATTTAATTTGGCCAAAATCAATTGACTCTACATAATGTTAAAAAAAAAAAAAAAAATGAAAATCTTCTAAAAGGGCAAAGAATTAAAAAACAATTTAGAATAAATTTTACATAGATTCTCTACAATATATTAGGTAAACTTGAAGAGTACAGAGACTATGTATAAAATTTTAACAGTCAAATTTGCTGTAGGCCAGAAAGTGAGGAAACATTTTCTGAACAT
>NW_004444033.1:10480863-10482071 GCF_000243295.1 Trichechus manatus latirostris
CAATGGGTTCAAGCATAGCAATGACTGTGAGGATGGCGGGACCGGGCGGTGTTTTGTTTTATTGTACATAGGGTCACTATGAGTCAGAACTGACTCGATGACACCTAACGACAACAACAATCTGTGTATCAGGAGTTCCTAGGTGGTGCAAACGGTTAAGAACTTGACTACTAGCCAAAAGCTTGGTGGTTCGAACCTACCCAGCAGCACCTCAGAAGACAGGCCTGCTGATCCGGTTCTGAAAGGTCATGGCCTTGAAAACCCTATGCAGCACAGTTCTACTCTGCACACACGGAGTTGCCAGGAGTCAGAATTGACTTGACAGCAACTAACAGCAATAACATCAGTCTCTGTATCTATAAAAGGACAGTGAATCCTTATTAGGCAAATTATTTACTCACTCGTGATATAAAGGCAAAGGGATTCCATTTAAAAGGGGCATAACTATACCATGTCTGTGTGCTTTTTGTTGAATATATGTAGCAAATGACCCTGCTGGAAACTACTGGATTTGGGCTGATGAATCCCATTTTAGAAGCAATAGGAATTCAACCTTTAGTGTCAGTGAACTTTTTGAGAGGCAGAATTGAGGCCTTGAAAGCAGGTTAAACTAAAAGAAGTGCAAACTAAAAATTTCCCTTGGAACTTGATAGAATGACATGAGATTCAGTGTGTTCCAAGTTTGGATGAGGTCGTAGAGAGTTGGGGAAGTAGGTAGGACTCAGAAATGCGAGAGGCACCTTGGTGTGTTAGAAAGAGCTTCAGAGCCCTTAAGACCTGAATTGATTCTGGCCCCTGCAGCTACTGAGCTGTGTGATCTTGGATCATTTACTCTTTCCTCTATTTCCTTATATATAAGATGTTGTTGTTAGGTGCCATTGAGTTGGTTTTGGCTCATAGAAACCCTATGCACAACAGAATGAAACACTGCTTGGTCCTACACCATCCTCACAATAGTTGTTATGATTGAGCATAAGCATGATGTCCTTCTCCAGGGACAGATCCCTCCTGATAACGTGTCCAAAATATGTGAGACTTAGTTTCATCATCCTTGCTTCTAAGGAGCATTCTGGTTGTACTTCTTCCAAGACAGATTTGTTCGTTCTTTCGGCGGTCCATGGAATATTCAATATTCTTTGCCAATACCATAATTCAAAGGTGTAAATTCTTCTTCAGTCTTCCTTATTCATTGTCCAGCTTTTGCATGC
>NW_004444033.1:10484372-10485983 GCF_000243295.1 Trichechus manatus latirostris
CCAGCATCACAACAACACGCAAGCCTCTGTAGTATGACAAATTGGCAGATGCGTAGGTGATATAAAAGATAGCTGTAGTAATAGTTGCCATCTTGCTTCCACTATAGAACTGTTGTAAAAAGCAAATGAAAGATGTATCATAAGTGGTTGCAGAGCAACAGTGTCATCATAAGCCCAAGCTGTGTTCATCCCAGGATGTCCTGAGAGTGGTAGGACATATCTCCTAGAGATTTATGTATGTGCATGTCCACTCAGTACTCTGGGAAATAGCTTGTTTTTGGGAAAAAGAAAGCTGAACTACCGTATTTTTATGCACGTAATGCGTGCCTTCTACATTTGTTTGCCAACTATGAGGTGTTTTCCTAAGTAAGTTATGCTAATTTTTTACAACATAGTGGTGCTTATGAAAATACCTCGACGGAGGAGGGCACGGTTGGCAAACAAATGTAGAAGATGTGTGTTATTTGTGTAAAAATATGGTACACAAATTTGGTTCAAGAGTAATGGGCTATCAGGGAAGGTGTTGTGTTCAGATTAAGTTACTCCTTCTGTCTGCCTTGTGGAGGGGTAGGGGAAGGGTAGTTTTCGATAAATAAGCATGCCAAAACTAAGAACCATAGTTTCTCTCAAACTTCCAAGGGATATTGAGTCTTCAGGAGGGTCTCAGCAGCCTTGGTGCCGGGGGTTTCAGCAGTTATGGGAAATGACTTTTGGTGTCATGCAGAGTGCTTAAACAGCACCCTCAACACATAAGCACTGACTGCCCCAGCACAGAAAGGCATGGGCTCCTGGAGAGGTGATCCCCATTGCGCTTCATCAGCAGTGCCTTTGATGGGCTCTTGCTTGCAGGAGCTAACTGAGATTTTACCAGTGTGAATCGAAGTGGGAAAGGAGGGACACGATGTTTCCATGTGACTACAAAGGTTAGTTCATATCGCAACTATAAGTCACCCTCAGGGGACAACTTCTGTGACAAATTTGAAGGTGGAGGTGGAGTTCGTTGGCAATCCTCTCAGAGAAATTAGGGACAGAGCCCTCAAAGTGTTTATTGTTTTATAACTTTTATTGTTGTTGTTGTTGTTAGGTGCTGTCAAGTCAATTATGACTCATAGTGACCATACGTGACAGAGTTGAACTGCCCCTTTCCTAGGCTGTAATCTTTACAGGAGCAGATCACTAGGTCTTTTCTCCCAATGAGTGGTTCGATCCCACCAGCCACTCTGCGGGAGGAGAGACTTGGCGAACTGGCTGAACAATGGTTAGCAGCTGAGTGCTTAACCATTTTGCAACCATTGTAGTCCTACTTTTATCTCAGCAGGAATGGCCCAGGGGTCTTGGGTGATATCTGTTAGGTAGCTGAACAAAAGTAAGGGATCATTATGAAGGCATTCCCAAGTTCGTTATGCATATACCTGCTGGGTAGACCTAGCAAGGGTCTGAAGTAAGGAACCAAACCCAGCCAGCTTTTATTTTATTGCTGAAAGTGAAGTGGCAATGAGTACTCTTGGATCTCAGATTTTTGTTTTGAAGTTTCACTGGGTTTGCATTTGAATACATCAAATTAAATGCTTTGAAATCAGAATTTTTAGAAAAAAATATGGAAATCATAAA
>NW_004444033.1:10487809-10489286 GCF_000243295.1 Trichechus manatus latirostris
TGGTGGGAGTGATGTGGTCGGGTGAGGGGGTCGGGAAGACTTATCTGGGCTAAGATCTAAATCTAAAGCAATATGCAGGGGAAGCATTTCATTTCTTAAGACTGCCTTATCTGGAGAAGCTACTTAACAAAGGAAAGGACCAAACTCGTGCCCAGAGCAGCCTCACTCCCACACACTCCTTCCCTTATTCCCAAGGCCCATAAAGAGATAAATTTCTTTAGAATGTGTAAGAGTCAAAGGGAAAAATTGTGTGAGTTTTCAAAAGTGCTAGGTCCTGGGTGGCGGAAGTGGGTGCAGCCTGTTCTTTCCTTCCGTTACAAGGTCTGTTGACAAGAACAACAATCCGTTCTTTCCGATGAGTCTTATAGCCAAGAGATAGCAACGCTGTTTTATTTTCTCTTTTTATCATCATCTGTGGGCATTTCTCCAATTGCATTTGAGAAAGATTTGAAATGGTGAATTACACAGGAGTTGACATCTGAGGATCCTGAGTGACATATTTGGTTCCTCCACTTGCTTGCTGTGTGTGTAACCTTGAATAACTTTCCTAGGCCTCCGTTTTATCACCTGTGAAATAGGGGTAATAAGGTAAGTAACTACCCCATAGAGCTGTGAGCGCTGGCTGAGCCAATGAATGTAAATCTCTTAGCTTAGTATCTGCTACATTATAAGTGACGAGGCTCAGCTGCTGTAACAAATAACCACAAACTGGGTGGCTTATATATATATATATACATATACACACATATACATACGTGTGTGTATACATATATATATAATTTTATTTATTTTGTTCTTGTTGAGAATATACACAGCAAAACATACACCAGTTCAACAGTTTCTACATGTACCATTTAGTGACGCTGATCATATTCGAATTGTGTAACCATTCTCACCCTCCCTTTCTGAGTTGTTCCTCCCCCATTAACATAAATTTACTGCCCCCAAGGTTCCTATCTAATCTTTTGAGTTGCTGTTGTCAATTCGATCCCATATAGATAGTTCTTACTGAGTAAAATGCTCAAGGCAGAACTTTTTTACTAATTAAGCTAAACTATTGTTTGGGTTTAGGAAGACTTCAGGGGATATTTTTGGTTTAAGATTTAAAGATTATCTCAGGGCAACAGTTTCAGGGGTTCATCCAACCTTCATGGCTCCAGGAAGTCTGGAGTCCACGAGAATTTGAAATTCCTGTTCTGCACTTTCCCCCTTTGATCAGGATGCTTCTATAGAATGTATGATCAAAGTGTTCAGTAATGGTAATTGCACACCATCTAGTTCTTCTGGTTTCATGGCAAAGGAGGCAATTATTCCTGGAGACAATTAGCCACACGTTCCGTATCCTCCTCCTATTCCTGACTCTCCTTCTTCCTCTGTCGTGCCAGGTGAATAGAGACCAGTTCTTGTACATTAGATGGCTGCTCAAGCTTTTAAGACCCCAGATACTATGCATCGAACTAGGAGATAGAACAGAAGC
>NW_004444033.1:10490589-10491993 GCF_000243295.1 Trichechus manatus latirostris
TCAGTTTGGACAAGCCACATTTCAAGTGCTCAATAGCTGTACATGGCTAGCTGTGACCACATGGGGCAGCATAGATCTAGAGAAAGAAAATAAAATGGGCAGAAGCACAGAGACAGGAAAGCTTGAGAAAGATTTGAGAACATGACGGTGTGATAGGGTGAAAAAGATGTGCAGAAAATTGGGGTCGCTGTGAGTCAGGGGCTGACTTAACAACAGCAGTAATCTCATCAGTGGGTGGAACTGAATGGAGGCAGAAGAGACGGAAGATTGGAAGTCCAGTTAGGAGGCTGTTGCTTCTGTCCTGGGGTGCAGTGAAGACGCTATTAGAGTGTGGAAGTGGGCAATGAAAGGAAGGGGGTGATACTTAAGAATTTAAGGTTACTGGATGTAGGCGAAGGAGACCTGGTGGAGCAGTGGTTAAGTGCTTGGCTGTTACTGAAAGGTGGGCAGTTCAAACCCACCAACCGCTCCATGGGAGAAAGATGTGGCAGTCTGCTTCTGCAAAGATTACAGCAGCATTGGAAACCCTATGGGACAGGTCTGCTCTGTCCTATAGGGTCACTATGAGTAGGAATCAACACAATGGCAATGATTTTTTTTTTTGGTTGGATAGAGGGGGAAGGTCCCTGGGTAGCACAAAGGATTTGCACTTGACTGCTAACCAAACTTTTGAAGGTTTGAATGCACCCAGCAGTGTCACAGAAGAAAGGCCTGGAGATCTACAGCCATTGAAAACTTTATGGAGCAGTCCTACTCTGACACACACGGGGTTGCCATGAGTCAGAACTGACTTGACAGCAACGAGTAACGGAGATGTAGGGAGAGGAAAGGGTTAAAGAGACCATTCCCTTCAATGACAGGTGTTACTGTGAGTAGCAGGACCAGAATACTTGGTGGCTGGCAGTGACAAAGTGAACTGTAGCTGTAAAGATACCGGGGTAATTTGCATCATGCTAGCAAACCTGTTTTTATACAGTGATATTGGATAAGTTTGTAATAGAAAAGCAACTCAGCATGCAAGTGGCGTGAGCCAGTTCTCTTTCAAACAAGATAAAACTCTAATACTTTAATACTTAGAGAGCCACCGTAAGATCTTCTGATGTCATGTGTGGTGTAAGCATTCGCTTAGGATGGACGGGGGTGGGGGTGGGGGTGGGGGTTTCATTCCTCCCATGAAGGGCCCAGATGAAAAGAAATTCTGTAACAACCAAAGGAAGTCGAAAACGCTAATCCTTCTCTGTCTCAAAAGTGGGAGAGGGGTAAAACCATAATAAAGTCTTCTCTGTTCTCTGAGCCCCCCGAGGTCGGAGCCCAGGGGCTGAGGGCAGGCTATGGGAGTAATTAATGGAGCTATGTCTGTGCTCTGGACCTCAGAGCTGACGCCTTGTGATGCAGACAAACGCT
>NW_004444033.1:10493571-10495551 GCF_000243295.1 Trichechus manatus latirostris
GCTGCACCACCAGGGCTCCTTTGGGTTGATATACTTAGAATAACGTGCCTTAGCCTTTGCCCTGAATGCTGAGGCCCTGATTGCATTTCTTAGAGGACATTCATGAGTCCTTGCTCAAGGTGAACGTGGTTACTCTGTGTATGGGTGGGACACGGATGGGGGGTGGGGTGGGGATCGCCCAGCCATCCTGGCTCCTTCCCTGTATATTTACCTCCGCCAGGGTGGGGGTCTCAGCACAAATTCTCTCAGCCTCATGACACAAAGAGTCTAAAGAAAATATCAGCAGCATGCAGCATCTTAATAAGAAACAAACGCAAGGACACCAGCACAGAAACGATTTTAATCTGGTGCCTACACCCCCAGCCTCTCTGGGCTTTAGTCAGCTGACGACGTGTTGGTCAGCAGCCAAAGAGGCTGCTTGTAGTTTACTGAGTCCACGGCGCTCTTCCTCCCTGAGCTATTTGTCATTTTCTCCTCCTTTATTAGAAAAGCTCTTGTAAAGCAGAGTTTTATAAAGGTTTTTTTTTCTTTTTAACAAAGGGATTTATAAAGGTAATTATTACCAAAATGAAGATGAGTAATTATGGCCCATAATCAACTTAAAAAAATGGTTTGCTTTCACGAGGAAGCAGCAATTATTGCTATCGTCCTCAAGTTGTCTTCGGGCGTGCAGTTAATTAGTCTTCTGTGGAAGGAAGCAGCTTACAGTGTTTCCCTGGATTGATCGCAGTTACATCTCTAGACAGACTCCTGAAGAATGTGTTTGCGTGGGTACCTGGATTCAGATGTGCAGACATCCATTTCCGTGATTAATATGACTATATCAGTGAGGGTAAAAAAATGATAACACATCGGAAAAGTTTAATATCATAAATACGCTCTTGGATTTTTTGTAACCTTTTCTCCTTAAAATTTTCCAACAGAAATTTCTGACTTTGATCAAAAACAAAAGCAACACTTACATTTTGCTTCCTACTTAGAAGTGAAACTTAAGAATTCTCTCACATCGTGTGAGAGCCAACTTATTCTTCACTGATCTAGCAAGCTACCAAGCATTGGGAGATTCTACCACCAATTTTGATGGTATCTTGACGTCTTCTGGAAGCCCTTCAGGAGTATAGAAGGTATATTCTCTGTGGTAGATTGCAAAAATGGCCACATGTTCTTTCATCTCCTATGTCCACATCACTGCAGTATGGATTTGTAGCTCCTCCATCAAGAACTAGAGTCTTTCTCCACACCTTAAGTTTGGGCTAGGCTATGTGGCTTGCTTTGGCCAAAGGTTCAGTAGCAAACATGACACAAGCAGAGGCTTGCAAAACACTTGTGCACTAAGCCTTGCCCTCTTGTTGCTCTTGGAAACTCAAGATGCCAAATGAAGGCTGGGATAGCCTTCTAGGTGATGGCTCAGTCATCCTGGTCAACCCAGCCAACAGTCAGTCGAACCCCAAAAGCCTAACTACCCAGGCTAACTGGCTGCTGCCCACATTTACATGAGTGAGCCCAGCTCAGGCCAGCCAGAAGAACTATGCAACTGAACCCAGTCCAAATTGTGGACCCTAAGGATCATGAGCTAAATAAATGGTGGTTGTTTTAAGCCACTAAGTTGGGAGTGGTTTGTTACACAGCAGTACAGCTTGTTGGTGGTTTGAAATCTGTAAGGAGAGCCAAACGGAAGAGGACAGCCTAAACCTGTTAGGTATAGGATATATGCCAGGTGCAGTACTCAGTGCTTCATATATACTACTTCATTTAAATCTGCAAAGTAGGTGTTAACCGTTCCCATTTACAAACAGGGAAACTGAGACTGAGAGAGATGGTTAACTTGCCTAAGTTTGTAAGTGCTAGAGCTTGGATTCCAAACCAAGTCTGTTTGGTCCTGTGTAGTTTTGGTTCACCAAGAAGCAAGCCTTGAATCAAGGATTCAAGTAGAAGTAGTTTATTTGAGATGTAAAGGAGGAGTAGGAAAATGAGACAGGA
>NW_004444033.1:10496871-10507020 GCF_000243295.1 Trichechus manatus latirostris
AGACAGAGAGAGAGGGAGGCACTGGGAAACAGAGAGAGAAACAGTAAAGATGTAATTTCCGTTGAAAACATCTAGTGGTTTAAGACCAGCCAATTGTTTTGTGGCCACAGTTGGGTTCTTCATGCTTTGAGTGAGTTGGCTGAAAGCTAGCCAACCATGTAACATTAACTAATAGCAAACAACCAACAGAAGAAGAACGTGTCCTTCCTGCTCTCCTTTGCTGTTTATCTTTCAGCCAGGAAACACTTTAAATATACTCATAGGGTTAGCTTGTTTACTTGTTCGCTCCTCCATCATTTCATTTAGTTAGTAATCTACATGGAGGGCTGACTGTGAGGCACTGAAATACTTCATTGATCCCAACACACATGGTGTCTGTACTTAGGAATAAACCAAAAGCAATATCATTTCCATATGTAAGTGGAATTCTTGTACACAAATCCATTTTTATTGGGAAACACCCCATCTATCAGTTTAAGTACTTACTACTTCATTTAATCATTTCTTCAATAGATCCTCTGCACTGGAATATCACATCCTTTCTCTCATTCCATTTGATTGCTCCATAGCAATCAGAGGTGTTCATGATAGATATTGGGTTAATGAGTTACCACTTCTGAGATACTTTTATGAACTTTAGAGAAATTCAGCCTAAACCTAAAGGAATAGATAAAAGTTTCAGCTTCTGCGACAGTTGGCGAGGGAAGATATTTCGCCAGGGCGATGATTCAAAGCTCCTCAAATTACATCATTTATGAGACAGTTCATGCCACTGGGTTGGCTGGACAATGGGCTTTGGTTCTCCAGACCACTGGCAAACTGAATGGAAGGAAAGGGAGCTTATGTCACAAGCTAGGTACTTGGGTTGTATACCAGAAGGCATTTTTCTGACTAAAGTTTGTTCGTCACTGGGTGGTATGTGTTTACCAGTAATATTATATTTAAGGTTCTTGTTAACCTTGAACTTCAGAGCTTTTACATAATTCCTTACTTTGCTGTCAGTGCCAAGTTCTTGGGTAGGCCTTGTCCAAGGCTTACTAAGGAAGGAGGTGGGGTCTTATCCCTGGAGCGCCCCAGGTATTATTGTACGTATCCATTTGCTTAAACAAGAAGCATTGGAACAGTGGGGTCATCCAGTGTCAATGTGAGCTGTTAAACACGTTGCCCATTTTCTGTAAAATTAAAATCTCAAACTAAAGATGGTTTGTCTCTGTTAAGTAGTGATCAAATGCAAAATGAAACAATATTTGGTAAAACTACTGCCTTAGAGTAACTAATTATTGACGTTAAACTATACCTCATCTAATTATCAATGGAAAACTCTAGCATAGAACTGCCTTTGGAGTATAACAAGTACACTCCTTATTAAGTATTTCCTTTGTGTATGTCTTCTATTTGCCTGTCCAGCATGAGAAATCTAGAAAATGAAAAAGGAAGACAGAAGAAGAATTGATGCGTTTGAACTGTGGTTTTGGTGAAGAATATTGAATAGATTGTGGACTACTAGAAGAGCAAACAAATCAGTTTCAGAAAAAAATACAACTGGAATGTTCCTTAGAAGCAAGGATAGCAAGACTTTGGCTTCCTCACTTTCACACGGGTTTCACCACACCCAATCAAAGTGAAACCCATGTGAAATTATTCATTACAGATTAGTAAGTAAGCACAAGTAAGCCTGTGCTGACGTTGCTTGCTGAGTCATCCACCTCTGTGAAGAACAGTGAATTTGAAAAGAGGCTTTGATTCTGTAGGAAGGTGATGTGGGGTTGGGAGAGAGACAGATGCCAGTCATACAGAGAAGCAGAATCTTTGATGTGATGAAAAACTTTTTAAGGGATATAAAGTTAGCAATGAAAGAGAAATGATCAGTTAACCTCTGGTAACTTCATAGTTTTCTGTCTGGCTGGCCATTTCTAAGACTCCTTTTCCTTCTGAGGGTGAGGGTTTAAGTGGAGGCATTCTTTACTCAACTTGAGCTTACCCTTCACTCAGCTCTCTTCAGGCCTCGGCCACCTGCAGAAATCACCCTAAAGAATGGTCGCTGGGGTGATAGCTTCTATGTCTCGAGACTATCTTTGTACCTCTGCTTAAGTGTAAGAGATAAGCCTTTGTCTGTTCCTGCAGCTTTCCAATATAATCAGCATCAGGGCATAGTAGACAAATCAATGATGAATATATGTCTAAAAGCAAGATTTTGTGGCGAGGGCTTCCAGCAAAACAAGTTCTATAGGCAGCAAACAGTTGTTTTCCTAGTGCAATGCCATTGAAACATCCTTGCTCCTAAATACTCTCCTCCCTCCTGTGCGCCTCAAATCCCAATCATTAGAGATTAGTTTCCCTAGATTAAAAGACACTAGGGTTCTGGGAGTTCCCTTTGAAAATTAAATACCTGTGGGTGGGAGTTGAGGTAGGGTGGGGAAGAGGCATTTCAGCACAAATGAATTCATCTGCAACCAGCAACTCAATGCCCCAGCAGTGCAAAGGCAATGGGGGACACAAAGTGCATACTGATGAGCATAGAAGGGACGGGACAAGGCTAGAAGGTGGTCCTACTCAGAGAGGAAGAGTGCAGTGCCCTGCAGTGGGGGCTGAGTTTTTCTTGCTGTTGTTGCTGTTAAGTCGCCTCTGACTCATGGTGACTCCATGTGTATCAGAGCAGAACTGTGGTCCCTACGGTTAAATGAAGGAACTGTGGCTGAGTTAGCTAGCACTTCTAATCAACACCCAGAAGGGAATGGACTGACCTGGTGCGAAGCGATGGATCGCACTTATGTGGCCTTTCTCACCATGGTTTTGTAACTCTCACCCAAGTGATTGAGTGGGACTATACAAATAAGGTAATTGTGGCCCACCAAGGGGATTGGATAGCTTGCTAATAATGCAAATAAAGTTCATGGCACCTGTGTGTGGGTGGAACCATGCAAATAAGGTCTATGGAACCCTAATGAAGAGATTGGTCACTTTTTTTTATCCTACTAGGCTTAAAATGAGCCATCCCAGAGACTGGAAGGGAGGATCTCACCACCAAGACAGAAGAGCCAGGAGTGGAGCATGTCCCAAAGGACCCAGGATTCCTACGCTGAGAAGCTCTTGGAATCAGGAGACTGAAAGAGGGAGTTGTTAACACTGGAGATGGTGAGAAGCAGTGGCAGAGAAATAGAGGCAGCAGAGCCAGGAGACCTCAGGAGACTGGCAGAGATGGGGTGGTGAGCTTCCTGGCCTACAGAGCGAGAAAGCTGAGTGCCTTCGTGCAGGAGGCTTGCTGGCCAAGTAAGGTGCCTCTGGGCACTTGTGGAGCTAGCTTTGTCAACCCACTGAGCTAGAGCTGAGCGCCTTCAGGCCGAGGCTTACTGGAGGAGTGAGGTGCCTCTGGACACTTATCCGCAGAGCTAAAAGAGCTTTGTAACACTTCCCTGAGCAGGGCAGAGGCCTAGGGGCGTGGCTGAGAAGAGGCTGGCCTGATGGAAGAACTATATCCTGAGTGTTCCTAAACCTGAATTGTAACCTGTTATGTCCCTAATAAGCCCCATAATCTTGAGTATTGTCTGTGAGTTTTGTGTGGCCATTGCAACAAATTATCGAACCCAACAGAGAAGTAGAGAGTGCCGTGGGAGGGACAGTTAGTGTTAGAATTGGTAAAAAGTTTGGAGGGTGGAGGCCTGTCTGACCTCTACCTCATAGCAATCAGACTTGGACTGTTGATCTTGATTCTCCTTCCTCCTTGTGAAGTTAGAGGTCAGATACCACCCCTCCGCCATTTTTACACCTGGTCTTTGCCAAGCCTAGAAAAAAAAAGTGAAGGAAATTGGAGAGTAGTTTTACTTAGTGCACAATTTGGCCTAAGGCTATTCCTGCCCATAACAGTATAAATAAAAAAAAAACCCTGACATCTACTATGAGCCAATCACTAGGATGCTAGATGTTTTTACACTTTTTAATAACAATGATAACTAGCTTTTAACTTGCGTTGGGCACTGTTATAAATGCCTCACATATATTAAGTCACATAATCCTCAGAACAACCCTATGTGGTTTGTCCCATTAATTTCCCATTTTACGCACAAGGAAACTGAGATACAGAGAGGGTAAGGTACCCAAAACAGTCCCTGGGTGGTGTAAACAGTTGATGCATTCGGCTGCTAACTCAAAGACTGGGGTTTGAGTACACCCAGAGATACCTCAGAAGAAAGCCCTGGCAGTCTACTTCCAAAAGAATCAGCCAATGAAAATTCTATGAAGCATGGTTCTGCTGTAACACACGTGGGATCACCATGAGTTGGGATTGACTTGATGGCAACAGGTTAAGTTACCCAAGGTCACATAGCTGGTAGGTGGCCAACTCCGGATTTGAACCCTAGCTGTCTAGTTCCACAGTCATGCTCTCAACTACTAAGAGTGCTCTTCTATCCTTCGTATGTGTTCTTTCATTTATGATTGATAGATACTACTCCTTAGGGCTATTCCTTCATTCAAGAACCGTTTATTGGACTAAATGCTGGGGTAGGGTGACCAACTGTCCTGGTTTGCCTGAGACTGGAGGCTTTTCCGGTACGCAAAACTTTTAGTGCTAAAACTGGGACAGTCCCGAGCAAACTGGAATAGCTGGTCACCCCATGAGAGGGGTGTGAATGTATTCAAAATGAACATAGGGCCTCCCCTCACAGAATTTACAGTCTATTGGGAATAATGGCATGTGTAGTTAGAAACCGAGGTAAGTGTCTGAAAGAAAAGGCCAGTTAACAACTGAGCACGTTAACCATTTGCAGCACCCTGAGACTGCCCAGGAAGAACAGGTACTGGTTAATGTTTCCCCTTCCAATGATTTATATTGTTACCACACAATAAAGTGGGCAACAGTAACCAACAAGCAGGATCTAGACCACAATGCCTCATTTGTCCCAGGGATGAATTCAAATTACTGTTTAAACCTGACGTGCCACACTTTTACATAACTATGCACAGCACATGTATGTTTTTTAATCCTGCTTTTGTTTTTATAATTACAGTATCAGAGAGCCCCAGGAACTGCTTTTAAAGAGGATTAAGCTACTGCATCAAGAAGCCTCTATTTCTAACCAATAAAATCCATTGTAGCTGTAGAATTAAAATTAAATATCATTACATATTTCCCTGGAAATTTAGGAGAATATGCAGCTTAAGAAAAAAAAAAAAGAAAGAAAGATTAAAAGCAGCAGGAACGTAATATGTAGACGAGAACTCCAAGAGAGAATTTCTTCTGGTTTTCTGTGATTGGGAATGGCCTTATAGATCTTTTGGAGATGTGTGAGGAGAGCTACAGGGGAAGGCTGGCAGCTGGCTGGGGATGCAGCCCCTATCAGCTCTTCCTTATTTTCCAGAGAGCATTGGTTACTCATGTGTTACTGAGGACAGCTGAACGAGGAGGCACCTTAATTGCAGGTCAAGTGAGGTGAGGGATGAATAAAATACCAAGTTGTGCTCATATTTTAGTTTAGTGACAGGATTAGAAGTCAGTCTTAGTTGCAAGGAATTAACAGAGAGACGAGAGGTCTTTTCAGCCTTTTTTGAGAAGGTGGTTTAACCTAAACCCAAGAACTAGCTCTGGACTGAAAACACAGCACAGTCTCCTGACCGGAGAGCCTCTGGCAACAGATCAAGTGTGGTGCTTAGGGCGATGGAGGTTGGAGGCTGGATTCTGGAGCTGGGCTGCCTTGGATTGAGCCCCAGCCAGGTGGGTATTTGTGCCTCAGGTGAATGGGAGTACCCAGAGTACTTAACTGCTAGGGCTGCTGGAAGGATTAAGTAATACGTGGAAAGTGCTGTACAAGGGTTACAGAGAGCCTTGACAGCAAGCTTGTGGGATCACTGGGTGGGTGAGGAGCTGTTGAGGTGGGACTGGGCAGGTCACAGACTCTGCAGGTTAACCATGTCTTTTCTTGCACACGAGCCAACTGTCACGTTTGCCCATCATTTCCAGTGTTTGTATCCATATAGGTTAGTCGTTGTGATGCTTAGAGCAGGATCAGAGAGAGTAACTGTTTATAGGGCCATTGTTGTGATAGGTGCTGTCCAGTCTGTTCCGACTCATAGCAACCCCATTTACAGCAGAACGAAAAGCTGCCTGGTCCTATGCCATTCTCACAATTGTTGTTATGCTTGTGTACATTGTTGCAGCCACTGTGTCAATCCATCTTGTTGTGGGTCTTCCTCTTATTTGATGACCCTCTACTTTACCAAGCATGGTGTCCTTCTCCAGGACTCCTGACAACATGTCCAAAGTATGTGAGATGAAGTCTCGCCATCCTTGCTTCTAAGTAGCACTCTGGCTGTACTTCTTCCAAGACAGATTTGTTCCTTCTTTTGGCAGTCCATGGTATATTCAATATTCTTTGCCAATACCATAATTCAAAGGCATCAATTCTTTCGCATGCATATGAGGTGATTGAAAACGCCGTGGCTTGGGTCAGGCGCACCTTAGTCCCTAAAGTGACATCTTTGCTTTTCAACGCTCTAAAGAGGTCTTTTGCAGCTGATTTGCCCAATGCAATGTGTCGTTTGATTTCTTGACTGCTGCTTCCATGGGTGTTGATTGTGGATACAAGTAAATTGAAATCCTTTACAATTTCAATATTTTCTCCGTTTATCATGATGTTGCTTACTGGTCCAGTAGTGAAGATTTTTGTTTTCTTTATGTTGAGTTGTAATCCATACTGAAGGCTGAAGTCTTTGATCCTCCTCAGTAAGTACCTCAAGTCCTCTTCACTTTCAGCTTAAACTTGAACTTGCATATGAGCAATTGTTTATAGGGCTAGGTGGGATCTAAAAAAAAGCCAGTTAACATTGAATTGACTCCAACGTGGTGACCCCATGTGTGTCAGAGTAGAGCTCTGCTCCATAGGGTTTTCAATGTCTGATTTTTCAGAAGCAGATCACTAGGACTTTCTTCTGAGGAGCTTCTGGGTGGACTTGAACCTCCTACCTTTTGATTAGCAACTAAGGACGTTAACTGCTTGCACCACCCAGGAACTCCCAGATGGGACCTGGGAGATCATCTAATGTAACCTCTGTCATTTTCACAAGCAAGAAAAGCGAGGACCAGATCGGTGAAGTGATTTGTACAAGCTAGCAAAGTAAATGGCAAACCCAGGTGTACTCAGGCAGGAACGAACATCTGTTGCGTGACTACTGTGTACAAGGTACTGTCCAATTGCTACCTCAGTTCATCGTGGCCACTACCCCCACTATTATTAATGAGGAAACAGAGGTTCAGAGCGCTAAGACATCTTCCCAGCTCCAAACTGTGACGACGGCTCAGCTGGACTGCAAATCACACATTTCATCTCCTGTCTCCTAGCTGTCTTGTCACCTACACCCACCCACACAAGACCAAGTAGTATTATGTCCCGTCAGGTTGTGTAGCTATACCTGTGAGCTTCCGACCAAGAGACGCAGTTAAAAACACTGCTTAAAAAGTGGCAGAACTCTGTTCCTTTAAGACTTAGAAAACTGATCTATGAAAATAAACTTTCTCCGAAACCTCATGTGTGACTTGCAAGTTCATTAACAATATCTCTTCAATACCATGCCACACATGTAGCTGAGCTCCTGCTTACAGAAGAAAACATGTTAAGTATAAAATTTATGCATCCATATTTTAATCAAGTCAAAAATCTCCTTCTTGGCTGCTCAACTTGGGAGTTAGAAATCTGCATTTAAATTGTAGTTCTAAAATATAAAGCCCATGGACCCAAGGCCCTTCCCCAGAGGAGCAGTGTGCAGAGAGTAGGAACTTTTTGCTTATCTTTGATTCCACCAGCTCTCAGAAAGTTCAGCAATGAGCTGGAAGGAGGAACAGCTTTAGGAAATAACAAGAAAATGCTTAGGGATTTGGTATAGAACTTCATCTAATGATAAGATTTTCTAGTCCTCCATAAGGGAGAGATCTACATGATCTGACATGAATTATGGCAGAAGACTGCTAATAGGCAATTTATTTGACAGCTGTAGGAAGGGTTATTGCTTCTGTCAACAGTCACGCGTATGTGTTTTGTGGGGTTGCTGGACAGCTGCTGGAGAAGGAGTGGGCTCTCTTAAGTGATGTGGTCTTGGGCTTCAGGAGTCACGCTTTGCATTGACAGCATGGGGGGAGCAGGGCTGTCCCAGTTACAACCCTAAAGTAAAGGAAGCCTCTGTGTAGGAACAGCTTTGGTGTAAAGAACAATTTTGTGTGTGCATGTGTGGGGGGCGGGGGGAGGGACAGAGAGAGAGGGAGAAAACTGTATTTGACACTGTGTCACTCAGGGCTCTCCAGAAAAACAGAACCAGTAGGATGGAGAATATATATATACTATATACCTCTTAAGAACATTATATATATAATACGGAATATGGAAACCCTGGTGGCGTAGTGGTTAAGAGCGACGACTGCTAACAAAAAGGTAGGCAGTTCAAATCCACCAGGTGCTCCTTGAAAACACTATGGGACAGTTCTACTCTGTCCTATAGGGTCATTGTGATTTGGAATCGACTCGATGGCAATGGGTTTGGTTTGGGTTTTGGTATATGTAATATGGAGCCCTGGTGACACAGTGGTTAAGAGCTATGGCAAGCTACGGCTGCTAATCCAAAAAGGTCAGCAGTTTGAATCCACCAGCCGATCCTTGGAAACCCTATGGGGAAGTTCTACTCTGTCCTATAGAGTCGCTGTGAATTGGAACACTGAATAAGATCATGCTATAGGCCTGGTCTACAATGAAGTCAATGTCAGTGTCATAACAATGAAATCGGAGTTGTAATGGCTACCAGGCATGTGCGTAGTTTAATTGTCCTGTGTTTTTAGAGTGGAACATCACCCAACTTTCTATCCATTATGACTTCTGACACTGACACCGACCACTTTATTGTAGACCAGGCCATAGCCTGCTATACAGCAGTGTTTTGAATAGTAAATCATGAAACTGAACATCTGCGAGTGGACATCTAAAAATGATAACATTAGCAACTTATGTGCCACAACACTGTATGTAGTTGTGTTGTTGTTGTTAGGTGTCATCAAGTTGGTTCGGACTCATAGTGACCCTATGCACCACAGAACGAAACACTGCCCGGTCCTTTGCCACGCTCACAATCGTTGTTATTCTTGAGCCCATTGTTGCAGCCACGTGTCCATCTTGTTAAGGGTCTTCCTCTTTTTTGCTGACCTTGTATTTTACCAAGCATGATGTCCTTCTCCAGGGAGTGATCCCTCTTGACAACATGTCCAAAGTATGTAAGATGTAGTCTTGCCATCCTTCCTTCTAAGGAGCATTCTGGTTGGACTTCTTCCAAGACAGATTTGTTCATTCTTTTGGCAGCCCATGGTAGATTCAATATTCTTGGCCAACACCACAATTCAAAGGCAGCAATTCTTCTGTGGTCTTCCTTATTCATTGTCCAGTTTTCGCATGCATATGATGCATTTGAAAATACCATGGCTTGAGTCAGGCGCACCTTAGTCTTCAAGGTGACATCTTTGCTTTTCAACACTTTAAAGAGGTCTCTTGCAGCAGATTTGCCCAATGCAATGTGTCTTTTGATTTCCTGACTGCTACTTCCATGGGTGTTGATTATGGATCCAAGTAAAATGAAATCCTTGACCACTTCAATCTTTTTCCATTTATTATGATGTTGCTTATTGGTACAGTTGTGAGGATTTTTGTTTTCTTTATGTTGAGGTGTAATCCATACTGAAGGCCGTGGTCTTTTATCTTCACCAGTAAATGCTTCAAGTCCTCTTCACTTTCAGCAAGCAAGGTTGTTTCATCTGCATATCGCAGGTTCTTAATAAGTCTTCCTCCAATCCTGATACCCCTTTCTTCTTCAGATAGTCCAGCTTCTCAGATTATTTGCTCAGCATACAGATTGAATAGTTATGGTGAAAGGATGCAACCCTGACACACACCTTTCCTGACTTTAAACCACGCAGCATCCCCTTGTTCTGTCCGAACAACTGCCTCTTGATCTGTGTACAGGTTCCCCATGAGCACAATTAAGTGTTCTGGAATTCCCATTATTTGCCATGTTATCCATAATTTGTTATGATCCACATAGTTGAATGCCTTTGCATAGTCAATAAAACACAGGTAAACATCTTTCTGGTATTCTCTGCTTTCAGCCAGGATCCATCTGACA
>NW_004444033.1:10508709-10524902 GCF_000243295.1 Trichechus manatus latirostris
CAGTTGTCTTCTAAGTGCCTTCCAACTTGAGGGGCTCATCTTCCGGCACTATATCAGACAATGTTCTGCTGCTATTCATAAGGTTTTCACTGGCTAACTCTTTTCAGAAGTAGACTGCCAGGTCCTTCTTCCTAGTCTGTCTTAGTCTGGAAGCTCAGCTGGAACCTGTCCACCATGAATGACCCTGCTAGTATCTGAATACCGGTGGCATAGCTTCAAGCATCACAGCAACATGCAAGCCCCCACAGTAAGACAAACTGACAGACAAGTGGGTGATTATATGTAGTAAATATTATTAATAAAATATGTACCAAAAAAATCCCAACAAAAGTGGACGGTCATAAATGAGGTTCGTCATAACTCGAATACATCATAGGTTGGGAACTACCTGTATCTATCTCTCCATCAATCCGTGCATCTGTCTATCTACCTACCTATCTATCCCTGGGTGGTGCAAACAATTTGCACTTGACTACTAATCTAAAGGTGGGTGGTTCAAACCCACCCGGTGATGTTGATTAAGAAAGGCCTGGCAATCTACTTCCAGAAGGTCACAGCCAAGAAAACCTTATAGAGCAGTTCTACTCTCTAGCACATGGGGCCTGGGGTGGCCATGAGTTGGAATCAACTTGATGGCAACTGGTTTGGTTTTTGATAGCTTAGCCAAGTTGACACATAAAACTGACCATCACAGACTTCTCGTGAACTTTTCTCCAAAGTGTCTGCCTGGTCTCAAGCTTTCCCACTCGAGTACAGCCTACACATAATGATCTGATTGGTTTTTTGAAAGCCAGTTTGGAAGGCATGTCATTCATCTCTGCAGATATATTCACTGACTTCACATTGCTCATGGAATCAAAACATAACTTCTCTGCCTGACCTTCAGGGCCCTCCACAATATGTACCGCACCATCTTTCCATCCTGGCCTCCTCCTTTTTCTCTGGGCAACCAACCAGTACTCATCCAGACCAGAACACTCTTTTCGAAGAGCACCTTGCGCTCTCTGTCATTGTTTGTACAGGTTCCTCTCTCCTTCCCTTCCTCCCTTCTTTCTCACTTTCCATCAACCAGCTTATCCAGCACTTCTGACACCTAGTACAGTGCTTACAAAAAGTAACCACTCAATAATGGTTATGAATTAAATGGACTCATTGGAAATCATTTTCCTCATTTAAGTTGTTATTAGGATCAAGCGTTATATGTGGGAATGCTTTTAAGCTGTAACAACAGCACAGATTCTGTTTTATTTATGGTGGATAAGAAACCATGGAGGCTGGACCTTGGTGTTCAGCAGGAACGGAGTCAGCCAAGTGTTCAACCGGAAGGTCAGTAGGAGGCAAAGCTGCTAATCCAAAGTCACTGGGGTTAGGCCTTTCTCATTACCTTTCTCTCTCTCTTGTCATCTCCAACTTTCAAAAGAAACTTTCAAAAAGAGTTTCTGGAAAGTGTTGACATAACTTCTGGGACCACTCAGGTCCCCTGGGAGAGGGACGCTAGATGATTGATCCGATGGGATCTGCTGGTCTCCTCAGTTCCTGATTAATTGCTGTCACCACGTGGCTCAATTATCACCAGCACCCTGTCCTAAACTCCATGTGGCCACCCCTTGTGTCTCTCTTGTTCTGTCTCTAAACTTCATGAAGCTCCTAATTTCTGTGAACCTTCTCTTCTGCACTTTTCCAGAAGACTAAAGATTTCGCTTTGCAAATAAGTACAAAGATTTTGTCTTCCTGCACTTTTGCCCCTTTTAATCCAGGGATCATGTTATTTAGGTGCTTGTTGTTACATCTGCTCTGAGTGGGACAGCTGTGTGCCTTGTCGTTAGGTCTCAATGGCATTCCCTTCCCGGTTCTTGCCCGCATCTCCTGCTGGACTGAAGAAGTCCTTTGGAGCTGACCTGGTTACTGTGTCTTGATTAATTCCATGCTGCAGCCTTGCCTCACTATAATTACCGCATGTCAGAGCAAAAATCTTAATGATTTACACTGAAATCAGATGCTGGAAAATTGCTTTTGATGATGCTATTGAGGATGATTTCTCAGGGGCTATGTTTGGGGTAAAAGTTACTTAAATGTAGCAGAGCTGTGTCATTTGAGTTTGGGAAAGTCAAGAAAGTGATGAGAGGAAAGGTTGACTGAACAATTTAAAGGAATAGGGTTTATTGTTTTTGTTTTGTTTTGGCGTATGTGTGGGTGTGTGTGTGTTGCTTACGTATTTTCATAAGTGTATCAGTTAGCATTAGGTTTGGGTGCACATAACATTAAAAGCCAATATGATAGAGTCTTAAGTAATATCGAAGTTTACTTGTATTATTTTCTATTGTTGTCGTTTAAATGAAGTTTACATTTCCAGTTAGTCTCCCATACAAAAATTTATACATACATTGTTATGTGACCCTAATTGCTCTCCCCATACTGTAACAGCACACTCCTCCTTTCCACCCCTGATTCCCCATGTCCATTCAACCAGCTTCTGACCCTTTCTGCCTTTCCATCTCACCTTTGGATAGAAGCTGCCCATTTAGTCTCTTGTATCTACTTGAGCTAAAAGGCACACTCCTCACGAGTATCAATTTATGTCCCACAGTCCAGTCCAATCCCTGTCTGAAGGGTTGGCCTCAGAAATTGTTTTAGTTCTGGGCTGATAGAGAATCCAAAGGCCATGCTTTCCAGGGTTCCTCCAGTCTCAGACCATTAAGTCTGGTCTTCTTACTAGAATTTGAGTTCTGTACCCTACCTTTCTCCTGCTCCATCAAGGACTCTCTGTTGTGTTCCCTGTCAGGGTGGCCATTGGTGGTAGCCAGGCACCATCTAGTTCTGGTCTCAGGCTGATGAAGTTTCTGGTTTATGTGGCCCTTTCTGTCTCTTGGGCTACTACTTTCCTTGTGTCTTTGCTGTTCTTCATTCTCCTTTACTCCAGGTGGTTTGGACCAATTGATATATCTTAGATGGATGTTTGCAAGCTTTTAAGACCCCAGATGCCACTCACTGAAGTAGGATGCAGAATGTTTTCTTAATAAGCTTTGTTATGTCCATTGACCTAGATGTCCCTGAAAGCATGGTCCCCAGATCCCCACCCCTGCTACTCAGTCCCTCAAAGTATTTGATTGTATTCAGGAAACTTCCTAGCTTTGGTTTAGTCCAGTTGTGTTGACTGTTCCTGTAGTGTGTGCTGTCCTTCCCTTCACCTAAGATAATACTTGTCTACTATCTAGTTAGTGAGAAGTTTATTTCTTTCTCATGTTAAACAAGACAAGAGGTCAGTGCTGGTGTCTGGCTCCATGAAGCCCTCAGGGACCAATGCTTCTTCTAGATCTCTGTTCCACAACCCCTAGGCTTAGGTTTGCATCAATACCACCTTTAGAGTTTTTAAAAAGTACATATACGCAAGCTGCCTCCTTACAGATTCTGATCCAGTAGTTCTAGATAGAGGCCTGGGAATCTACATTTTGAGAATGCTTGATAAAGGATTCTAATAAACTGCCAGGCTAGAGACTTGCTGTTCTTGACTTTATTGTGTGATCTTGACATATCACTTTGGATGCCAAGGAGATTGTTAAGCTAAAGGTTGTTGTCTTCTACTAAGCCTGACTCTAGAAGATGGGTCAATGATTGGATTCTGTCTTTACTGAGTTCTAACTGGCCTGCAGGGTCATGCTATATTTGATCTTCAAGCCTTCCACGTGGTGGGCTGGGCTTCCAGATCTTATTTTCTTTATTTCTGATATGAGAATCATTGTGGCACCTTGGGATGTGTACTCACCATGGAGTCTAGAGTCCTGAGTTTAAGTTCTGACACTAGTGCTTATTAATGCTTTTATTTTAAGCAGGTTATTTAGCTTTTTCTGAGTCTGTTTGCTTTTAAAATGGCGGTAGAGATAAAGGTAACTTTCCGATTTCATAAGTTGTTGTGAGGGTTCCATCATATAACTCATGAAAGTGATTTGTAGACTGTAAAGTGCTGTGCTTTTGTAAATAATTACTGTTAATGAAATCCCTTTCCATCAGCCCATTGAAAATCTTTTGTTGATAGACCAGCTGTAGCCATGAGTGGGTTTTCTGGCTTGTCAGTGAACAGCAGGGTAGTGGTTGGGGTACCAGGACTACAGGAAGCAGACCATAGAGGTCATCAGCTTGGCATCAGGGCCGTATGAGCTAGGTGCACCAACAAATCTCAAGGACTAAAGCAGACACCTATTTTCTGATGGTTCCCAGGTCATAATAACTCCCTCTTCTCTGAGAAAGGACAAAGATTTCCTATATATAAACCCCTCTGGGCTGTTTTATATATATCTAGGGATTGATCACGATCCAAACTGGACTAAGCAGATTCTTTGAGCATAAACTAGTAGCAGGACATTAAGAGTGTTCAGCTGAGCATCTACATGGGATTCTGTGTGTTCAGAAGAAAAATTTTACTTGCATGTGATATTAATGACATTGATAATTTCCTCATTCTATTGGATCACTTTTCTTTGGAATGGGCACAAATATTGATCTCTTCCAGTCAGTTGGCCAGCTAGCTGTCTTCTAAATTTCTTGGCATAGATGAGTGAGAGCTTCCAGTGTTGCATACAGTTGTTGAAACATCTCAACTGGCATTCCATCAATTCCTGGAGCCTTGTTCTTTGCCATTGCCTTCAGTGCAGCTTGGACTTCTTTCTTCAGTACCATTGGTTCTTGATCATACGCTACCTCCTGAAATGGTTGAACGTCGACCAATTCTTTTTGGTAGTGACTCTGTGTATTCTTTCCATTTTCTTTTGATGCCTCCTGTGTCCTTCAATATTTTGCCCATAGAATCTTTCCATGTTGCAACTTGAGGCTTGCGTGTGGTGGTGTGCATGTTGCTGTGATGCTGGAAGCTATGCCACTGGTATTTCAAATACCAGCAGGGTCACCCATGGTGGACAGGTTTCAGCGAATCTTCTAGACTAAGACAGATTAGGAAGAAGGACTGGCGATCTACTTCTAAGAATACCGGCCAGTGAAAACCTTATGAATGGCAGTGGAACACTGTCATTTCCAGTAGTTTCTGGAAAAGACGATACTGAGAGAAAGAGATCCTTGCTTTTTTTGTCTAGTCTCCCTAAGTTCCAGGTCTAGTCACCTTAGGAAGCTGTGTGATGACCAACACCAAGGTTGGAAAGGAACTAGAAGTAGATGTTTGGTAGCTGTGCCCTTCACTCCCTGCTAGAAGGAAATAAAATTGGACCAATTATAATGCAGTTAACACAGATGGAATTAAAACCAAAAAAAGCAACTCTTTAACCTTGAGGATGGAGTTTGGTAGGTGGGAGTCTCTCCTTATTCCTTATACAAGTGCTGTAACTATCAAATTAAACTTCAGGAAAGGGAGACAAGTGATTTGGGTACATTCCACGTGGAACCAGCCTCATAGAAGATTCTGGGGAAGCTTTTATTTAATTATCTACCTTCCTCATGACCCTCAGGGTCCATTGTTCTCATGATACTTTCTGGATGTCCAGTCCTAGCCTTTCTTCCCCATTTCTCATCTTGTCCTGACCTTTCTTTCCATACTTAGAGCCTCATGTTCCAGAATCATCTCCATCAAATCCCATTTCTATTGTGCCTTATTTCAGGTTGATTTTGGAAAAGAAGTAAAGCAATCTGATAAATTAACTTGTACTTTTGTTTGCCATAAATTCGAGATCATTTTGTATTTGACCTGATACTGTGCTCAGAAGCTGCCTTTCCATTGTATTGGAATAAGCTCAAATGTAAGCTAAGACTGGATGCCAAAAAACAGCTGATATCACTGCCTACCTCTGGCTTGAATATAATATGTAGATTCTAAATATCAATTTGGTATCTCATTATTTCCAGGACTCACTCCCCTCCACCCTACCATTGGTTTATTCTGTAAATTGATTGGAATTTATCATCGTTTTAACCTATTATGCAAGGTTCAATTTATTGTTGCTTGATTCAAAATGTCCTTCACTATCTAATGAGATGGAATCTATCTAATTCTCTCAATTAATTATCCCCCTTAAAATATAATTTGTATCTGAAAGAGATCATTTTATAAAGCCAAAAGCTAGTTGGTTTCAAAATCTTACTTTGGTTTTTCTCCAGGAAGCAAAGTCTCAGGATATCTGGACCATTGATTTGAATCCCTCATTCTTCTTGGAGAGTCCCTCCATCAAATAGGACTCAGTGCCTTAATTTATGGGAAGGCTTCAGTGTCATGGCCCTGTGCAAAATTTTGTATGCAACAGTGGTAGACGAGTTTTCTGCCCACGCAGAAGGTAGAACCCAAGAGACACTAAGCTGGCAAAATAATTGTAATTTGACATCTATCCTGATCGTTTCTTAAACACTTTGACTTTAGTTAATTTTTGGTCTGGAAGAACTCATTGATTGCTAATTTAGAGGAGAGTCAACCTTACTGACTATGCCTCCTTAAATTCGCATACTTAGATTCTGTGCTGATAAATTAGACCCAACAGTTGTGCTTTGTCATTAATTTAACTTATCAGCAAATTTTAAAATTAATGAACCAGAGCCATTTCTTCTGGAATTTGTTGAAAAAGAGTCATGTCCATCGAGGAAGAGCTTGTTTTCTTCCCCTGCATTTTCTCCCTAAGGAAACCATAGAATTCACTGAGGTTTTGTAATGGTCACTGGCTGATCAGTGAAGAGGAGTAGAATGGGATACTTGAGTGCTGCTCACACTTCTGCTTCTGGGGTTTGCGTTAAAAGTATCCTTTATTTAAAAAGTATTTTACTAATGAGTTCATTTAATCATTGTCTCAGGGCCATGTCAGAACTGAAGGTCTGGGTTAATTAACTTTAATGAGGGTTCCTGAACAAGATTTGTAGTTATACGTGTGCTTGAGACCTTTAGGGGACCTTTTGGTAAAATATTCCGAAGGTTTTCTACCTTTTATTAAAGGTTGAATATTTAGGAACTGGCTTAAATAAATATTTTCTTTTCTTGAATTTGGTCCTATAAATGATTCTTTTCGTCAGTCTGTTTGTGAGGAACCGGCTGCTTCGACTCCCAGGTTAAATGAAAGAGAAGAGATGAGAGAAATGTACTTCTCTGAGAGAACTTGCGTGCTCTTGGGAATGTTACTCTGCGATAGATCAGGCTAGGACCGAATTCTTTCTCTTGGTCTTCTGATGATGAATAGCCCACAGTTACTGAAAGAGTAGCTACTATCAGAGTGCAGTGTCTGTTCACAGGGAAGAGAGAAGGTAAATATGATTGGTATCCTTGACTTCATTAGCACTGTGCCAGAAAGTGAGATTATGCATCTACCAGCAGGGTGATTTCCATAGAACAAAAAACACAGATCCAAAATATACGTTAAAACAAACAAACAAACAAAAAAATTTTGAGAATCAAAGTTGAGGGGAGAGTAGTTTTCTGCTGGTCTTCGAGCAGCCCAGTCATTGATTGCATTGATGTGGTGGTTCTACCACTGGCTGACCTGGGCATCAGAGGGACTAAGCAAGGGCTGGAAGCGGTGATAGAATAGGGCCAGATGCCATAGCCATAGTATCCTAATAACTGCACCTCTTTTTGTGTTGTGGGAATCATAAGAATTTACCATTGCAAGGAATCTTACAGTTCATAATCCAAACCTTGTATTTTTCAGCAGAGGAATCAGAGATCTGGGAAGTTTAAGAGACGTTCCCAAAATCTCACATCTGGCAGAGCTGTGACTAGAACACAGGTCTCCTGCCACACTGATGTTATTATCCCTGGATCCTCTGTGTCTTTGTGATGGTAACATGGTCATGGTTATAGTGAAAACTTGTTTAATAGCAAACAAAGAGCCTCCTCATTCAACAAATATTTGTTGGGGGCCGACTACGTGCCAGGCACTGTTCTGGGCATTGATGTTTTAGGAGTGACGTATTCGTGTTCTTCATGTTTCCTCATGACTTAACTCTTCATACCCCTTTCCTCTGACCCTTGCCTCTCATCAGCATCTCTCTGAGATGCACTTTCATTGTTTCCGTTAGCTTCCTGCTAGTTCATGAAGGAGTGGCGGTGGGAGTGCCAATGATATTTTTGGGGCAAGGGTGTCTGAGGTCCACTGGAAGTGATCACTCACAACTTTAGATTCAAAATGTTAAAAATGCCAACCAAGGTTTGTTTTCTTAGGTCTTTTAGAAAATCAAATGGGGCCCAATAGAAGGACTGTCACAGACAAAGGAGAAGTAATAAATTCGGTTGTATTTAGTTCCAAAAGCTGCCTCCTGAATAAGAATTTGCATATAGATTTCTCAAGAAATTTGAAAAAGGCAAAGAGTTTGAAAGTGAGGTCGGAACAGAAGATCTTTTCTGTCATGAAAAGTAGATAGATAATTCTTTCCCCAATACATTATGCTGTTCATTTTTCTAAGACTCTCATGATATCCCAAGTGGAAGATTATCTTACATTTTTTAAGTAACCAGAGGTAAACATCCTTCATTTTTGTCTGCTTCAGAAGAAAGAAGTACCTCTGTTGCTCCCCCTTGATGAGGGATACAAATATTGTGTTGATAGGGTTACAACATACATTTATTTCATAGAGAAATAAGCCAGCTCCAGAGCTCAGAGTTTGAAATAGGAATTATCTTAAGATATTGTAGAATTTTCCTGTATATGAGACAATTACCTGCCATTCAGATAAACACGGGAATCATTTCACAGTCCAGGAACACTCTTTGATCTTCAATCTTTAGGAAAATTCTATAAATATTAGCATAATTTGTTGATTATATATAGAGTTAAGCTTCATAGAAAGACTGTTGGGATGCAGGATTAGTCTTTATGTTGTGTAAGATTGCCTTAATTGATGTAAAAAGTTGGAGATGGGTCCTCTGATTTCTGCAAAAGAGGCCATATCCTAGTCATCTAACCAAAAGCTTTCACTGGGAAAAAAATTATGTAGACAAGGGAAAACTTGGTGAGGTTCACTGTAATTGTGTTTATTTTATTTTTTCTTTTTTTACGCGGGCAAACCCAATCCTATCCAATACGTTTGGATTTAATCTATGTCTTCTCTAAAATATTTTTAAGTATGTTTTAATGATTTAACCCAGGATGAGGAAGAACATTTTGCCATGAGTAGATGTGGTAGGCAGACTGATGGTAAAAATGTCAAAGATACCCATGCTCTAATCCCCAGAATCTGTGAATATCTTACCTTATATGGAAAAGGATTTTCAGATGTGATTAAGTTAGGACGTTGAGATGGGGAGATTGTCCTGAATATCGAGGTGGAACTAATCAAATCATCAACCAACCAACCAACCTACTGCCATCTCATCGATTCTGACTCATAGTGACCCCATAGGGTTTCCAAGGCTGTAAATCTCAGAGGAAGCAGACTGTGCATCTTTCTCCCATGGAGATGCTGGTGGTTTTGAACCACCAACCTTTCGGTTAGCAGTCGATCACTTTAACCATTTTGTAATCACATGAGTCTTTAAAAGCAGCGGAACTTTCTCAGGTGTGGCCAGAAGGAGATACAACTATGGAAGAAAAGCCAGAGAAATGCAACGTTGCTGGCTTTGAAAATGAAGGAAGGGGACCATGAGCCAAAAAACGCAGGCAGTCTCTTGTTGTTGTTATTAGGTGCCCGTTGAGTCAATTCTGACTCATAGTGACCTATGTACAACAGAATGAAACACTGCCTGGTCCTGGCCATCTTCACAATTGTTGTTATGCTTGAGTGCACTGTTGCAGCCACTGTGTCAGTCCATCTCATTGAGGGTCTTCCTCTTTTTCACTCACCCTCTACTTTACCAAGCATGATGTCTTTCTCCAGGAACTGGTCCCTCTTGATAACATGTCCAAAGTATGTGAGATGAAGTCTCGCCATCCTGACTTCTAAGGCATATTCTGGCTGTATTTCTTCCAAGACAGACTTGTTCATTCTTCTAGCAGTCCATAGTATATGTGATATTCTTCTCCAACACCATAATTCAAATGCATCAATCCTTCTTTGGTCTTCCTTGTTTGATTCCTGTGTATTCCATCCAGCGAGGTCCACGTGTATAGTCGCCATTTATGCTGATGATAAAAGATATTTGCAATGAAGAAGTCGTTGGTCTTGCAAAATTCTATCATACTTTCCAACTACTGATCCTTCATCTTTGTTTCCAACTTTCACATTCCAATCACCAGTAATTATCAACGCATCTTGATTGCATGTTCGATCAATTTCAAACTGCAGAAGTTGGTGAAAATCTTCAATTTCTTCATCTTTGTCCTTAGTGGTAGGTGTGTAAATTTGAATAATAGTTGTATTAACTGGTCTTCCTTGTAGGCATATGGATATTATCCTATCACTGACAGCATTGTACTTCAGGATAGATCTTGAAATTTTTTTTTGACAAAGAATGCAACGCCATTCCTCTTCAAGTTGTCACTCCTGGCATAGTAGACCATATGATTGTCCAATTCACAATGGTCAATACGAGTTCATTTAAGCTACTAATGCCTGGGATATCGATGTTTGTGTGTTCCATTTCATTTTTGACGATTTCCAATTTTCCTAGATTCATAATTCGTACATTCCACATTCCGATTATTAATGGATATTTGCAGCTGTCTCTTCTCATTTTGAGTTGTGCCACATCAGCAAATGAAGGTCCCAAAAGCTTGCCTCCATCCACGTCATTAAGATCGACTCTACTTTGAGGAGGCAGCTCTTCCCCAGTTGTCTTTTGAGTGCCTTCCATCCTGAGGTGCTCATCTTCCAGCACTATATCAGACAGTGTTCTGCTGCTATTCATAAGGTTTTCAGTGGCTAATTCTTTTCAAAAGTAGACCGCCGGGTCCTTCTTCCTAGTCTGTCTTAATCTGGAAGCTCGCTGAAACTTGTCCACCATGGGTGTCCCTTCTGGTATTTGAATACTGGTGACATATCTTCCAGCATCACAGCAACACGCAAGCCACCACATTACAACAAACTGACAGACATGTGATAATTGTTTACACCAGCAAGAAAACTAATACCACAGAGATTTGGTTTAACAAGGGAAAACAGGAGAAGGGTAAACAAGATTTTCTTTGGATGAAGAAGTGGTAACATTTTGGACTCTAAAGGTTTAGTAATGGAACCTATAATTTTTAAATTTAATTTAAAAAAAAATTTACTTTTGGTGAAAATATGCACAACAAAACATATACCCATTGGAACTTGTAATTTCTAAAGTAAGGTTTTCATAGGTGATTTGAGTTCGCACAGATTTGCTCATAATCGTTCTTTTTTCTAGCTAGTGAAAGGTGGAACTTCAACAGCAAACTGAAGGAGCAGCTCACAAAAGCAGGAGGTGAGCTCGGTGTGGGCGAGTGGTTGTGTCAAGGATTTCATTGGATCCACAATCAACACCCATGGAAGCAACAGTCAAGAAATCAAATGACATATTTGCATCAGGCAAACCTGCTGCAAAAGATCTCTTTAAAGTGTTAAAAAGCAAAGATGTCACTTGGAGAACTAAGTTGTGCCTGACCCCAGCCATGGTATTTTCAATCACCTCATATGCATGTGAAAGCTGGACAATGAATAAGGAAGACCAACAAAAGAAGAATTGATCCGTTTGAATTATGCTCCTGGCAAAGAATATTGAATATACCATGGGCTGCCAGAAGAATGAACAAATTTGTCTTGGAAAAAGCACAGCCAGAATGCTCCTTAGAAGTGAGAATTGCAAGACTTCATCTCATGAACTTTAGACATGTTATCAGGAGGGACCTGTCCCTGGAGAAGGACATCATACTTGGTAAAGCAGAGGGTCAGTGAAAAAGAGGAAGACCCTTGACAAGGTGGATTGACACAGTGGCTGCAATAGTGAGCTCAGACATAGGAGCAATTATGTGGATGCTGCAGGACTGGGTAACATTTTATTCGTTGTACACAGGGTCGCTATGAGTCGAAACCAGTTTGACAGCATGTAACAACAACAACTTGTAGTAATAATAGCATTCAATGATCTATTTTGTGGTCTGTTTTAGCTTTTGCCCTGGTATCTTTAAATATAATTTTTGAATCTAGCTGCCCAGTGTTGCTAGGACAACCTAGACAAAGACAGTCCCATTAACTTCAGGCACTGCATGCCTATCAAGCTTGTCTGGAGTTAGTGTGGAACAGCAATGAAAAGCTACGATGCTCCACAGCAGTGCAGCTTCTTTCCTTGCCTGAGCAGAAACTGAGCTAGAAGAAGCTAGAAGGAGAAAGAATGCCTGGCTCAAAAGAGGGTGACCTGACTCCCATTAAAATAAAGCCTGAGTGAATGGAGAGAATTAGACGCCACTCAGTCTGGGACATGAGTGCCCTTAGGGTCCGTGACTGATTCCATGAAGAGGCTAAAGCTACAGGACCATGGTGGAACATCTTCTCAGAAGTCAAGTCATTGACTCATTTTGGGGAAGACATTTTTTTTTTTAATTTAAAGCAGTAAATTATGGAATAGAAGACATGGTTTGCACCAATGTCTAAAGTGAAGACCTCAAAGAAATTTCGTGCTGCCACAGACTATAGAGTCCCAGGGGACCACGGTTCCCTCTTCTCTGTTCTTAGAGGTGGGGGGTGGAAGGTTCAGGAAGCACTGGTAACATTAGAGTGTGTACCTAACAGTCTTCCCAACTTGTTCTGAGTCTTTCTCGCCAGCCTATTTTGTACTTCTCTTTGACACCCATCTTAGGTTGTAGCTCAGTGCCCCACATGTCCTCCCTGGGGTGCTCTCCAGGGCTGTCCATCTCTGCATGTCTGCATCTAACTTGTCCATCAGGGCCCTGCTCAAATACCGTCTTCTCCTTGAAGCCTTCTCAGTCTCTCCCAGTGAGTACTCTTTCCTCCTCTGAATGCCTACAGCCTTTTTTCTCTCCTTTTAAAAAATCTCGTTACCCACTTCTAGGGCACTGCTGTCATTGAGTTTCCAGGGAAGTGAACTCTGAGAGGGAGATTAGTGTGCAGGAAGTATACAGGAGAGCTCTTTGGGATTAAGGACTGATGAAGGGAAGGAGGCAGGACTGGGCAGAAGCATGCAGTCTACATTAAAGCCTCTGCTAACCCCAAGGGAGCCATGTAGCTGGAATGATTGTTCAGCGTTGCCCCAAGTTAGGAGGTGGAGAGTCGGGAACAGGAGGAGGAGATGGAAGGCATGGCTAATTGTCTCCATGAACAACTGCTTCCTTTGCCAGGAGACCAGAAGAACTGGATGGTGCCTGGCTACCATTACTGAAATTTTGATCAAAGATTTTATAGAAGAATCCTGATCAAAAGGGGTAAAATTCAGAATAGGATTTCAAATTCTCATGGACTCCAGATGTTCTGTAGCCATGAAGGCTGGATGAACCCCAGAAACTATTTCCCTGAGATAATCTTTAAACCTTAAACCAAAAATATCCCCTGAAGTCTTCTTAGACCCAAACAATAGTTTGTCTTAACTAGTAAAAAATTGTCTGCCTTGAGCATTTTGCTCTTTTAAGAACTGTCAATATGGATCAAATTGACAACAGCAGCTTGAAAGATTAGATAGGAACCTTAGGGGGCAGCGAGTTTATGTTAATGTGGGAGGAAAACTGAGAAAAGGAGGGTGAAAATGGTTGCACGACTCAAAGAATGTAATCAATGCCGCTGAAAGGTACATGAAGAAGCTGTTGAATTGGTGTATGTTTTGCTGTGTGCATTCTCAACAGCAACAATGACAACAGAATATAAATAAAATAAAATAAAGAGGACATAAGTTGTAAGTGCCATGGGGAAAATAAGTGAAGGAAGGAGTGTGGGGAGTGGTTGTGATTTTAGATAGGCTGGCCAGGGAAGGCCTCTCCATCGTTGTCTAGCGTGACCTGCGTAATTTGCCAAGGTCCCTGAATCATCTAATTTAATCCTGTGAAGATGTTGTCTGTTCTGTTGCACACTGTCGTCTTTATGAAGGACCTGTGGGAGAACTTTCCATCTGGTGCTAGAACTAGCAATCGCTGGTCTTCTAATGAGTAATTGGTTTCTTTTTATTTCCTGGGTACCAAGAATCATATAACAGATCATGTCTACCTCTTTGTTTAGGCTACAAGCAAACCAAAACTTTGGCAAGAACTTGGAGTCTTGACCTTACTCTTGATTTCTGTCTTACCTATCCTACCCTGTTTTTTTGCCTTTGCCCCAAATGGACTCACCTACTTATTTTAAATTTTATTTTATGCTGTTATATTGTATTTATTTTTTATGCATCCTTAAATATTTTTGTGAACATGGAAGGCATGAATAAAAATAAATACCCACATCTTATATGCACACACACACATATACACATGAATAAACATGGAAGTGAGGAGTGTCTTCCTTATTTCACTGTACCTTGAACTTGGAATTATCTGAGAAAAGTTTTCATGCTTCATATTACCTTGCCTATATGTTGTTGTTGTTGTTAATTGCCGTTGAGCTGATTTTGACTCATGGCGACCCCGTATTTGCCGGGTAGACCTGCTGCATAGGGTTTTCAAGGCTGTGACCTTTCAGAAGTAGGCGCTCAAAAATCTTTATAGAATAGCAATTTTAGTAGCAGTTATAATTTCAATGAGAAAGATATTCGTGAATATCTTAAGAATTTTTTCATCTGAAGATCAAGCAAAATTTTTCGGAAGTTAGTTTTTTTTTAACAATGATGTATTATGAATGTAAATCTGTGGTGCAAATCTGCAACATGATTGATATGCAATATGAGTCTTCTAAAATACTTTGTAAAAGTTTTCAATCAGTGAGTTTTAATAATTTTGGGGTGATGAAACACTTTGAAAACTATTACCCTCTCTCCAGGCAATTCAGTTACACAAAAAATAGATACAATCTCAAAGAAATCATGGACTTGCTGAAGCCCATCTGTGACTCAACCCCAGGTTATGAATCTCCTGTTATGTATTTTCTTTTCTTTTTAAGTAATACCACATGCTCTCAATTTTTAAATAGCAAAGCACATAAAAAAGCAGAAAAATTACGCATAACCCCATCACCAAGACAACTATTTTTCACATGGGGACATATTTATTTTTGATCTGTTTATTTTCATTTTAAAAAATTTGTTGAGCTTATGCTGTTGATATGATTTTGTATACTTTTTTGAAAACTGATGTATTGCAAGTAGTTCCCGATGAAATGAAAAATCCTTTGCAGACATAATTTCTAATGATTGTGTCATATTGCAGTATATAAATATTCTGTGACGTACTTAAGCATTTTTCTACTGTTGTGCTTCCTCCCTCCCCAATATTTGCTTTAAAGTTGCTATGATCATCTTGAGCTCAAGGCTGCTAACCAAGAGGTTGGCAGCTCGAATCCACCAGCCGCTCCTTGGAAACCCTACGGGGCAGTTTTACTCTGTCCCATAGGGTCTCCATGAGTCGGAATCGACTCGAGGGCAATAGGAAATGGGGATGATGATCTTGGAAGAAAAATTTTGTTGATATATCCAGAATTTTCCTAAGTATTTCTAAAATATTATACCAGAGTGCTCTGACTCCTGCTAATAATAATGATATGATGATAATAATAATGATGATGGTAATTCATGGATTCATTCACTTAGTAAATGTAGAGAGAGAATTTCTAGGTGAAAATGTGTACCCTAACCAAAACTAATGCTATTCGTGTCCAAGTTGTTTTTCAGAAAGATTGTTCCAATTATACTGGCACCAGCAGTGTGTAAACACACTCCAAAGGCGTTTATTTTATCTCACTCTTGCCAACGTTGGGCAGCACCATTAAAAACAAAACAATAATCAAACAGCCAAATCTCCTTTAATTTAATAGGTGAAAAAATGGTATCACTTTGACTTTAATTTGCATTTCTTTGATTATTAATGAGGTTCACTTTTTTTTGTGTGCAAAAACCACTTTATTGGTTTATCTAAAAGACACACCTAAAATAAGAGACGCAAGTACATGTAAAAATAAGACAGATTTAGCAATATAAACAGTAACCAAATAGATTTGGTAGCCAAAAGTATTAAACAGATCAAAGATGAATATTTATCCTTCTTCATTGCCATTGCGAGTCTCTGAGTGGCACAAACGTTTAAGCGCTCCGCCACTAGCTTGACTCCAGAGGAGCCTGAGAAGACAGGTCTGGCAATCTGCTTCTGAAAGGTCACAGCCTTGAAAGCTCTGTGGAGCACTTCTACTCCACATGCATGGGGTTGCCATGAGTCAGAATCGACTTGACA
>NW_004444033.1:10526103-10526935 GCF_000243295.1 Trichechus manatus latirostris
TTCTGTGGTTATTGGCCTCTTCTGGCTAGTATTTTTAGAATCAATTTTGGAAGATTATATTTCCCCCACCTCTATTTTTTCCTCATATCTATGATGCTTTATTATTTAGGTTTATATATGTTAAAATATTATTGTGAGTTTTACTTTAATTAATGTAAAACGATCTACTATCCAATTTAATGCTTTTCTTACTTTGACCTCTTTCTACTTTGATAATTATACTGCTTCCCCTACTTACTCGTTTCTTTTATCCGTTGTTCGCTCCCTCCCTTCCTCTCTCCCTTCTGTCTTCCCTTCCTTCCTTGTTCTCTTCCTCTTCTTCCCCTTTGGTACTGCTCTGACATAGTAATAATTGGCTTATTGAAATCTGTGAATTGGTTGGGACACAATTAAGAAACAGCTTTATTTCTCTCAGACCTCTGCCTTCAAATGTGCCCTGCCACCTCTCCCTTCCCTACTTCCTGATGACATCTTGGACCACATGTCAACTCCAGTCTAAGTCAACACTCTAGTCTCTCATCCATTCACAATTTCCCCCATACCCCCAAGCTCGGGCCATCCAAGGGACAGGAAGGGTCTGTTTTTGTTTTTTTTGTTTTTTTTTAAATTCAAGATTTCTCCCTCTTCCTCCTTCCTCCTATGGAATGGAGCCTGGGTGGCACAAGTGGTTTGGGCTGCTAACCCAGAGGGTGGAGGTTTGAACTCACCTGGTGACTCTGCGGAAGAAAGACCTGGTGAACTGCTTCTGTAAAGATTACAGCCAAGAAAACCTTTGGAGCAGTTCTGCTCTGTAACTCATGGGGATGCCAGGAGTTGGGGGCCGACTCAATGG
>NW_004444033.1:10528945-10529956 GCF_000243295.1 Trichechus manatus latirostris
TAGCTCTTAACCACTACGCTACCAGGGTTTCCCAGTTCAACTTAGCAAAAATTTATTGAACATCTGTTATGTGCAAGGGAATTTGCCTGGTCCTAGTAATAAAAAAGATGATTATGATATGATTCTTGCCTTCAAGACCTGAGAGTCTGGTGACTAATGATCTGTTTCTAAATCCTCTCTGCCCTTTGAGAACAAGAATCATCTGACATAGGTCCATTTTGTCTTCTCTCCTGAAGCCCAGGCTCATATTTCCAGCTGCCTATGAAGCCCTATGGGACAGTTCTACTCTGTCCTATAGGGTCGCTATGAGTTGGAATTGACTCAATGGCAATGGGTTTGGTTTTAGTTATGAAGCCCTTTCCCTACATGTTTCAATGGTAACCTCAAACTAAACATGTCAAACATTTTTTCTTCTCATTTTAAATCTTTCTCTATTGACTTCCCTATGTCTCTCTGACTTAGCTTGAAACTTCAACTTTCACCTCCTCCTCATTCCTTCAATAACTGATTGGTCTTCAATAGTGTCTTAGTAATCCAGTGCTGCTGTAACAGAAATACCACAAGTGGGTGGCTTTAACAAAGAGAAATTTATTCTCTCACAGTTTAGTAGGCTAGAAGTCCAAATTCAGGGCACCAGCTCCAGGGGAAGGCTCTCTCTGTTGTCTTTGGCGGGAGGTCCCCATCATCAATCTTCCCCTAGTCCAGGAGCTTCTCTGCACAGGAACCCCTGTTCCAAAGGATGCTCTCCACTCCCAGCACTGCCCTCTTGGTGGTATGAGGTCCCCCAGTCTCTCAGCTCATTTCTCTCTTCTATATCTCAAAAGAGATAGGCCCAAGACACAATCTAATCCTGTAGATTGAATCCTGCCACATCAACGTAACTGCTGCCAATTCCATCTCATCAACATCATAGAGATAGGATCTACAACACACAGGAAAGTCACATCATATGACAAAATGATGGACAATCACACAATACTGGGAATTATGGCCTAGCCAAGTTGACAGTCA
>NW_004444033.1:10531890-10533069 GCF_000243295.1 Trichechus manatus latirostris
GGAAAATATTAAATGATGCAGGAAGCATCAAAAGAAGATGGAATGAATACACAGAGTCATTATACCACAAAGAATTGGTCAACATTCAACTATTTCAGAAGGTAGCATATGATCAGGAACTGATGGTAATGAAGGAAGAAGTCTAAGCTACATTGAAGGCATTGGCAAAAACCAAGGCTTCAGGAATTGACAGAATATCAATTGAGATGTTTCAACAAACAGATGCAGCACTGGAAGTGCTCACTAGTCTAAGCCAAGAAATTTGGAAGACAGCTACCGGGCCAATTGACTGGAAGAGATCTGTATTTATACTTATTCCCAAGAAAAGTGATGAACCAAATGTGGAAATTATCGAATAATATCATGAGTATCATATACAAGTAAATTTTGCTGAAGATAATTAAAAAATGGTTGCAGCAGTACATCTGTCAGGGAACTGCCAGAAATTCAAGGTAGATTCAGAAGAGGACATGGAACCAGAGATATCATTGCTGATGTCAGATGGATCTTGACTGAACAGAAAATAGCAGAAAGACATTTACCTGTGTTTTATTGACTGTGCAAGGGCATTCGACCATGTGGATAATAACAAATTATGGATAACCTTGCGGAGAATAAGAATTCCAGAACACCTAATTGTGCTCATGCAGAACCTGTACATAGACCAAGAAGCAGTCGTTTGAACAAAACAAGGGGATATTGAGTGGTTTAAAATCAGGAAAGATGTGTTTCAGGGGTGTATCATTTCACCATATTTATTCAATCTGTATGCTGAGCAAATAATTCTAGAAGCTGGACTATATGAAGAAGAATATGGCATCAGGTTTGGAGGAAGACTCATTAACAACCTATGCTATGCAGACGACACAAACTTGCTTGCAGAAATAGAAGAGGACTTGCACTTACTGATGAAGATCAAAGACCACAGCCTTCAGTGTGGATTATATCTCAACATAAAGAAAACAAAAATCCTGACAAATGGATCAATAAGCAACATCATGATAAAGGGAGAAAAGACTGAAGTTGTCAAGGATTTCATTTTGCTTGGATCCATAATCAACAGTCAAGAAATCAAAAGATGTATGCACTGGGCAAATCTGCTGCAAAAGACCTCTTTAAAGTGTTGAAAAGCAAAGATGTCACCTTGAAGACTAAGGTGCGCCTGACCCAAGCCATGGT
>NW_004444033.1:10533924-10535224 GCF_000243295.1 Trichechus manatus latirostris
TACATATTCAGCATGCTTATCTTATAGCAGTGGTTCCCAATCTCGGCTGTACCTTGGAATCATCTAGGGTCTTTAAAGAATACTGAAGCCTGGGGCCCATCCCCAGAGATTCTGATTTAATTGGTCTGGGGCACAGCCTGGGCATCCGGATTTTAAGAGTTCCAAGGTGATTCTCATCTGCTGTCTAGGTTGAGAACCTCCGTTTTCTAGGGAAGGTTGTTCTACACCAACTTTTCCCAGTATTGTAGCACAGGACAAAATGTAAAACAGTAATAATAATAAAGACAAGAACAAAAACCAGGTTGAT
Source organism: Trichechus manatus latirostris (assembly GCF_000243295.1). NCBI lineage: Eukaryota > Metazoa > Chordata > Mammalia > Sirenia > Trichechidae > Trichechus > Trichechus manatus. Next base: position 10,534,232 of record NW_004444033.1, read on the forward strand.
GAAATATTTGTCGGTCACTTGTGCACTGCAACTCAGGGGGTAGAGCTAACTTTGCTATGACGTCAGCCTGGGAGCCTTGCTGATACTGCCTTCATTAGCGCAGAACGTGAAGAACAAAAGTCTGGCCTTCTAAAAGCATCCTTGGAGGAGGTGGGTTTATACTCTAATTTGGATGCTGCATCTTTCTGTCTCGACAGGAGGTCTCCAAGAAAAGTACAAATAGGGACGCTCACATTACAGTCATGGGCAAATGAATCATGTTCTAATTGTAGATTATCAACAGAATGGCTACAAGTGTGTCACAAAACTAAGACAATTATTCTCTGTAGGCAAACAAAAGCTTCTGATCTTTTATGTTTAATTTCAGATAAACAGGAGGCCTATTTTGTGTTTTTAACTGACTCGGTGCCTGAAATATCTTAGGTACTCACACACTTTTCTATATGTCAGAATATAAACTTCCCAAAGATGATATATTTAAAATGAAAGAACATTCCAGGGTAGAATGCCAGCCCCTGGTGATGAACTGTGATATGCCAGTTTTATGCTCGTGCCCAGAATGTATCAGGTTTACCATTAATTACGATATTTCCTACTGGCTTATTACCAAGATCAGATTCCTTCCAACAACTTCTAGGTAAAATCAGTAACACTTAACATGAGGAGGTAGTTTAGAACTTTAATTTAGGAAGAAAGATGCATTGTTGCTCACTGAACTATGGACAAGATTGAAGTTATCTAGAGTTGAAACTTATCTATGAGCTGTCTACATTTGACATGTTGGGATGGTCTTAGTGATATAGGACCTGCATTTGGGGTTTGCAGAGACCAGGATGAAGCAAGGTCAGAAGCTATTTATTTCTGCTTTTCAGTGAAAGTAGCTGGAGAGAAGATTGGAAGCACAAAAGGAGAGTGTAGTCTTTTCTTGGGACCCAAGACAGAGGTGGGGGTGGAGGGCCTAGGGAGGGAAGAGGATACCTAAGGGGAAGAGCT
>NW_004444033.1:10535725-10539009 GCF_000243295.1 Trichechus manatus latirostris
GGTATGAGGTCCCCACTCTCTGCTTGCTTCCCGTTCCACACTCCAGGGAAACTCCCTTTACATTGGATCAGGGATGTGACCTTAGTAAGGGTGTTACAATCCCACCTTAATCCTCTTTAACATAAAATTACAATCACAAAATAGAGGACAACCACACAATACTGGGAATCATGGCCTAACCAAGTTGACACATATTTTGGGGGAGATACAATTCAATCCATGACAGCAGGTATTTCTGAGAGTCCTCTTGCACTGAAAAACAAATATCTGATAAATATTCTGGTTAGATCATATACGACCCTTGCTATTTTGCTCCAGTTACCCTTACTCCAACCCCACTGCTTTGAGGAACACTGAAAATCCACCAAACACTTCACTGTCTCACCAGACATCTTTATCTCTGCTGCAGAGAATTGCCATCTCTTCTCCTGTCTCCTAGCAGGCATGGTCATCACCGCCCGTGCCCAGGATCCTTCAAAGAGCCAAGACTTACTTTTTAAAAAAACTGGGTCAAGCTGGTTATGCCTGGCTGCCTCTTATTTTCTTGGGATGTGCTCTGTCCTGGGAAGTTCTCAGTCTTTCTTTCCTCAGTCTTCTGGTGGGTCCTTCACTAGTTAACCAGAAATGCCCATAGGTATCTGAACTTCAGTGTTGAGCATAGCTTAGCTGAAGCTGGGAAGCCCTTCTTCAAACCATGGAGAAATGGAAACTAAGGAGAAGTGAAGTCACTTAGTCTGGGGCTACATGTGTTAGAAGTAGCATCACAACTAGAACTAAAATATCCAGGCAGTTACCAGCTATGCTTAGAAGGTTTGAGGGGAGAGAGAAAAAGGAAGAAGTTGACCCAGGCATGCTTTCTGGAGCCACAAGGAGATGGTGTGTGGGCTAAGGGCTGAGCGAGGCACATTGTTGAACATCTCTGAGGAACTCTCCAAGACAGAACTTTGTTCATGTAAGACCATTTGAATTGTGGTATTTGTGAAGAATAATGACTATATTGTGGATTGCCAGAAGAATGAACAAATCAGTCTTGGAGAAAGTACAACCAGAATGGTCCTTATAAGTGAGGATGGTGAGACTTACTTTGGACACATCATTGCGGGGGAACACTTGCTAGAAAAGGACATCGTGTTTGGTAAAGGAGAAGGTCAGTCAAAACAAGGGAAACCCTCGATGGGATAAATTGACACAATAGCCACATCAATGGACTCAAACACACCAGCGACATGAAGATGGCTCAGGATCAGGCAACATTTTGTTCCGTTATACATGAGGTCTCCTTGAGACAGAGCCAACTCAACAGCAGCTAACAACAACTAAGACCATGATAAGAGATGACAGCCAAGATTTAACATAAATAGTTTGTGTTTATGTTAATATCAGACCTCTATTTATTTTTATTTTATAGTTTTTTTCCAAAACATAATCATTTTTCTTGGAAAATAATGAAAATTGTTTTTAACATTGAGTAAATTTAGAGATTAATGATCTCAGATCCCTTCCATATTAAATTCAGTTGTGGCTTTTATGTTTCATTTAAGCGATCTTATTTATGACCAATGTCTGAATGTCTAGTGTTATCTGGAGCTGAAAATTATAGTCTTGCTTTAAATTTTGAATGAAGCATTTAACATTATTTACAACTCTGAACACTTAATTTTGATTGGACAGATTTACTGCTTCAGAGAATTGTTTCCTGGAACTATTGTTGGGGCAATTGTGGCTGCTGTGTTTGCTGTGAAGTAAATCAGGAAATTGTCCTTGAATATATTAGTGACGAGATTCTTCTCTTCCAGTGCCTTCTTGGACACTTAATTAGACAAGTTTCTTTCTTAAGGCTAAAGGAAGTTTTTGTGAGGTGTGGATGCCAGATACTAACTCTTATTTGATTAATATTCCTCTAGAATTGTTCAGGATTATGTTTTCTTTTCAATCCAGAAATTAGACATAATCAGAGTCTCTAATTTTAGCTCTTTCCATTGCCATGGGGGAGAGCAGGGAGCCAACATTTAAATAATTCTTAAATCTTGGTGGAATGGGGAGAGGGGAGAAGTCAAAGGCCCAAGGGCTTCACTCCCCTCAAGGAGTAGGTGAGAGAAGGGCGGTTACTGAGCCCTGGATCTAGCCAGAATCAAAATACACAAGGATGGCTTAGTTTATCTTCAGTTTTAATGGCAAAGGGGTGGGTAAAACCACCAGTTGCCATCAAGTCGATTCCGACTCATGGTGGCCCCATGTCTGTCAGAGTAGAATTATGCTGCACAGGGTTTTCAATGGCTGATTTTTCTGAAGTAGATCACCCGGCCTTTCTTCCAAGGAGCCTTTGGGTGGACTTGAACCTCCAACCTTTTTGTTAGCTGCTGGGTGCATTAACTCTTTGCCACCACTCTGGGATTTCTAAGGGGTGGGTAGGATATGCAAATTATAAGGTAAAAAATCAAGAGCTTGCGCTTTGGAGTTGTTCACAATAGAGACTGATTCCTGGATCTTTCAGTTACTAAGTGTTGACCTTGTGTGTGCTATTTCTTGGCTTCTTTGAGCCTCGGTTTCTTTACTGGTAAATTATTATTTATCTTATAGAGTTGTTATAAGAGCTAAATGAGGTGATGAGTGGGTAACACCCAGACACAGCTAACAGTGTCTGGTTGTCCATCTGAGAGCCACTTTCATCTACTCTCAGAAGAAGTGCTGCCAGTGATGCTGATTCTACCACCAGCCATAGGAGGCGGATGCATAACTCAGACTGGCCACATAACAGAACTCTACCCCCCAGCTGTAGTGACTCCTTCAGGGACGTGCATGACCTAAATCAGTCCAATCAAAGTACATCTTATGTGGGAGCTATCAGGGAAGATCCATTTTCCCCTCTAAACTTGATGTGGAAAGATAAGGAAGGAAGCTGTTGGCCACCATTTTGCCCCATGGAGCCTCAGGATGCAGCCAATCTATGGTTGACAGCAATGCCAAGGGACCAAGGAACATAGTCTCTGGTCCCCACATGTTTCAGGTGGATTAACAACCATATACTTATTTTAACTTATGTCAGTTAACTGCAATGAAAAGGGTCCTGACTGATACAAGGTACTTAATAAGTGTTAGTCATTTCTTTACCTCCCTTACTCCTCAGGGAACCAGAATGCTGCAGAGGAAGAATGAAAACAATTGAATATTCTCTGAGAATCCCTACAGGTTGTAGATAATGTATGGAAGTGCTTTTCAGACTCGAGAATTTCATATGCATAAATCACTTCCAAAATATATTTTTATTAAAAGAATAAAATTCA
>NW_004444033.1:10540496-10541428 GCF_000243295.1 Trichechus manatus latirostris
GCTTTGGTAGGCATTAAGGGAGTTACTGCATGCAAAGCTTTTAGAATTGTGTCTAGCACATAGTAAGCACTCAATACCACCCTTTGACTACTAGCAGAAAGGTTAGTGGTTTGAACCCACCCAGAGGTGTCTCTAAGACAGGTGTGGCAATCTGCTTCCAAAGGTCACAGCCTCGAAAACTCTGTGATGCAGTTCTACTCTGCATGCATGGGGTCGCTATGAGTCAGAATGGACTAGAAGGCAACCAACAACAGCAGGGCTCTTTGAGTTCCAGCAGGCAGTGAATTCAGGAACCACACACATCCTCTGATTCTGCTCTCCTGCATGGGAGGCTGAGGCATTATTACTGGTCACCCGAAGCTCACCTGGGACTGGGCTGCCCACAGTGAGGAGTGTCAGTACCAGTTGCCCCATGTATTCCTGCAGGATGGTTGCTTCTCTCTGGATGATAGGGAGGCACAGGAAGGAAAGCCTCTTGTGGAGGAATGAGTAGAGGGATTCAGAGAGGAAGTTTCTAAAGGTACAGCTGGAACAATTCCCATGATGCCACACATGGTACACAACAGTTTTGGCATGATGTTGTTGCTTCTGTCCACTCCTCTACCCTCTACCAGCAATGCCTGGTGGCTGAAAGACAGCCCCACCCTGAACAAGGCAATTGCAGCCTTGAACGAGAGTTGAGTGCACTTCTGTGTGAAAGTGAAGACGCTGTGGTGAAGTGCTAGTGTTTGAATGTTGACTTTGTCCAAGTGACTCCAAAAGAGGTTAAACGATTAAGTTGGCATATGCGTACCAGGGAGCCCCTCCAAACAAGATAGCTCCCTGAGCAGAGGCAGTACTGGAGGTTTTGCATGGCAAGGAGAAGAGGGGCTCATGACTGTGTCCTTGTCCCAGGGTGCAGATTTCTGTAGCTGAAACTCCTGCAAAAATGG
>NW_004444033.1:10542518-10543429 GCF_000243295.1 Trichechus manatus latirostris
CAACAACAATAATGCTACGTGTCACATAGGGAAAGAAAGAGGGGAGGCAATAAAGAAATTGAAAAACTTCTAAGTTCTGGGAATCATTTCAATCACTCCATAGACACATGCACTAAGATATTGTTTGTATAAAGATAGATTTGCAGTACACGAAGCTTATGAACTGCCATCAAACACTGTCCAAAAAACCAACCAACCAAACAAACAAACCCGTTGCTGTTGAGTCAATTCCGACTCATAGTGACCCTGTAGGACAGAGTAGAACTGCCCTGTAATTTTTTTTGTAATCTTTATGGAAGCAGACTGCCGCATCTTTTTCCCATGAGTGGCTGGTGGGTTGAACCGTCTACCTTTTGGTTAGCAGCTGAGCGCTTAACCACTGAGCAACCAGGCCTCCTTCATCAAACACTGGCGGGGAGCAATTTGAAGCACATCAAAGAGGAAAGCAGCTCCAGTACTAAGATGAGTGTAAAAGTTTGCTGCTGATGGGATTTATGTTTAAGGATCAAATTCCCGTTAACAAAAATGCACCGCTCCTTGCTCCAAACTGCTTCATCATTCTCTTTGAAGATGCACAATCATTGTGTTGCCTGAATATGTAAACAGGAATAAATCGATGCTTTTGAGAAACCTGCTCTATATCTTAACACAAATGGATTAAACCGGAAATTTTAATCACATGCTTTTAAAGCTCAATTGATAATAGTCTAATACAGATATCAAAGTGGAAACACAGTAAGAAGGAGACGAGAGTGCTGAGACTTTGAGGAAATAGACTAGCTTCTGCTTCATCTGAGAATTTAAACATGAATACGAAGGGAAAAGAGTCACATCTGGCACAAGCTTACTCTTGGTGGCACTTCCTCCAGTTTCCCTGAACCTCCCCATGTTCCTATTTTTCTCTGTCCTGC
>NW_004444033.1:10548842-10558037 GCF_000243295.1 Trichechus manatus latirostris
AACGTATGTATAAATTTTTGTATGGGAAAAAATAAAAATAGTTGTTACTTAGTAAAATTTATCAGAAAAAGCAGAAAAGACTGATTAAATATTTCAATTATTTTTTGCTCATAGAAAAGGCAATTATGTTATAGAGGTCATGGAACACTAAATCTTAAAGGAGTTGAGAGTGGGGATAAGTGGGAATCAGTCAGGACAATGAGCTGCTGTTGGGATGGTGTGGTGCTCATGAACAGTACGGCTGCTTAAAAACGGGAGACCCTTTCCAGAGAGACTCCCCAAGTGCTAATGGGAAGCCAGAAGGAAGGAAAAAATTGATGGCTTGCCTCACAGAGATCTGATTCTCAACAGGGAGATAAGAAACGGCTTTTGTTCCAAAGATTTGATGTGTGCGCAATTCAAGTTTATATCATTTTGTCCTTGTCCTGGAAAATACGGTGATTCACAACATGGATCTCATTCCAGTAAATATTCACCTTGTGTTATACAAAATGCAAATGGTCGAGTCTTATACTCTCAGTTATTTAACTGAACCTGTTATCAAAAAATGAAAAATGATTCAGTTGGAAGAATCTATTTAAATTTTTTGTTTTGTCTTTCATGTAATGACTTTACTTATTATGACAAAGTTCCTTAGATGAAAAGAAGCAATTCAACCAAGTGAAGCAACTTCAGCGTTCTGAAAACTCGACACTGTCAATGTCGTAAACCTACTTTTCACTTAGATGTTGGCATGTTGCTAAGCTTGACATCAAATTTCTGGGTTGGAAATCTGGCTCCACCACTTTTTACATTACCCTGATGCTATTTTTAACCTCTCTGTGCCTTATTTCTCTTATCTATAAAATGGAGATAATAACGGTAAGTACTTCACAGGGATGTTGTGAGGATTGATTGAGTTAGTTCAAATAAAGAATTTAGAAGGGTGGCCGGCACAGAGTATCCCTAAGTAAGTATTGTTATCACCACTACCATCATCTAAGTAACTTTGAGAGAATAAGATTCAACCGTTTGCATTCTGTATAACACACTCAATATTTATTGGAATGAGATTCATGTTGTGAATAACTCTGTTTTCCAGGGCAAGGACAAAATGATATAAGCTTGAATTGCCCACATATCAAGTCTTTGGAACACAATCCATTTTTTATTTCCTTGTTGAGAATTACATCTCAAGAGCTCAGTAGAGCTTTTGCAGCTTCTTGTTTATCAGGATGGTCATGAGTTGGACAAAGATCATCACCACTACTGCCACCATCCCCACCACCATCATAATTATATAACTCAGTACCAAACATCTTTCAGTGATGAAGAATAAATTCGCAAATTTATATTTCTGAGAAGTTAACCTAAAACTGTCTGTGATAAGACACTATGCCCTGTGGGTACAGTCATGATACAAATGTTCATCTCTTGCTGCTTGTCATTTAATGTGTTCTCCTTACTTACTATTTCATAACCATTTAGTTCATAGATGACTCAAATGACTGAAAGAACATTAATCTTTTCTGTCTCCTTATTTGTGCAGAGTTGAGTCAAGTGGTTGAAGCAAGTGGTAGTTGTCTTTTAAAAAGCTGAATTTGCAAATGGGTTTATTTTAGACACACTCTGCTCTATTTTCTCTGGCTTTACCGATGTGGTGAAATGAGTTTCCTTATATGGCCTTTTACCTTGGTTCTTTGGAAAAATAGCTTGAGAGATTTTCCCCCTAAACCCTGAGGAGTTTGCCCCCGTTTTCTACCCCAGAGGGTTTGTTACTTTTGTCCAGGTTGATTGACATTTTCTGCGTAAGCTGTAAACAACTTGGTTTGATACTTTTTTTCTGGTCCTGGGCTACAGCTTGCCCTGTGATTGGTGTTCACCTTGAAGGGATTGGTCAGTAGACTATGCAAATGAAGTGAATTGTAGCCTAGCTGTGCCTACTATGCAAATAAGTGTCTATGGCCTACCAAAAGGGGATTGGTTATTTCGTGACCCTGGTGGGAATGTCATGCCTTGAAATCGACAAGGAGTTTATATATTTAAGCAGCTAGCCCCACAGAGGATTTGTCAGACAGAAAGAAGCAACAAGAGAAACAGCAGGAGAAGCAGAAGGAAGAAAGGAGAAAGAAGAAGCAGAGAGAGTAAGCAAGAAACCTCCTAAGAGCTATACCATGGATCAAACGCTGTAACACTGAAGACAACAAGAGGCCTGGAAGGGGTCCAGCAGCAGAGCCAGTGGTGACAGAGGGCAGAGCTGAGAGGAGCCTGTCCTGAGGGGGCCAAGAGAAGCCTGTCCTCAGGGGGCAGAGAGGAGCTGAGAGAGCTGTCCTGCACTGAAGAAGGGAGACTTTGCTTACATGCTTCCTGACCATGATCCTGAGTTGCCTGTTGATCTTGATCTCGAGTTGTACCTTGTTCCTTAATAAATCATTTAACTGTAAGTATGGTCTGTGAGTTCTGGGGGCCATTGCAATGGATTATCGAAGCCAGCAGAGAAGTAGAGAGTGCCATGGGAGGGATGACTGGTGTCAGAATTGGTAAAAAGGTTGGCGAGTGGAGATAAGTCTGACCTCCACCTCATGAGAATCAGCTTTGTGCTGATGGCGATTCTTATTATCCCTCCTGAAGGTAGACAGGTGTTAACGCTACTACTACTACTCCTGCCATTTTACAAGCAGGTATAACAGTAAACTCCGCGGAGGGTAGGAAGGGAGGAAGCCTCACTCTGCCTCTTACCTAGTGTCTCTCAGTGGCCAGACTCCAGGACTAGGAATGTTTAAATTTATTGCAGAAGAAATGGCTTCAGGGTTGGCTTCAGAAAAGACAAAAAACAAACAAAAAGCATTTATTTAATAAAGATTAGAGAGCACTCATGGTCTTTAAGTATAGACATAATGATTATGTAGAGAATGCTGTAGCCATTTCTTTATCTACTGAAGACAAAAAAGTATATGTTAGCTTGTCAGGAGTAAAATTTTATGTAGCTGGTATGGGGCGACTAATTTTGTGTAGCTGGTATGAGAGGGGCTTCCTTGGGTCAAGGGGTTTGCCCTTTTGTGTGTGAGTCCTCATTTCTCATTTCTACTTGTTAACGTAGGCCCTGTATCATCAAAGCCTTCCCTACCCACTCACTGCCACACTGCTAACATCTATCCTCTGGTCAATCTCCTATTTGCTTATGAGCAAGCTACCAGGTGGTGTCTGTGATTTATCTTCCTCTCCTAATCTGGCCTTGTAGGTGGAAACTATTGACAGAGTCTTCATTGTCTTTAAAGCTGCCTTCAGTGACCAGCTACTACCTGCAGTACTCCCGTTTTGAGCTGTTACTCGAGGCATTGACTCCAATAAAGGTACCCTATGCGCCCAGGTGCAGGAGTTTGCTTGGGCCTCAGTAAACCAAAGCCATGCTGGGTTCTGTGCAGAAGTGGGTCTTGCCCCCTTTTCTCTTAGATTTTTAACAAGAGTCCCAAACAGAGCTACTTTTTACCCAGTGTTTTATTTCTATAATGATAATTGCTTTTAAGCTATAGCCCTACCTGCTTCCTAGAATGCAGAGCTTATGCCTATGAGATATGAACTGGAAGATGAATATGAGCCACGGACACCATGCTGGTCTTAAAATGGCATCTCCCCATCTAAACTTGAGGCGCAGCTATTGGACCACGTCTCTGTGCCTGACATCTTGGGATGAGTTTTCTCTCGGGCTGCTACCAAAGTGCCATGTCCACCAGCGAGAGCCCAGTCTGTCCAGTGGAAGGTATCATTGAGGCTCAGGCTGGACTGAAGCTCTGAGGGCTGTCATGGAGCTTGATAGAGCTTCTTCAGCCTCATGCTCATCAGGATGATCATGAGTCGGACAAAAATTAAGACTTTAAAATACCATGAAAGACAGCTAGTCAAGGAAATTTAAATTATGATGTCCGTGAAATACCAGTTGCAGACTGTAGGATACATACTCACATACACACACATACACATTCAGAGATTGGACAGGAATACACTAAATTATAACAGTGGTTACCTCTGGGGTTGTGTAATCATAATGGATCTTTACTTTCTTTTTTATATGCTATTATAGTTCTTATTTTTGCTTACATTTAGCATGTATACTTTTCATATTCAGAAAAAAGTAAGTTTCTTTTTAAGGAGAATAATTATCACTAATTTAAGGCTGACCGACAAAGGGTTGAGGTGGAACTGACAGATAATGAGGACAATTAGTAATACAAAGAGCACTACCAAAATTACTGAACACTTTTACCTTAGGTCCTTGGTCTCTCTCAGTCACACTGAAAAATCTAAGGCAGCTTAGAATCTCCAATACAAGCAGGTATTGAGTTAGAATGTAAGGGAAGCCTTATTGGATGACTTCAGATTGGGTTTGGTATTTGTGAGGATTTTAAATATTCGAGGGAGAGGTGAAGAGTTGTTAGCCATCTAGCAGCTTACATTTAATGCTGTAATGGCCCACTAAACCAGACAACCTTGATGTTACCCTCACCTTGACTACACTTTAAACAGGTTTCTCTCTTATCTCCTTGACCTTCCTCTCTTCCCCTGGTCTTTACAGGATTCAGGCAGCCTAATCACCGCAAAAGAATGCCAGCCAAAAGATCCTAGGATCCAAGCACAGTAAATCACTCACCTATCCCATTTATCAGCCACCCCCCCGCCAGCATCTTCCAGTATTTTCTCACTAGCCCACTCTAGCCCTTAAAAACCCTGCCATTCTTTGTTTCAGTAAAATTGAATTCTGACTCAGTTCTGGGTCTCTCGCCCCGATTGCAATAGCCTTGAATAAAGTCATCTTTGACTATTTAACATTGTCTGGTGCAATTTTCTTTGACACCATAGAGGCCAATGACTGCAGTTTCAGACATCTGTTTAGATGCTTTGACACTGAATAGGCACAGTGACAACTGTTGTTGTTAGGTGCTGTCAAGTCAGTTCCAACTCATAGTGACGCTAGGTACAACAGAACGAAACGCTGTCCGTTCCTGGGCCATCCTCACAATCCGTGTTATGCTTGAGCCCATCATTACAGCTACTGTGTCAATCCCTCTCACTGAGGGTCTTCCTCTTTTTTGCTGATCCTTTACTTTACCAAGCATGATTTCCTTCTCCAGGGACTGGTGCCTCATGATAAAATGTCCAAAGTATGTGAGACGAAGTCTCACCATCCTTGCTTCTAATGAGCATTCTGGCTGTACTTCTTCTAAGACAGATTTGTTCTTTCTTCTGAAACTGCATGGTATATTCAATATTCTTCTCCAACATCATTATTCAAAGGCATCAATTCTTCTTCGGACTTCCTTATTCATTGTCCAGCTTTCACATCATACGAGACAACTGAAAACACCATGGCTTGGGTCAGGCGCACCTTAGTCCTTAAAGAGATATTTTTGCTTTTTAGCACTTTAAAGAGATCTTTTGCAGCAGATTTGCCCAATGCAATGCATCGCTTGATTTCCTGATTGCTGCTTTGATGGGTGTTGATTGTGGATCCAAGTAAAATGAAATCCTTTATAACTTCAATATTTTCTCCATTTACCATGAAGTTGCTTAATGGTCCAGTTGTGAAGATTTTTGTTTTCTTTATGTTGAGGTGTAACCCATTCTGAAGGCTGTGGTCTTTGATCTTCATCAGTAAGAATGATGAGAGGAGTTTAAAGGAAATAATATGGCATATAAATAAAGCCAGATCTCTTAAAATGTGTCTTTTCCTGTTATTAGTTAGGGCTAAACTGCTGTCTGAAGGGAGAGCTCTAGGGAAGAAATAGGAACCGATGTTCCCTTTCCCATGGGATTCTGTTTAAGAAACAAATCCTTGATTTAGACCAATGGTTACTGCTCTCCTTGTTAACCAAAAGGTTGGAGGCTTGAATTCACCCTTCTGAGTATCTTGGAAGAAATCCTGGTGGTCAACTTCCAAAAATCAGCCATTGAAAACCCTGTGGAGCACAGTTCTGCCCTGACACACATAGGGTCACCATATACTGGAGATGACTCAAAGGCAATTGGTTTAGTTCAATTAAATATGGTTGACCTTACTTAGTGTTAGGTTTTTATTGAGTATAAGTCCTTCAAGTAATACTGTATTTGCATAAGCCCACTAAGAGGTTGCCCTCATAGTCTTGTGGAAACAATGAAGAGTATTAGTTAGAGATAACTTAAAAGCATCCAAAAATAAAAATGTTATGTTGTTTCAAAAGTAAACTTTTTTCCAGGGTAAGGCCCCTCAGGCACCTGAGTCAGGTTAGAATTCCTAAAGCATGGTTCTGGTCACTTCCCTGTTCTAAAGCCTCCAATGACTTCCACTGTATTATTGAATATCTTTTTAGAATGAAGAATTCTTTGTTTAAACAAAATCATGCTAAGATATGATAAATGTAGAGAGCACAGGGAAAAAAAACAATTATTATAGCGAAGTGTTGAGATCGCGAGTGTTTCTGCATTTTAAGAATTGTGTCAGAATTCATGCTAGAATAAAGAGTATTCTTTCATTTCAAAAAGATGTGAGGACAAAGATGATCATAATGAAGTGAAAGATAGTTTTCTTGGGTTCATGGGTTGCCAAGATATTAGACAGATGGATGAATGGATGGATGGATGGATGGATGTGTGGATGGAAGAATGGATGGATGGAAAGACAGATAGATGGATAGATAGATGATAGATACATAGATAGATAGAGATATCTGTCACTAAGTTGACTCTAACTCGTGATGACCTTATGTACAACAGAAGGAAGCATTGCCTAGCCCTGCGTCATTCTCATGATAGCCGGCATGTCTATTGTCGCAGCTATTGTGCTGACCCATCTCACCGAGGGTCTTCCACACCCTTGTTGACCGTCTACTTCATCAAACCTGATGTCCTCCTCTAGTAATTGATCCCTCCTGATGACATGTCCAAAGTAAGTGAGTTGGACAATATTCTGTTGTAATCCATAGGGTTTTTACTGGCTAATTTTCAGAAGTAGATGGCCAGGTCTTTCTTCTTAGTCCGAATGGCATAGCTTCCAGCATCATAGCAACATGTAAGCCACCACAGTACGACAAACAGACAGATGGGTGGTGGGCCAAGATATTAGTTAACTGAGTTTTAGCTTCCTCTGGTGGCAAGTGTGGGGTGAAGGGATTCGAGACCTAGAAAAGGCCTTGTGGGGCTGAGATACAACCCCTGCCTCCTGGAGCATTGACACTGATTTTGGATTTTGTTTTCCTTTTCGGCATTGTCACTCACTTAGGACATCCTCAGATTTCAGTAAAGCTGATTAGCTTAACAATCTAATGTTTTTCTTGTGTGCAAGCCACCTTGGGAAATGGAGGCCAGCCAACAGTGTCCACGCAGGTGGATGCAGCAGTGGAGGGGACAACTCACAGAGAAGCAGGAGAGAGACGTCCAGGGTGACCAGGAGACATGGAGCTGTTGTTGAGTTTAGAGGAGACAAGATACAACTAAGACATGTCAACATTCCCAGAAAACCCCCAGAAATATTTGAGAAGTGACTGGATTTTCTGCTCATAAGATGGAAGTTGGGCCTATGTTATTTGGATATTAAAGAAAAGGTAAGCTTAAAATGCTGCAAAATTTGAGAGCACTCAGATTATACACTAAATGAGTAAATGTGAAGCTGCTCTGGTCAAGGAAGATGCTTTCCTTCCTCTGAAGGTGTTCTCAGGCTCCACTGTTCCAGCTACATAGCAGATAATCAGTGAAAGTGATGATTAAATAAACGAGTGGCCTGTAACCACAACGTAAAGTTTCCTATTTAAAGTTGACAACTAAAAGAGGTTTTGTTTTAGTCAAAATAACTGAGTGAGAAAATGAATTATTTAGATAACTGTGCCATTACATGAGTTGTTTGGGGAACAAAAATATCCAACTTTTTTTTTTCTGGATAATGCAAAAATAATCATCTGACTTCAGTATTATGAAAATATATCAGGCTGGTAACCTGAATATTTTTCTTTATACAGAGTAAATAGGATTTTGAAAACTTATGTTACCTTCTCATTTTCAAATTAGTTGCAAAAATGAGTTGTCAGCCAATGTATGTATGACTGAATAAATAAAATATATTCATTTTACAAGAACATAGTGCTTTTGTATGAGGGCAGTGGTGGTTCAATGGTAGAATTCTTACCTTCAATGCAGGAGACCAGGGTTTGATTCCTGGCCAATGCACCTCATATGCAGCTACCACCCATCTGTCAGGAGAGGTTTGCATACTGCTATGATGCTGAACAGGTTTCAACAGAGCCTCCAGCCTAAGATGGACTAGAAATAAAGGCCTGGTGATCTACTTCTGAAAATCAGCCAATGAAAACCCTATGGTCCGATCTGCAACCAGTCACAGGGATGGCGCAGGATCAGGCAGGGTTTCATTTTGTTGAGCGTGAGGACGCCAGGAGCTGGGGGCCACTTGACGACAGCTAACAACAACACCTGTAACAACAACAACAGTGTTTTCATATAGACCAGCTATGGAATCCTCCTGGGTTAAAAACATTATGCATGTATTTATTATTGGAACAAATTAGGGGAACAGGCATGGGTAAGTAGAAATACACATCCAAGTGTGAAGACAGAATTGTATAGGTGAACTTGAGCATCTTCTGAAACATTTTTTTTTTTTCCATTTTAGGCTAAGCAAGAGAAACTCTTATTAGAATTAAAATTCAGGATCTTTGGTGTTGTCAGGAAACTATTCATATAGTGAGTCCTGAAAAATATACGACAGACAGCATTAGCTCAGGAACCCCAAATGGAAGCCTCACTCCTTGGCAGGGATGCCATAAGGACAGGGCTAGGTTGATCTGTGGGGCTTTGGGCAATGTTTTGACGGATTTTCTCCATGGTATAAGCCTAGGAAAGAAGAAAAGAAAGAAGTGGTTCTTTGATCATACATTTATCAGGAGTCTAAATATCTTCCTCTCCAGATCTAAGGTTTAAAATTTTTATTTAATTCATTATTTATTGGCAACTTGCTATACGCCAGGCATTCTGCTGGGAATGAGCCAAGGATACAATGGCTGACAAAGCACAGAATTTCTGCTCTCATGGGATGTGCTGTTGTTGTTACTTACTGTCTAGTCAGCTCCGGCTCAGGGTGACCCCACGCACAACAGAACAACACATTGTCCTGTCCCGCGCCATCTTCACGATCGTTGGTAAGTTCAAGTCCATTCTTGTGGCCACTGTGTGTTT
>NW_004444033.1:10561303-10566628 GCF_000243295.1 Trichechus manatus latirostris
TGCTTTTTTTGGTTTTCAACCTAGGGGATGCATCTTCCAGCACTCTATTGGACAATATTCTGTTGTGATCAATATGGTTTTCATTGGCCGATTTTCAGAAGTAGATCACCAGGCTTTTCTTTCTACCCTATCCTAGTCTGGAAGCTCGGTTGAAACCTGTTCACCGTGGATCACCCTACTGGTATTTGAAATACTGGTGGCATAGCTTCCAGCATCACTGTCACACACAAACCACCGTAGTATGACCAACTGACAGATGAGTGATGACGTGGGGTAGAGACTAGAGGGAAACTACAATGAGTGAGATGCTTTGAGTTGTGGGAGGAAGTTGGGGCTGGGGTGGGGTGGGGTGTGGATCAAGCCTGGTGGTCAGGGAAGTCTTTTCTGAAGACATGACAGTGGACCTGAGATCTTAAGGATGACTGCCCTCTAAAGAATCGATTACCCCCTAACACCCTCTCAGAAATCTAAGTGGTGAAGTGCTCCCTTTATGAACAGGAAAATTGAAGTACCCATAGGGTGATTCCATTAAGATCAAACTACAAGCTGATGGTTTATCTGATATGAAAATACAAGTCTGTTGATTCTCAGACTTACTAATTTCACTCTCAAACAGACTGCCTCAGTAAATATCAATAGTTGAGTTAGATTAAAATTCCAGGTGGACACATTTCCAGGGATGTCATTCTTTTAAGTCGATGTCAGAATGCTTTTCAGCAAAAGGCAGAAGTTGACTTTAAGTTTCCTGTTAAGAGCACGGATGAGAAGAGAGTTCTTTTTAAAGATGCGTTCTTGCCAGAGTAAATGGTCAGGATGGTGCAAGGTTATTTTTGCAGCTCGTGTTAGGAGCTCCTGCAGCTCTATACATCTTTCTGTGATTGACTCAAGGCAGACTGATGACAGCAGGAATGACTCTGAAATCTTTATTATTCCTTCCCCATGTTTTCATTCTCTTCATGCCCGCCACCCTCATTTCGCGCTGAGATATTTTAATGAGTTTCTGAATGACTGTTTTCTACTTTTCCTAATATCCCTGCTCAGCTCACTAAATTAGAGGAAAGCGTTTTAGCAACTGGGAATGGAAACAAAAAGTAGCATTAGCGGGAGAGCTGCGGAAGTCACAGCTATTAGGGATGTGAAATGCCTCTTGACTAGACATGTGGAAAAGACACGCCAGATGGAAGGGTTAATTACTAGAAGCTGGCTTCAAAAGGAGACAGCACAACTTATAAAATCCATTTGTCAGTGGTGGTAAGAGGATGCTTTTCTTCCCCTATTGCCTCGTGCAGTGACTAAATGCTTTCTTCTGGAATGTGTTAGGGAGCGAACCAGCTGCAAAGAACCTGACCTTCTAACATTGCCGTGTGGTTTATTCCCAGTACACAAGGAATCTGGCTATTAGCAATGAAATGCTAGCGCTTAAATTTTTTAAATGAAGGGAACCAATAAGCTGCAGATATTTATAATGTGTTACGTTTTAGAATGTTGTCCCACGTTTCTCTTTTCCTGCGTCTGCTCACAGGGCTTCTGAATTTCTCCCTACCAAGGAGTTAATCTAGATAAAATTTTTCACTTTGTTTTTTTTTTGAGCACAAAACATCAAACTGAAGAAGTATATATTATCACAAAAAGAAAGTAACTTCTAGTTTTCAGGTACTTTTTTCATCCATCTCCATGCCTGGGAGTTGATTCTGGAACACGGAGATTGCCGTTGCAACATAAATCACGGGTGGCCTCAGAGAAACAGTTTTAGTTAGCATATCATTGTTCTTGTTGTGTGCTGTCAAGTCAATTCTGACTCATAGTGACCCTGTAAGACAGAGTAGAACTGTCCCATAGGGTTTCCTAGGCTGTAATCTTTCGGGGAGCAGATTGCCAAGTCTTTTTTCTCACAGAGCGACTTGTTGGTTTGAACCACTGACTTTTCAGTTAGCAGTCGAGTCCTTAATCATTCTGCCACCAGGGCTGTTTGTTAGCAAGTTAGCAGGTGCCAAATATTCAACACACCAAATTGGTTTCCTTGGCAGCTCATTGTTAACCACTATATCTTAGGCATAGTGGACATTCAATGTTGTTGTTTTTGTTGGCTGTTGTCGAGTCAATTCCGACTCATGGTGACCCCACCTGTGCAGGGTAGAACTGCTCCACAGGGTTTTCAAGGCTGTGAGCCTTCAGAAGCAAATCGCCAGGTCTGTCTTCCGAGGCACCTCTGAGTGGGTTCAAACGCCAACCTTTCGTTTAGTAGTCTAGTGCTTAACCATCTGTTACACCCAGGGACTCCTACACAGACAATAGATGTTTTTAAAAAAAATCGATTTCAATTGCTTGGGACATTCCACTAATTAAAACTGTGGATAAAGACTGTTTGAATGTGGAAGGGCTCCTGTATTTGCATTTAAAACTTTGTATCTCTAACAGGGAATGAAATGGCTTCCTTCCCAATTTAAGAAATACCAAAATTCATTGATGATAGAAAAAAAAAGACCCTCACGGAAACCTACAAATTACAAGTAGGCAGCCTACTATTCAGTGAATAAAATTAAAACCCTCTTTAAGTGATATGCATGTCCTCAGTTACTTCCATATTTCTGTATGAAAAGGACTATTCTGAACGTCCGATCATTGTATGTGCAAAACTGGTTGTTTTATTTAGATATGAAAGTGGCTTTTGCCAAGGATGCAGTAATGAGGCAAATGGAGAAGCTTGGAAAGAAGTAATTAGAAAATGTATAGAAAATCGGTTAGTATCGTACAGAAATGTCCTTGATGTCAATTCTGAAGAACAAAGATATTTGCAACAAGTTTTATGCAAATTTTTGGGGTCTATGCCTCTGAGAAACATATTAATTGAAAAATGATGCACTCTTCGAAGTCCAGTGGATCTTTGCAAAGTACTGGCCTAGACATGCTTTCCTAATAAACCTCACCATAATTATGTGTTTGTTTCTCTTCCTTGCCAGGCTGTAAACCCTGGAGAGCAAGGGCTGTGTATCCTCAGAGCCTAGCACAGAGTACTTGGTTACTTGGTGGTCTTTTAAGAATCAGGCACACCTTTTAATGTTACTGTATTATTAATTTTGGATTGTTGTTGTTAGCTGCTGAGTTAGGCCCTGACTCATCACAACCCCATGCCCAACGGAACAAAACACTACCTGGTCCTGTGCCATCCCCACGATTGGTTGCAGTTGGACCATTGTGATCTATAGGGTTTTCATTGACTGATTTTCAGCAGTAGATCACCAGGCCTTTCTTTCTAGTTCATCTTAGTTTGGGAAGCGCCACTGAAACCTGTTTAGTATCATAGCAACATGCAAGCCTCCGCTGACAGGCAGTGACCGCACAAAAGATGCACTGGCCAGAAATTGAACTCAGATCTCCCGCATGGAACGTGAGAATACTACCACTAAACCACCAATTATGGCTAGTCTTATATAAAATAGAACATTTCTCTTTATACGAAATTACAGGCAGTCCTTGGGTTACAAATTAGCTCCATTCCTAACTGTGTCTTTAAGTTAGGGCTTTGAACTGATTCATTCTGGTTCAACCCCTGCCAAGAAAATTTGCATTTCTAACAAGTTCCCAGTCAATGCTAATAATTCCACTTCTACTTTTTAAGGAGATCCACCAGTGATTCTTACGTAATCACTGGCAAATCTCCTTAAAATGTAGATTCTAATTCAGTATATCTGGGGTAGACTCATTAGCATAGGCTGGAAACTTGTCAGAAATGCAGACTTCTCAGCAGGCGTTCAAACGGGAAAGAACCAGTTCCAAGCCCTGCTTTAAGTTGATTGTGTAGGTAAGTCGGAACAGGTGCGTATAGTTCTTATTTAGCCTTACTTTAGTGCAAGAAAAGGCTTGGAGCCTATTCAATGATTTAAAAGCTCCATGTGCAGCAGGTGAAGGTGATTCTGATGAAGAATTTAGTGAGAGTAGGCGTTGGTGCAATCCTTTCAAAGTGAGGGCAAATTTACATAACATTAAAGGGCAAGTGTCTGTCAATTTGTCATACTGCGGGGGCTTGTGTGTTGCTGCGATGCTGGAAGCTATGCCACTGGTATTCAGATGCCGGCAGGGTCACCCATGGTGGGCAGTTTCCAGCTGAGTTTCCAGACTAAGACAGACTAGGAAGAAGGACCCGACAGTCTACTTCTGAAAAGAATTAGCCAGTGAAAACCTTATGAATAGCAGTGGAACATTGTCTGATACAGTGCCAGAAGATGAGCCCTGCAGGTTGGAAGGCACTCATACGACTGGTGAAGAGCTACCTCCTCAAAGTAGAGTGGAGCTTAATGACATGGATGGAATCAAACTTTCAAAACCTTCATTTGCTGATGTGGCACTACTCAAAATGAGAAGAAACACCTGCAAACATCCTTTAATAATCAGAAGGTGGAATGTACAAAGTATGAGTTTAGGAAAGTTAGAAATTGTCAAAAATGAAAAGAAATGCATAAACATCCATATCCTAGGCATTAGTGAGCTGAAATGGACTGGTATTGGCCATTTTGAATCAGACAACCATATGGTCTACTATGCCGGGAATGACAACTTGAAGAGGAATGGCATTGCATTCGTCAAAAAGAACATTTCCAGATCTATCCTGAAGTACAACACTGTCAGTGATAGGATAATATCCATATGCCACAAGGAAGGCCAGTTAATATGACTATTATTCAAATTTACGCACCAACCACTAAGGCCACAGATGAAGAAATTGAAGATTTTTACCAACTTCTTCAGTCTGAAATTGATCGAACATCCAGTCAGGATGCATTGATAATTACTGGTGATTGGAATGTGAAAGTTGGAAATCAAGAAGGATCGGTGGCTGGAAAATACAGCCTTGGTGATAGAAATGATGCTGGAGCTCTCATGATAGAATTTCACAACACCAATGACTTCTTCATTGCAAATATATTTTTCACCAACATAAACAGTGACTGTACACATGGACCTTGCCAGATGGAATACACAGGAATCAAATCGACTACATCTGTGGAAAGAGACGATGGAAAAGCTCAATATCATCAAACAGAACAAGGCCAGGGGCCGACTACAGAACAGACCATCAATTGCTCATATGCAAGTTCAAGTTGAAACTGCAGAAAATTAGAACAAGTCCATGAGAGCCAAAGTACGACCTTGAGTATATCCCACCTGAATTAGAGACCATCTCAAGAATAGATTTGACACCTTGAACACTAATGACCAAAGACCAGACGAGTTGTGGAATGACATCAAGGACATCATACATGAAGAAAGCAAGAGGTCATTAAAAAGACAAGAAAGAAAGAAAAGACCAAAATGGATGTCAGAAGA